>NC_079193.1:190919286-191237748 GCF_029499605.1 Hyla sarda | reverse complement strand
CCCGTCAGAGGAGGCCACCCGCAGCACTCAGGATCGGAGCTGCGCTACGATCCTGAGTTAACCCTGTAGACGCTGCGGTCACTGTGACCGCAGCGTCTATTAGGTTTACAGAGGGAGGAAGCTCCCTCAGTTCCAGATCAGCGCTCTGCAAAGTGAAAGATGGTTGCCATGGCAAATGGAGGATATGGTTGCTATGGCAACTGGAGGATAGAAAGATGGTTGCTATGGCAACTGGAGGCCTGAAAATGGCCTCCGTTGTCATGGCAACAGAAGATGAGTGTAAAACTAACAGACATAGGCATAATTCAGTGGGGGTACAAATGTGTACTATACGTTTCAAATGAACCATCGTTTGTTGAAACCATCGTATGTTGAGGGATCCGTGCAATGTTAAATATAGGACGTTATACTCACCTGTCCCTGCCGTCACCGCTGCCCTGGATATCGCCGTCCATCGCTGTCGCCGCATCCCCAGGGTGTCCCCGCCGCTCTGGAACGTCTCTGTCGGCTGGGGTCGTCATTCCTGATGACGACGATGGAGAGCGACTGCGATGCAGGGGATCCCGAAGAGGACATTCCCAAGCGCCGCGGACATGTAAGTAGCTATCATCGGAGCTCCCGGGGCACCGTAAGCGGCTATCCGGCGGCAGCTGAAGCAGTCTGCGCTGCCGGATAGCCGTTTATGCCATGGCCCCGACATACAAAAGCATCGTACGTTGATGCTGCCTTCAACATGCGATGGCCTCTGAGAGGCCATCGCATGTTGAAATTATCGTATGTCGGGGACATCGTAGGTCGGGGGGGGTCACTGTATACCCAAAAATAGCCCCCCCCCCCAAAAAAAAATCATCAACACATCCCGCAAAAAAAGAGTCCTCACACAATTGCGTCAGTGAAAAAATAAATGTTATGGCTTACAGAATACGGCGACTTACAAACATGATTTTGTTTTAGAAAAAAAGTTTTTATGCTATAAATGTACTAAAATATAAAAAAATATATATATAAATGAATTTGGTATCGCCATAATCGTATCAACCTGCAGAGTGAAGTTAACATGTCATTTATATCTACAGAATGAAGTTAACATGTCATTTATAACTACCATAACGACCTAAAAAAATTATAAAAAAATGCAGAATAGATTTTTATTTATACCACCTCATAAAAAAATTTAAATGATCAGTGTCACATGTACCCCAGAATGGTACCAATGAAAGCGTCAACTTGTCTCCCCAAAATATTTTTGCACCCCAAGGCCTCTGTAACTTTATATGATGCCAACAAAATATCGTAAACTAAAAGGAGGCCCCAAAATCCGCACAGCACGCCTTCATGTCTGAAACCTGTGTGTGAGTCACAAAGCGCACAATGGCCACATGGGAAATTTCTAAATATGTCAGAATTTGGGGGATAAATCTTGAGTTATATTTCTGTCTCAACACCTACTGTGTTACAGAAAAAAATAGATTAAAATGAAAAATCTGCAAAAAAAAAGTTTTACAATTCCACCTCCACTTTGCTTTAATTTCTGTGAAATGCCTAAAGGCTTAATAAACTTCTTTAACCCCTTCAGGACCAGGCATATTTGGGCCTTAACCCCTTAAGGACTCAGCCCATTTTGGCCTGACAGTTGTCTCCTTGATAAAGCCCTGTGAGGGGCGAAACACGTCGGGGTAACAGCAGTTTATTTTAAACTTGCACCTCATCGTGTGAATATAGTTACATACAGTGAATACAATGAACCATTGATTAATTTCACGATCTCTGCACTTCTATCCAGCCCACACCCGCAGTGCACAGCGTGGTGTGGGGCTGGCTTATCCCTATAACTAGCCAGCATTGACACACATTGCTGGAGACTGTGTCTACTTGAGTCTATATTGGTCTCCAGCCACCCCAATAGCCAGTGGTGGTTGGATATCAACCAAGGATATATTTAATATCAATACCCTTTTACTGATACATGTCTAGTGGAGGCCTTTAATAATGTGCCCCATACTCTATAAAGGGCCAATATAGTACAGTCCCTTGTGGTAGCTGGGATCACTAGTAGTGCATTGAGCGAGCAGTGATCATAAGAATTTAAGTACGGAATATTCACACTGTATGAGTTGTGTTTTTAAACGTTATGTTCTCATGTACATTTTATAAGCACACATTAAAAGTTAAGTATTATCCATTACTTGTCAACACGCTTATAAGAGGGTTTTCTTTTTTAACCCCTATGAGTTAATTCTTTGTTAGGAGCCCTAGGAGATGGGGACACGCGCTCTGGAGCTGAGAGGCAGAAAAAGAGGAAGCAGGGGACCAAGGTGAGTGACGGGCTGGGATTCACATGCGGGCGCATCCTGCGATGCAAACCCCAGCCCCTCCGGAAGCAGGGGAGAGCAGGGAAATGCGCACACGGCCAGCACTGGCGGCTGGAGCGCAAACCGTAACAGACATTTTGTAAATAACCCCTTTAGGTGTTTCACAGAAATTAACACAAAGTAAAAGTGGAATTCAAAAATTATATTACATTTTTTGCAAATATAATATTTTGCTCTATTTTTTCTGCAACACAGCGGCTGCTGACAGGGAAATACAACTCAATATTTATTCCCCTAATTCTGACATATTTAGAAATATCCCATATGTGGCCCTTGTGCACAACATGAGTCACACACAGGCCTCAGACATGACGGAAAACCTTGTCGATTTTGGGTTTTCCTTTTATTTAAGATATTTTGTAAACACCTTATCAAGATGCAGGGGCCTTTGGGTTCTAAAATATTTTAGCAAGAAAAAATGATGTTATCATGGGTACCATTTTGAGGTACATGTGACACTGATCCCTTTTTATTCCATATTTTATGAGGTGATACGAAAAAAAAAATCGGTTCTGCCATTGTTTTTTATTACATTTTTGACTGTCATTTTTCATGCATTAAAAATAACATTTTATTTTTGGTCTGCCGTTCGGTACGATAATGGCGATACCTAATTTATATAAGTTTTTATTGTTTATCTCATTTATATCACAAAATTGAGTAAACATTTTTTTGGGGGAGTGTCAGAAAACCCACCTCAGAAAACCCACCATTGCTCAAACATGCAGCAAGAAACTCCCTTGCAATCTGCCTGTGTGAACTTACCCTATTAGTGAAAAAAAGAGTACCTGTCAGCAAATAGAACTTTTAATATAGTGTTCCTTGTGTTATTAGCAGACACGTTCCCGTTCTCATAAATATGTTTAAAATGTAATAGAAAAAAATGGCCACTATGTGGTTCTGTTCTGTTCCCTGCCACAATTAATACAGTGAGTTTGGTCACCTCCCGGCCTGGCAGGAGACCAAACTCAGGAAGTGTTTCTCTGCACTGAGCTTGATTGACAGCTGCATGGAGCCTCACTAAAAGCTGCAAAGAGTGGGGTAACATTCGAGGATGAAATGTGAAAACTGGTGTGCCCCTCAGAGGGAAGGCGTGCTGGCCTTACCGAATTTTAAGTAGTATTTTCTGGCTAAGATTATCAGGATCTTTGCCCAAGGTAGGAAATCTATAGTGGGCCCTCATTGTATTCAGCAAGGGATGGAAAGCATGGCATTGCCAGAGGCATTAGAATCAAACCAAATTGTAGTATCCGCCTTGTATGGCCAAATGGTGAGTAAGGGGTGGGACTATTTTAAGAAGTTGTTTAATATCAAGGGAAGCCCTATTTTCACTCCTATATGGAATAACATAAAATTATCAGAATTTGGCACCGTACCAGACGTATTTGGTGGATTTCTCACGGTATAACATATGTTTCACAAATAGTAAATGAGGGTAACATTCACAGTATTGAAACTATGCAAAGGTTGCATGGGATTAATAAAAATCTATATTTTAGGTATTATCAAGTTGCACATGCATTTAAGAACACTCAGAATAAAGATTATTTACACATACAGGATCCCTTTATGATAGATATGATTCAAAAAGGGATAACAGGGAAAAAATTGATGTTGAATGTATATAGATGTTTAATACAGGAGGACTTAGCAAGATATTTGGGTAATCTTAGATGTCATTGGTAACGGGATGTAGGGGATATTAATTAAGTTAAATGGAACGAAACACTGAGGAATGCCAGAAATTGCTCAGTAAACAGTAATGTAACACTCACGTTTCAGAAGACAGGAACCCCGGTGGATGTGGATCCGCTGGACCTGTGTGAAAGATGACTCTGACTGTACCAGGAAGCAGAGTCTAAGGTGCTGCTGGTTTTCACCAGAGCCCGCCGCAAAGCAGGATGGACTTGCTGCGACAGGCGGCACCCAGGTCGCCACCCCTGGCACGGCTCGACCACACGCTGAGAAGATGCGAGGCACAGGAGGGACAAGGCAGCTCGTAGTCTGGATAGCAGAAGGTCAGGGCAGGCGGCACGGTTGAGTAGTCAGGACATAGCAGGATGTCAATAGGCAGGCGGCAGAGAAGTAAGGTCGGGTCACAAAGCGAAGGATCAGATACATGGCAAGGCATAAACAGGAATGCTTTCTCTCAGGCTCAAGGCAACAAAGATCTGGCAGGGGAGTGAGGAGGGTGGAGGAATATATAAATGAGCCACAAGTGAATCACACTAATGAGCGCACTGGCCCTTTAAATCTTAAAGCTTCATCACACGCGTACCCTAGGGGACAGGGAAACGCGCACCGGAGCAGTGAGGCAGAGGCTGGGGCAGGAGAAGCACCAGGTGAGTGATGGACTGGGGCTCGCCTGCGGGCGCATCCCGCGATGCAAGTCCCGGCGGCAGCAGCAGGTAATGGGACCATGCACTCACGGCCAGCGTGTGCGGCCAGAGCGCATAACGTAACAAGTAATTACCAGTTAATACAGCTTAAAATTATTTATAGGATATATCTCTCCCCAAGCAGCTCAAATTGTATGGATATAAGGAAGAGGATAAGTGCCCCAGGTGTAGGGTTGAAAAATCGGATTCTATGCATATAATTTGGGGTTGTAAAATAATAAAAAAATACTGGGAAGAAGTGTTGTATACGATAAACGAGGTCAGAAGCGGCGTGTGAAGCGGTTTTGGGAATAACGGGGGACTTTGGAAGACATAAGATCTTAATGTCTAAGCTGCTTTTTTTTTGGCACGGTTGCTTATTCTCCGGGTATGGTTGTCGAAGGAATGCTCCAATATCCAGGAATGATGAAATTTAATCAGAAAATTTAGAAAATATGAATTTTTACGTGCCGGCTCATCCCTCAGAAGGAGGGAAAAGTTAACTATATATGGAAGGATTGGGAGATGTAGTTCAGTATTTGGGGATCTGGGGATTATAATATATATATATATATATATATATTTATATATATATATATTTTTTTTTTCTCCTGCTCTGCTGAGAGGAGGGTAGGATTGGGTGCTACTTTCCTTATTTGTATAGGACATGTATATATCACATGTATTGTTTAGATATAAATAAAACATTCTAAATGAAAAAAACTAATCTGCAAAGAGCCTCATTTAAAGCTGCAAATAGACTCACTGAAACATGCATAGATCCTCACTGAAAGCTGCACAGAGCTTGAAGACTTCTATTCATCACAACAGTGCAACCATATGAGGGCGGAAGTGGTCCCCCAGCAGGCTTCAGTAATGTCATACCTGCTAGAAAACGCAGACTTTCTCCTGCTAGGAGATTTCACTATGTGAGCAAGAATAAAGGTAAGATACAGACCTTTTTTTTAAAGGGTGGTGGTGGTGGTGGTGGTGGGGGGGGGGGGTGTTATGAGTAGTTGGGGATCATAGCCTGAGTTAGTTTAGAAAGGTTTATTTGGTGACAGATACTTTTGAAAGTTTACTGCCTTTACATGTTGTATACTTTGAAATACATTTTTTAATAATCTAAAATATCTGATATTTTGGCACCTATTTGATCTTGCTGTTGTTAGAATACTTGAATTTTACAGTATTTTATTTATAGATAAATAAATCAGGGACAATTTATTTTTTTTAAACATTGTAAAAAGTGAATGTGACTATGTGACTTATTTATTCCTTCTACTCCAGGTCCAATATTTATTATAGTTTTTAGCCTACATTAGACTTAACAAGAGGCAGTGCGCCCATTAGGTGAATATGGCATATGCCGTACTGAGAGAGAGACTGGTACACTGCTGATACAGTTGGTTCTCTTCTTGGTCTTTGCTTTATATATTTTTTTTAATACATGTAGGACTGTGGTGTGCTGTGCCACTGGGCTTATACAGAATGTTGGCGACTGTAGTATGAAAAGAAATAAGCACTAAACCTAACAACCATCCAGAACATACAGGGTTACAAAAACTTGGACTATTCAAAGGGACCTTGGCAAAAGTGCAGAATGGAGGAATATAAACCTAGAGAGAACTTGTGAATGATGATTTCATCATTTCTGAGCACTTGTTTTATCTATGGAATCTACGTTAATTGCTCATGAAATGGAGTTCCTCTGGTAAGGGTGCCACATTCTCATGGCATCATCTCCGCATAATTAGACTTCACAGCCTGAACATACAGGCTTCCAAAAAATGTCCTAAAGATGGGAAACATTCAGCATGGAAGATGAGTTTATCTTTATAGAAAGTTATTTTATTCAAAACCCCTAAAAAATCTAACTGTGCTGAAGTAGGCTGATGTGTGATCACTAGATAGAGGGGAAAAATAGAGGAACTAGTTCCAGAAATAACGCTCACACATTTATCAATACTGTGTTAAAAACAAACACACTAAAGAATGTAGAAATTGTAAACATTAAAGGGGGTCTTACAGAATGACAACCCCTGCCAATTTGCATTTTGTCATAAATCAGGACCCCCCTCTGTAACTCAAAATGAAGAGCCTTTACATTACATGGATGCCTATTTATTTGAGTGTGCAGACATGTCTTCCTATTTAGGTGATAACAGGGATTAAAGAAGCCAGATCTGGGTTCTTATAAACCCCTTAAGGACCAAGCCCATTTTCACCTTGAAGGAGATATCCAGTGGTGAAAAACGTATCCCCTATCCTAAGGATAGGGGATAAGTTTCAGATCGCGGGGGGTCCGACCGCTGGGGCCCCCCGCGATCTCCTGTACGGAGCCCCGACAGCCCGCGGGTAGGGGGCGAGTTGACCACCTCTGCCTTTGGCAATCTCCGGCTTTGCCATAGAGTTGTATTGACAGCGGTGGTCAACACGCGCTATCTGGCCAGCGAGCCGGGGCCCCGTACAGAGAGATCGTGGGGGGGCCCCAGCGGTCGGACCCCTAGGATAGGGGATACGTTTTTCACCACTGGACTACCCCTTTAAGGACCAGAGCATTTTTTGCACATCTGTCACCACTGTCACTTTAAGCATTAATAACTCTGGGATGCTTTTACTTATGAATTTGATTCCGAGAAAGTTTTTTCGTGACATATTTTACTTTAACATAGTGGTAAATTTTTGTTAATACTTGCATCATTTCTTGGGGAAAAATTCAAAAATTTCATGAAAAATTTGCATTTTTCTAATTTGAAGCACTCTGCTTGTAAGGAAAATAGACATTCCAAATAAATTATATATTGATTCCCATATACAATATGTCTACTTTATATTTTCATCATAAAGTTGACATGTTTTTACTTTTGGAAGACATCAGAAGCCTTCAAAGTTCAGCAGCAATTTTTTTATTTTTTACAACATTTTCAAAATCGGAATTTTTCAGGGACCAGTTAAGTTTTGAAGTGGATTTGAAGGGCCTTCATATTAGAAATACCCCATAAATGATCCCATTATAGAAACTGCTCCTCTCAAAGTATTCAAAATGACATTCAGTAAGTGTGTTAACCCTTTAGGCGTTTCACAGGAATAGCAGCAAAGTGAAGGAGAAAGTTCAAAATCTTCATTTTTTACACTTGCATATTCTTGTAGACTCAGTTTTTGAATTTTCACAAGGGGTAATGGGAGAAACCCAATTTCTCTCAAGTAAGTAAAATACCTCAAATGTGGATGTAAAGTGCTCTGTGGTTGCACTAGAGGGCTCAGAAGGGATGGAGCGACAATGGGATTTTGGAATTTTGCTGAAATGTTTTTTTGGAGGGGCATGTCACATTTAGGAAGCCCCTATGGTGCCAGAACAATAAAAAATAACCCACATGGCATACTATTTTGGAAACTATACCCCTCAAGGCACGTAACAAGGGGTCCAGTGACCCTTAACACCGCATAGGTGTTTGACGACTTTTTGTTTAAGTCGGATGGGTAAATTACATTTTTTTTCCACTAAAGTGCAGTTATTTCCCCAAATTTACCATTTTTACAAAGGGTGATGGTAGAAAATGCCCTAAAAATTTGTAACCCCATTTCTTCGGAGTATGGAAATACCCCATGTTGGTGCCAGAACAGTAAAAAATAACCCACATGGCATACTATTTTGGAAACTATACCCCTCAAGGCACGTAACAAGGGGTCCAGTGACCCTTAACACCGCACAGGTGTTTGACGACTTTTTGTTTACGTCGGATGGGTAAATGAAATTTTTTTTTCCACTAAAGTGCAGTTATTTTCCCAAATTTACCCTTTTTACAAAGGGTAATGGTAGCAAATGCCCTAAAAATTTGTAACCCCATTTCTTCGGAGTATGGAAATACCCCATGTTAGGACGTAAAATGATCTGCGGGCGAACTACAATGCTCAGAAGAGAAGGAGTCACATTTGGCTTTTGAAAAGCAAATTTTGCTGAAATGGTTTTTGGGGGGGCATGTCGCATTTAGGAAGCCCCTATGGTACCAGAACAGCAAAAAAAAAAAAAAAACACATGGCATTCTATTTTGGAAACTACACCCCTCAAAGAACGTAACAAGGGCCTTAAAACCCCACAGGTGTTTGAAGACTTTTCATTAAAGTCGGATGTGTACATGAAAAAACTAAATTTTTCACAAAAATGCAGTTTTTTCCCCCCAAATGTTACATTTTTTACAAGGGGTAATAGGAGAAAATGCCCCCCCAAATTTGTAGCACCATTCCTTCTGAGTAAGGAAATACCCCATGTGTGGACGTCAAGTGCTCTGCTGGCGCACTACAATGCTCAGAAATGAAGGAGCGCCATTGAGCTTTTGGAGAGAGAATTTGTTTGGAATGGAAGTCGGGGGCCATGTGCGTTTACAAAGCCCCCCATGGTGCCAGAACAGTGGACCCTTCCCACATGTGATCCTATTTTGGAAACTACACCCCAGTCACAGTCACACCACAGTTCCCCCGTTCTGCCCTGACTACCGTGGGTGGGCAGAATGGGGGAACCAAACTTTAACCTCCCTGTCCCCAATCTGCTATTGGTCGGTCACTTCTAACCGACCAATAGCAGGGATTGGAGGGGTGGCACCCCTGCCACCTCCCTCCTATCCCTCCAGGGGGATCGGAGGTATCTTGGACAGCCCCGATCCCCTTTATTTTCCGGGTCACCGGAGACCTGTATGATCCGGAATCGACGCAGATCGTTATTCTGAATTGACCCCGCCAGGGGTTTGCTAGGGGTGCCTGCTGAAACATTTGCCCAGTGAGCGGCGGGGACCGGAATTCCCACGGCCATACAGGTATGCACCTTGGTCCTTAAGTACCAGGGAGCCAGGGCATGCCTGTACGCCCTTGGTCCTTGAGTGGTTAAAATGTTTTGTCCTTGTGACAAATGTCCCTTTAAGACAAATGTTTAGAAATAATACATCATATATTACATTTCTAGCATAGAATTTTATTTGAAATATCTTATTTCCTCTACAGCAGAAACATGAAGTGATCATAGGACAAGATCAATGATAAACAACCAGTAAAAATATTCTTATTGATGCGTAGGAACATCTACATTTACAATAACTGTCTTTATTGAGCCATGGCTAGAGTGCAAGCATCTTCCTGATGGAAATGAACATTTGTTATTTTCCAATGATTTCTCAAAACATCTATCAAATGAAATATCATTGCATTTAAATAGGCCTTTTGAGATGCAATGTCTTAACTAGCTTGAAGAATTTTGCTTGACTTTTTGAGGCTGGATTCACGTATGTTCGGCATAGTTTCCCTACGGCGTGCAACGGAGGGAAACTGATGCTAGAACTGATCCCGATCATTTGAATGAGACAGTTCACAATCATCCAGCGTCTCAATTTTGACTTATCAAAACCTGTGCAAGGGAAAAGTTGTCCAGTTGCTCATAGCAACCAATCAGCGCGCTTCTTTCATTTTTCAGAAGCCTTGTCAAAAATTAAAGAAGCGAGCTGGTTTGTTGCTATGGGCAACTGGGCAACTTTTCCTCTGCACAGTTTTTGATAAATCTCCTGAAACAGACCTGAAAGGCTCCTGAAACAAACACCATTGAGGAACTGGAGAATGACATCAGTGACATGCAGACACAACTCGATGAGCACTTGGGAGCCGGGTGCGGAAGGAGCTTCATCATCAGGAGAAGAGGGTGGCAGGTTGCCCGTAAGGCAGCAGCTAAGCCGGTAAGTAGGTAGCATGGTTGGGAGTCAGCAGGGTGACAGCAGTGGGAAGTCTGGAGCCAAACGTGCCCGGCATAGACCATCTGCTTCACGGCAGCCTACCTAGCCAGGGTCAAATGTTGAGAAGAAAAGAAGGGGAAAAAAATGGAAAGGGCGCTCCTAGTGCAATACGTTTAGGAATTGATGTGATCCCCAGCTTACCAGACTGTGTTGTGCTGAGGGCACAACACCTGGATGTGCGTGTAGACTCGCTCATTGTTGGGAAACCTCTTGCCGGTATAGAGGTGGCAGCTTCCACGTAGATCAGGTCCTCAGCAGGGGCGCCGGTAAGGTTACTTGAAACAATCAGTAATGTATCCCAAAAGGAAATAAAGAAACGTGGTTGGACTTGATCCGCTGGTTGGACTTGATGGACGTATGTCTTTTTTCAACCATACTAACTATGTGGATTCTTAGCGCCGTCCTCATAAAAATTCTTAGACCAGTTGGTTCACGAATAAACCCTATTCCTGAACCAACTGGTCTAAAAAAAAAATGATGAGGACGGCGCTAAGAATCCACATTTTTATTTTTTTTATTTTGGAATACAACACTGATTGTTTCTCCTGCTATTTACAAGGGTCCCAATGTTGGCACCACGGCCCTGCGTCAACATATGCAGCGTCACCATGAAGCAGTCTGGGAGAACCGTGGTTCCGAAGTGGTGGTCCAGCATGCTGCAGCAACCACTGTATCAACCAGTGACATGCCGCTCCCTGTTTCAGCCAGCCAAGGCTCCACCACCTCAGCCAAAGGGAGCTGTCTGTCATTCCCATCTTCTGTTGGTCCAGATGCTCCTGCTCCTCCTACTTCTCGTCAGTCATTCCGGCAGCAAATCATCACCAAAGCGATTTCCAAGACAGAGCAGTATGTGCCCACTCATCCAACAGCGCAGAAGCTGAATGTGCTCCTGTCCAAGTTGCTTGTGCTGCAGTCCCTCCCTTTTCAAGTGGTGGACTCTGCACCTTTCAGAGAACTGATGGCTTGTGTTTCAAGCCGTAATTCATTTTCTTGAGCCATTCGGTGTGTACCAAATTGCACGGCAGCGCTGACGTGTGGAGTTGGTCAGAGACATTACATGTCAGGGACATTACATGTCCTTTACAGCCCACTGGGGGATTGTGGTTCCTGCACAGCCGCACTAGCAACTTGGCCAGGTAACGCCGCTTCTGCCTCTACACTCTCACGCCATTGGTCCTGCGACAATGTCCGACTCTGCCTCCTCATCCTCCAACATGTCCTCAGCCTCCACTGCACGGACAAGTTACAGTGCCCCTCCAGCATACCAAGTTTGCAGGGCACGGCAGTGTCATGCTGTTCTTCATCTGGTTTGCTTTGGCGAACGGAGTCACACAGGGGAGGAACTGCTCAAAATGATTCGTCAAGAAAACAAATGATGGCTTTCTCCGCGACAACTGAAAATGGGAACCATGGTGATCGACAACGGGAAGAACATCTTGTCAAGGAAGCCTGAGCCATGTGCCCTGCATGACACACGTGTTCAATCTGGTTGTCAAGCGGTTCCTAAAGCGTTCCATCCATCTGCAAGACATTCACTGGTACACTGCAAAGCACACCCTCCTTGAGCTGCAGCATCAGAACGGCATCCTCCAACATAGTCTGATATGCGACGTTTCCACCCGTTGGAATTCCACCCTCCATATATTGGACCGACTATAAGAACACAGAAAGGCCATCAACAATTACTTGATGATCCAAGCGGATAGGGGTACTCCCCTGTGTAACTTCGATGTCAACAAGTGTTAGTTCATATGTGACACCTGTCGTTTGCTCAGGCCCTTTGAGGAGGCCACATTATTTGTTAGTCGCCAGGATTACGGGATGAACGCCATTATTCCACTGCTTCATTTTCTACAACAGATGGTAGTACCAATGGCTGGTCAGGGCATTGGAGACGTGGCGCCTACATCTCACGGCCACATGAGCCCTGTGGGGCTGAACTGGAAGAGGAGGGGGAAGGGGACAGTGGAGCACAGGCAATGTGTAGCAAAATGGGTGGTTTTTATACTCAGCTGACAGGAGAGGAGGAGCAGGAGCAGCTAGAGGAGCTATTAAGGTGATGAGGAAGACAAAACAGAGGACCTAGACACACCTTGGCAGTATGCAGTGGAGATGGAGGCAGGGAGTCCCTCCAAGTAACTTGCACAAATGGCACGATGCATGCTCACATGCTTGTATAGTGACTGCACAAAATGGGGGCCTTTTTTTACACCCACTGAGAGGGAGAACAAACTGACTTACTACAGAGACATCCAGTTGGCCGATGCCTATCTGTGCCATCGTTCATCCTCTCGCAGGTCTGACTGGGGGGCCCTCTGCACTCACTTTCCACTGCCATGGCTGTTGGGGAGGGGTGGGGTGGCAGGAGCAGTACTAGCTCCATCAGCAGCAGCCTGAGTCTACAGTCGCTGATCAGTAGTTTTCTTCACCCGCAACAGCAACTAGTCAGCAGCAGCAGGTAGACCTTGAGCAGAACCTGAACCAGCAGGTGGTGGCATACTTGGATATGACCCTGCCAAACCACATTGAAGATTTGCTGAACTTCTGGACAGCCAAACTGGATTTGTGGCCCCAACTAGCAAAGTTTGCCCTGGAAAAGCTGTCTTGCCCGGCCAGTAGTGTGGCATCAGAGAGGAGGTTTAATGCAACGGGGGCCATAGTTAACCCCAAGGAGAACTCGCCTGTCCACCAAAAATGTGGAGTGACTGATCTTTGTCAAGATGAATCAGGCTTGGATCAGCCAGGTTTTCCACTTACCAATGCCTGATACATCAGACTAGATTATCCATGGTGCCACACCAACACTTTGACAAAAGTGACCGGTTTCTTCTGTCTACCTGCTTCAGCTACTATTCTGATCCTGCCACCTGCCTAATGCCACACATCTGATGCCAAGTGTTCCTTCTTTTACCCACCTTCGTCAGCGGGTACTGGTATTGCCACCCCCCACCCCACCCGTCACTGAGTCACTTTAAGGACTCCTGATGCTGCTGCCACCTCCAGGCTCTGTCATTGTGCCGTCCTATGGTCTCGTCATGCTGCTGTCATCTCCAGGCTCTGTCATTATGTCACTCTGCAGACTACATAGGCTGCCGCCACCTCCAGGCTGTGTCATTGTGCCGCCATGTGATCTCCTCATGCTGCTGGCACATTAAACTTGTTAATCTCTTCAAAATCGTCAATTGACATTTAAAAAATCTCTTTAATCTCAATTGTGAGGCCCTATGGTCTCATCAGGCTGCTGCCACAGCCAGGCTCCAAGGAGCGATAAAAATAAACTGTAACATGGCACATATGTTCAATCTGGTTGGTAAGCAGTTCCTTAAGTCTTCCACCCATCTGCAAGACATCCTAAAAATGGCCAGGAGAGGGAGGACAAACTGACACACTAGACATTGTGCCGGTCTGTCGCTTACATAGGCTGACGCCACCTCCAGACTGTGTCATTGTGCCGCCATATGATCTCATGCTGCTGGTGGCACATTAAACTAGTTAATCTCTTTAAACTCTTCAACTGACATCTCAAAAATATCTTTAATCTCTTCAATTGTGACGCCATATGGTCTCCTGACCCTGCTGCCACATCCAGACTGCTGCAGTGATTCTACTAGTGACTGTAATCTGCATGTCATACTGAATAACAGTATTATTTCACTACCCCAGCACACTCCCTATGCGTGTTACGGCAAGGCAAAGTGTTCTACACCCCTACTGAGGCTCTCTGTATCCCGGAAATAGCTGTTTTTAATAGCAATTTGGCGTGAATATATTCGAATTGAACCAAATTTTTTCGGAAAATTTGGCGAATAGGTCGAATTAAATTTTAGAAAAATGTGACCATCTCTAGCGATTATCATTGCTACTCTGATCCTTTGCCAAGTGTGATTTCTTAAAACAAACAGTGCTTTTCAAACAGTGTATTCATCCCTTAGTGTTTTCCTGCTGTGTTGCATTACAACCTGGAATCAAATTAAAATGGATTTTGTGCCATTTGATTTACACAATGTTACTACCACTTTGAAGGTGCAAAATATTTTTTTACTGTGACAAAAAAAGTAAGACAGGTATCTCATCCTCCCCCCCCCCCACTGAAAGTAAATACTTTGTAGGGTTATATGGTGCAATTACAGATGGGGTATGTCTTTATTAGCTTAGCACACTAGGATTATTGCCATTTTTCCAGGCAAAACTGCCTTCAAGTTAGATTGGTTGTCACATTGTACAGAAGTCTTCATATCATGCCACATCAACTGTATCCTCAATTAAATTGAGGTCAGGTTTTTGAGTAGGCGATGTCCGAGACATTGAAATGTTTCCCAATAACCACTCCAGTTAAGCTTTAGAAGTATGTTTCGGATCATTGTCATGCTGGAAGGTGTATCTCCATCCCAGTGTAAAATTTCTAGCAGACAGAAATATGTTTTTCTCAAAAATGTCCCTGTTTTATCAACATCCATCTTTCCTTCAGTCCTGGACAGTTTTCTCTCTCTGATAATAAAAATCATCCATAAAACATGATTCTGCCACTACTTCAGAGTGTTGTACATAACTCCAGGTATGATGCTTTTCAGAGCCCTTGGGAGTTGTGGTCCAAGCTGGTTACAAATATCAGCTATAAAGCAGCTTTCTCTCTTTAAAATTAAAGTGTACCTATCTTTATAAAATATTGTTTTAGAAAGCTGCCTGGTTTTATTAGATAAACCCTCCAAAGTAAGCTCTCTTACATGTCAGTTACACGGAGTTACTTCTTTCATTACTTCTCTTACCACTCACAGTACAATACATCACATATCTCTCTTTGCTATGTCGTGACATAGTGCTGGTGAAAGTACACTGAACAGGTTGGAACTGTGCTAGTCTGATGATTTACACAGCATACTACTATAGATGCTATGTAAAGGGAAAATGGGTTACTAATGCACTGGTCGAGTTTTTGCAAGGTACCATGTGAGCATAAATGAATGAAACAGCAGGACAGCAAGGAAAGGATTAAACTAAGCAAGGATAATGTATACACTGATGTTACAGGTAATGAACACAGTGGGGGACATTTATCAATGTTGGTGTAAGGTAGTAAAAATTATACCCATTTGCTTGGTGTATTGTTTGCACAGTTGGTCAAAATTTACTAAAAAGGCACACAGGACTTGATAATTTTTGCTCAATTATAGAAACCAGTGGGTGTCAGAGATTGATTTAAGAATTGTGCGCTAGCATCTGACACTTTTGTAGGTGTGTTATTAGGTGGTGTAGATTTGCGCAAAAAAAAAGTAGGCTTTGCGAGAGAAAAAAATTCGAAATTTAATTTGCGCAAATAATAAATACAGCTCCACTGCAACAAGTGGCGTACAGTGCACCCAACAGTAGACAATTTTGAAATACACAGCCATCATGTTAATAAAACAAGATTGGCGTGGTGGGTTTTACATCAGAAGAATGTCTAGGGCTGAATCCAGGAAAATATTTGAATTTGAATCACTGATCCCTAAAGGTCTGAATTCAGACATAGAATTGTTTGGTTTTTTAGAACCTTCTGACTAGGGGATGGGTTCTTCCTGACAACCGGTCGGGGGCAGGCTGTACTACCAGAGCTCCGACGGGCCCTCAGGTTGAACCTATCTCCTACATCTACTATCAATACCCCATGGTCCATAGTCTTCCCCTCTGGTATGCTCACTTTCATCATTTTTCTTTTTATTTCCATTACTATGTTCACTCTTTTGTTTAGTATTATTCTGTATTTTCATTTTTTTCCCTCAGTTAAATGAATATATGAAAAATCCAAACATAAATATATTTATTTTACCCCTTTTCATTTAATTCCATATTTTAGCAATTTTCATATTTATTCCATATATCCCACATGCACCATGTCTCTTACATTCCAACTTATTTCTATTTTTATTTTATTTTTATTTTTGTTCTATAACAGGGATGTATTCCTATTTTTACCTTTCTGTCATTTCATATTATTTTATTTATATCAATAGTCTTCCTTTAACGCCAGGACAGTGAAATATCATGTTCCTTTTTTCCACTATCATTATTTTTAAATGACTTGCTGCTGTTGAAATTACTTGCTAAGGTGGGCCTGAAAACGCATCCAGCCACATCCAGTCAGGGGTCGGAACATTAAGGCAGCACTACGAAGTTGCTGCTAGAAGGAAGCCAGTGTACAGTAACACTATCTCCGGACTACTAACATCAAGGGAGGTGCAGCACACCAGTCTATGTTACCTTACATTGATCTGTTCAATTGCAGAGGAGCAAGTATCCTTTTATAAGTGGAGAATTACTTTTTTTGTTCCACATAAAGCCTAGAGCATACACTGTCACCAGACATGCCAGATAGATATTGCAAAAAGCCCTTTGCTCACAATTCAACCAAAATAATGCAAGGTCTTAATCGCACCAATGTGTTTAGTAGATATACTGAACATCACGTCAACACGCATAATTGAAAAGTGCAAGTAAACAAATCAGTAGACTCACATTTGATGTCTTCTATCTTCCTTTTCACGTACCCTTACGGATATACAGGTTAATATAAACAAAAAGTATGACTGGACTTGTGCCATCCATTGTGCTATGATATACTGTAATGTCTGACCTTATGTAAGTCATTTTGGTGATATACAGAAAAGTTAGGAACCACATAGGCTATCAAATAAATGGAAGTTGTTTGAAATGACAGTTCTTATTAAAACAACTACCATCCTAAACCTTGTTTAACCTTTTAATAAATTTATCTCCACTTGTATATGACAAAGTACTATTGTGGAGTACCCTGCACAAAATGGCTTACCTATTCGGCTCTAAACATCTCAATAAGGCAACTTTCTGGATATGGACTTCACTCAGCTATGGGCTGCAGACAGAGTTAGGAGCATGGAGAAAGGTGCCTCACTGAGGTATTGATATACCGAATTGAAAACAAAGATATTGGAATATAGAATAGGGTTGTGCAGCTCAACAGCGATAAATGTGCGAGGTTAACTGCAAACTCTCAATCAAAGAGAGGTGTGGAAATAGTTTAATTGTCATAAAAGGGAATATTCAGTCCTCAGCCCACCACCTATTGCAAAATAGCTGCATGTTGGATGTTTGTTTTTTCTAGAGAAAATGATTTACACAAAAAATCATAAAACTAACCAATTTAATCTAAAATATATAACGTAAAAACAATTGTGTATACACAAACCGCAGGGCCCTACGGTTGTGTCTGTATAAATCGTTTTTTATTTCATTTTAGGATTTCGTCCATTGTATTATTTGTAGGACTGTATAATTTGCAGGACCTTGCTGGTCAAAGGACTAACAGAACACTTGTTGCTCAACCAGCGTATGGTCTAGTATATTCTCTGCTATTTCTTGGATTTATTATCATCCTTTACATATGCCAGTGAATGTAAGACAAATTAGAAGATACCTCGTGTCTATGGAGATATCAAGTGATATTTAGGAATAATTGAGCTGTTTTATACAGACACAATGTAGGGCCCTGCGGTTTGTGTATACACAATTGTTTTTACACTATATATTTTAGATTAAATTGGTTAGTTTTATGATATTTCTGTGTGAATCATTTTCTCTAGAAAAAACAAACATCCAACATACAGCTATTTTGCAATAGGTGGTGGGCTGAGGACTGAATAATCCCTTTTATGACAATTAAACTATTTCCACACCTCTCTTTGGGTGAGAGTTTTCAGTTAACCTCGCACAACCCTATTCTATATTCCAATAAATTTTTACCCAATTTGTGAAGTGCTCCAGTGAGATGATGGCTGTTCGGACTCATTTAGAAAAAAAGAAATTATCTATAGAAACCTATGTATTTGAACAAGATCAGCAGGGTACTCCTGTACCAACCACTAATCTGATTCATATACATAAAAAATTAGAGAACATCCTGTCCAAAAGGCTTAGAAATGGGAAGTAAAAATGGTTAAACTATAACAAAAACTCCAGCTGGAGATCTGGATGGTATTGATTTTAACCAGAAATGGGTAACCACACTTAGAGAACAATCCAAAGAACTAGTGAAACTCATTATAGCCAGGAGACAAGAGCTTATTCGAGAACTAAGTAATGAAATAGAGGAAATAAAAAAGGATTTGGATAAATGTCAGAGAGATAATGAATTTCAGAAACAACAGGAAATAATTTGTATAAAGTTAGACAAACTAGAATCAGAGATTATGAATAGGAAAACAAAAAAACTGTTATGGCAGACAGCTAAGAATCCAATCAAACCTGTCAAAAATATGGAAAATAAAGATATCATCCCATTACAGAATAGGTTTGCCCCCTTGACGGAAGATTTTTGAGGGGATGGCCAAACACACAGGGCCCCACCATGATACAATCATTCCCACAGTCAGCACGAGGGAGAAGGGAAGTCATCACACCATGTATAGAATGTCACATCAAAACCACGGTTATCAACCAAATGATCAGAATTACAAATATAATGAAAATACACACCAGAATCAAATACATCAGTATTCACCACGCACATATTAACGGAATCAAACTCAACACAGGTTGCCACGTCCACATCATCACCGCTATCACTCTCCATTGTCACACACTATGACAACACAGGATTCAGCACACAAATATCACAGTCAGAATCAAGCACAACAAATGCACAACCATACTTCACAGTTGACAGTGACACAATTGAGAATCCAAATGGACTCACTACATCCGACAACATCATATCCTACAACACCCAAAAAAAGAGGGTAAGTAGAAGAACAGGAAGAAAGGGATTACAGAATACAACCTCCACAAAAAATGGGAAAGACACACTAGCAGTTACTGAAAGCACTATAATAAATCTCAGTGATCATAAACTTACTGTAGAACAGGAATCCATTTTAAACAAGGGTTTAATATTTGCACCAGACCATTCTTTGAACAATATCAATGTATAGATTGGGGTAGAAAAGTATGTTCGTAATTTATGTTTTAAAAAAAATACTTTCAGAGAAATCCTTTGGAGCAAATCAAATCCACACCCAAATACATACATACAAATTGCAAACCAAAATCATGGTTTTACCCACAGACTGAAATGGGTCCAGATTTGATATCCTTCAAAAAAAATCAGTGAAAAGTGATTTAAGATCACTTAAACATTCAAAATCCAAGAATTACAATATCAGTATAAAAGAAAAAAGAGCTATACAAGAGCTCCAATCACTGGTGGACATCAAAATCCGCCCTGCCGATAAAGGAGGGGCGGTCGTGATATTGAATACCAAAGACTATAATGAAGAATGTCTGAGACAGTTGCCTTACTCCTCCACTTCAAAAATGTTAGATCCCACCACATACTATAGTATAGAATTACACAATCTATGTAAGAATGCACTGGAAAATGAGATTATCACAGAGAATGAATCTAAATTCATACTGGACACCCCTGAGCGTTTACCTGTGTTTTATTGTTTGCCAAAAACACATAAAAAATATTTTCACCCTCCCGGTAGTCTCTGGTATTGGGTCATTAACAGCTAATTTATCACAATACATTGACCATTTCCTTCAGCCATTCGTCCATCAAACTGGTTATTATTTAAAATGCACAACACAGATTATCAGTTTATTAGAACAATTCACATGGACATCAGAATATATTCTAGCCACTCTGGATGTAAATTCATTATACACCATTATAGACCATAAATTAGGGATTTCAGCATTCACAAGATTTTTGAGAAAGGCAATATCAAACCAGAACAAGTTAATTACATTACAGCAGCAATAGAATTTATATTGACACACAATTATTTTTACTTTGACGGCAATTATTATTTACAGCAATCAGGAATGGCTATGGGCACCAGGTTCGCCCCGAGCTACACCAAGTTATTCATGGCGGCATGGGAGGAAGACATAATTACCCCTGTACTCGGCGTGAACCTGGTGCTCTGGAGATGTTACATCGATTGCATTATTTTAATTTGGCGGGGTGCCCAGTGTGAGTTGGAGAGCTTTATTCTCGGCTTAAACACTAATAGCTATAGTCTCAAATTCACTTCCACCATCAGTAAAACCAAAATAGAATTTCTAGATTTAGAGATATTTTCTTCTGACACCCAACTCCAGTGCAAGACCTTTACCAAACCAACTGCGAAAAACAGCTTTATCAAGTTTGACAGCTGCCATCTACCTAAATGGTTGATAAATGTCCCTAAAGGAAAATACAGAAGGCTGAAACGCAACTGTACCTCAGACATTCATTTTCAAGAAGAAGTAAAGAATTTACTCAATTTTTGGAAAAACAATACCCTCCACAAATTTTAGAAAAATCTTTGAATGAAATCAATAAATTAGATAGGGCAACCATTTTTGAAGTACGGGAAAAGAGTCCAGAGACAACTGAACAAAAACCAAAATCATACTTCCATTTAATAAAGATTATAAAAAAGTAGAACAAATCATTTATAAACATTGGCATCTAGCTCAGAGAGATAAAATTATTGGGAGTTATTACCATCAAAATCACAGATAGTCTATACAAGGGTCCCCAATCTGGAGATTACCATAGTGCCATCAATTAAAATACCGGCTGTACAGAACAAATCACAAACATGGATGACCACCAAGGTTTTTTTTCCGTTGCAGTATTTGTTCCAATTGTCATCTGTCAGGAGGCCAAAGAAAGATACAGGAGGTACATTCCACAGTGAACTCATTCCAATGGAAAATTTCTAATTTAATAACAACAAAGAGGTGATCTACCTTCTACAGTGCAGTTACAACAAGCAATACATTGGCAGAACCAAAAGGCCCTTCAAAGTCAGAATCTCTGAACACGTATATAACATCAAAAAAGGTTGCCCGAAACACCCCCTCTCTAACTATTTTGCGCAATTTCATAATAAAGATCCCTCAGGACTGTTCTTTGTAGGTATTCAAGTTATAAGAAAGGCTTTAAAAACAATGTTTTTTCACCGGAGTACCCCTTTAACACAATGTGGAGGAAGTTAAAGGGGTACTCCGGTGAAATAAATTTTTTTTAAATCAACTGGTGCCAAAAAGTTAAACAGATTTGTAAATTACTTCGATTAAAAAATCTTAATCCTTCCAGTACTTATTAGATGCTGAATACTACAGAGGAAATTATTTTCTTTATGGATTTCTTTTCTGTCTGACTACAGTGCTCTCTGCTGACACCTCTGTCCATTTTAAGAACTGTCCAGAGCAGCATATGCTTGCTCCGGACAATTCCTGACATTGACAGAGGTGTCAGCAGAGATCACTGTGGTCGTGACAGAAAAGAAATCCCAAAAGAAAATAATTTCCTCTGTAGTATACAGCCGCTAATAAGTAATGGAAGGATTAAGGTTTTTTTAATAGAAATAATCAACATATCTATTTAACTTTCTGGCACCAGTTGATTTTAAAAAAAAAGTTTTCCACCGAAGTACCCCTTAAAGGATGTCCAAGGCTGAGAGTCAGAAAATATTTGAATTTGAGAGTTTAGAACCAAGGGGCCTCAATTCAAATTTGGAATTATTCAGATTTCTGTGAAGGAATGGACTTCGCACTGGGGCTCACCCTGTGAAATACCAACCGGACGATCCCCAGTACGGCCTCCATCCCAGACACCCTACTTCTGTGACCTCGGAACTGCACTGCTGTCTGTCATTTTTATTTCTTTTTCCTTTCTATTTCCTTTTTATTTTAAATTGTATCCCCATTTTACTTTTATCTTTATTGCCATTTTCATTTACATTTTATCTTTTTATTTCCTATTCTACACTTCTACAATATATATTTATCTCTATTTCTATGTTTGTTCTCCCCTTTTAGGAAAACATATGATGAACAATGTCTCCTTTATTGGATATACATTTTTATTAAGATATGTATCAACTATATTTACTTTTTGGGTAGAGGATTTAATGTCTATTGGAGGAGTAATCAGCAGCTCTACCTGATCCATTCCGAATTTTGGGAGAGATCGGGGAGCAATCCACTCCTTGTTTTGTATAAATTACAGATAAGAATCAGGTGGGAGACTCCCAAACCATATAAAAAGCTAGCCTTTTGTCATTATATCATATACCACTGAAGAAGGGGTACAGAATTACTTAATACACCCCGAAACGCGTTTGTTTATATTTGTTGAAACCAGCACTTGAACCCTATTCACACTGAGGATATTAGCATTGATGCATCTTCCTGCCATTTGAAGCATACAGGAAAGCTCTGCATTACATTGCAAAGGGAAACAAAAACCTGAAACTTAAGCCTGCACAAGTTTGCCAGCATAACTATTACTTCTATTCATATTCAAGCAAAGAACTTTTAAAACAACACAGAGCGCGCGCTCTACACCGCCTGGTCAGCTGACCTGCAATCAGCTGACTGCCTATGTCACATGCCACCGGGTGCTCGCTGGAGAGAGCAGTCGCACACAGTGCGAATCCATTACCACCTCCAGCTAGAGCTGAGGAACAACGTTACCGGAATGACGGGGAGCAGTGAGTGGCCTGCTGTGCCAAAACTATTCATTCACAGGAATCTATTCATCCTTGCTGGGGACACAGCACTAATACATAACACAACTGTGATACTGTCTGTGCAGGACTTCGCTACATGTTTCCCTTTTGCACGACTCACAGGATTCACTGCGAAACCCGTCATCATTTTTCTCCTATAGGTCTGGCAACACTCAAATCTACATGATCACTGTATGACATATTGAATCGTTTTTTATTTCATTTAAATGGGCACTGTCACCAAATTGTTTTTCGATATGTTGTACTACTTATGTACTACAACATATCTCTAATATACTTTTATTTATTTTTTTTTCATTAAAATTTTTAATTTACATTTAAAAACCGGCCACTAGGGGTCTTCCTCCTAGTGGCCAGCTGCAGCCTGACGTGACGTCACGCTTGAATTAGGACTGATCCCAGCCGGGCATCGGTCCTAATTCAGTCAGGCTGCGCTCGCTCCCTGCCTGTCAATCAGACAGGCGGGAGCAAGCGCTTTGTAGGAAGTGGATGCGCGCAGGCTCCCGGGGACCAGGCCCGGCACTTCCATAAGGCAGACCAAGCGGTCGCTTAAGGGCGCACGGACCAGAGGGCGGAAAAATCAAGGAATTTTTTTTTTTTTTAAGTTGCGCCCCGCCGCCCGCTGGGCTGTTTTGTTTGTGCCGTGTGTGTTGCTCGCTCATAGAGCGGCACCCACGGCAGCAGAACAGTTACTCTCCTGGGCATCATGAACAGGCTTCACTGCTACTTCACTTGCTCCTAGTGCAACCTCACACCTCCCCCCGGGACCGCAGATAAATCAAAGCTGCCCTGTGCAGCCGGTGCGCCGCTGCTCACTGTTCTTAAGTACCCGCTGCGCTATTATGCGCCGCGGGAACTTTAGACCAATTGAATTTCCCTTCTGGCGGAAGCGTCAGCGTCATGTGCTGAATGCTTCCACCAGTGAGGATCCTGCGCCCGGGCAGCAATAACATGAGGGACGCTTCCTGCAGACAGAACGCCGCACAGGTGAGGGTGGGGAGCGGGAATTTTTAATGCAAATGGGAGGGAGGGTTGAATAGAAGGGGTAATTAATAGAAGTGCGGGTGTTAATGGAAGCAAGGGCAGGAGGGGTGAATATAAGAAGGGGGGGGGTTAATGGAAGCAGAGGAGACAGTGGAAGCAGAGGGGGGGGTTAATGGAAGCAGGGGGGATGGATAACGGAAGCAGAGCAGGGGGGATGGATGATGGAAGAAGGAGCAAGGGGGGTTAATGGAGACAGGGGTGGATAATGAAAGCAGGAGGGCATAATGGAAGGAGTGGGGGGTGGGTTAATGGAAGCAGTGGGGGATAATGGAAGAAGGAGCAGGGGGGATGGATAATGGAAGCAGGGGGGTAATGGAAGCAGGGGGGTAATGGAAACGGGGGATGGATAATGGAAGCGGGGGGATGGATAATGGAAGCGGGGGGTGGATAATGGAAGCGGGGGGTGGATAATGGAAGCGGGGGGATGGATAATGGAAGCAGGGGGATGGATAATGCAAGCGGGGGGGATGAATAATGGAAGTGGGGGATAGATAATGGAAGCGGGGGGGATGGATAAGTCTACTACCACACTCCACCACCTGCCACCAGAACTTCCACACGCAAGTACATATAATGTAGTAGATGTGACCTGCAGTCCTATGTAACACCAGATAACACAGTGACAACCCTCTGAGTACAGCTAATGTAGTAGATGTGACCTGCAGTCCTATGTAACATCAGAGATAACACAGTGATAACCCTCTGAGTACAGATAATGTAGTAGATGTGGCCTGCAGTCCAATGTAACACCACATATAACACAGTGATAACCCTCAGAGTACAGATAATGTAGTAGCTGCTACCTGTGTTATCTGTGGTGTTACATAGGACTGCAGGACACATCTACTACATTATCTGTACTAAGAGGGTTATCACTCTGTTATCTCTGATGTTACATAGGACTGCAGGTAGCATCTACTACATTATCTGTACTCAGAGCGTTATCACTGTGTTATCTGTGGTGTTACATAGGACTGCAGGTAACATCTACTATATTATATGTACTTGCGTGTGGGAGTTCTGGTAGCTGGTAGTCTGGTATGCCGGGGGGGTTGCGTGTTTCCCCACTACAACTCCCAGCATGCCCTGACAGCCAAAAGATGTTGGGGCAAGCTGGGAGTTGCAGTGGGGAAACAGCTGGAGGCACCCTGTATAGGTGAACTATGGACGGAAGTGTCGGCCCCAGCAGGCATCAGTGACGTGGCAGTCTGGCAGGCAGACAAAAGGCATTTTTTATATGTAAAAAAAAAAAAATTAAAGGCAGGGAGGGGGTTAGGGATAGATGGGCAATAGGCAGGGACAGAAAAAAGAAAAAAAAGTGATGGTGGGAGCTACCCTTTAAGGATTTCGTCCATTGTATTATTTGTAGGACTGTATAATTTGCAGGACCTTGCTGGTTATAGGGCTAACAGAACACTTGTTGCTCAACCAGTGGATGGTCTAGAATATTCTCTGCTATTTCTTGGATTTATTATCATCCTTTATATATGCCAGTGAATGTAAGACAAATTAGAAGACACCTCGTGTCAAGATATCAAGTGATATTTAGGAATAAATTAAATAAATAAATACCAGCGCTATGGGGATAGTACTTAAGGTTAAAGGGCGAGGCAACTGCAATAAAAGTAAAAAATTTAAAAAAAGGATGAGACTCAACCTAAATCAGGGCGAGAGTTTGTAGATAAAAAGGATCTGTATTTACATACCTATTTGGAAGACTGTTATTATTCAAAAGCTGCCCCTACTGAAGTGGCTGTGTGCAGAGAAAAGTGTAGTAGTGCAAACCTGTATGGGTAAATAATCACAGTTTGCAAGATTAAAGGGGTACTCCAGCCCTGAGACATTTTATTCCCTATCCAAAGGAAAGGGGATAAGATGTCTCACCGCGGGGGTCCCCCGAAATCTTGTATTCGCCACCCACCTGTTTGAGCTGCACGCCGCGGTGCCAGCTCACAAACAGCCGGGTGGCGACCACAGGGCCGGAGTATCGTGATGTCTTGACTCCGCCCCCGTGTGACATCACCCCCCGCCCCCGCTATGCAAGTCTATGGGAGGGGGCGTGACGGCCATCACGCCCCCTCCCATGGACTTGCATAGCGGGGGCGGGGGTGACGTCACATCCCCTATCCTTTGGACATCTTATCCCCTATCCTTTGGATAGGGGATAAGATGTCTCAGGGCCGGAGTACCCCTTTAAGTACGTTTACCATATAATGGTAACTGTGCAAAAAACATGAGAAAAATAAATGCTGGTATTTGTACGCTTGTTTCGTACCGATTTGTTGTCAAAAGATGAGGGATAGGACACCAAGAAGGTGCGGGTTCATCAGATTGCCAGTATTAATACAGGTGTTTGGTGATATTTTTCTATAATTGGTACAACATTTTTTAATTTTTTGTAATTTTTATGATGATGGAGGAAATACTGTAAATCTCACCATTATAGATACACGTACTGGTAATATTACAGGTATCTTGTTTGTCCGCTGTTAGTTCTTAGTGCGTGGGGAACTTCATGTATATGCATTCCATTATTCTTAGATGATATGTGATAGATGGCTGAGGTTTCGTCTTTGGAGTTTTTGTCTTAGTAGGGATACACAGAAAAAATATATGAATTAAAATTCCTATTAAAAAATATGTGAATTAAAATTCCTATTGAAAAGCAGCAATGTCCTCTGCTGTATATGGGGTTTATACTGAGCACGCCGTGTGGTTGCTATGGACGCTAGCGGCTCCGTATGCTGAGCAAACTGCTCAGCTGGTTGTAATGAGAAGAGGTGCAATAGTCTGCAGTCACACCACGATATTCATGCAGTGATTATTGGAAATGTTTGCAGATCCCTGTTCTTTTTTACATGTAGGTCCTGGGTGGTGATACACAATTTGGAAAAAGTAAGAGAAAACAGGAAACTAACTATTATGTGGATAGGGAGCAGATGTGTGAGTGCAACGCTCTGTCGCTGCACTCACATTCCTAGAAGGGAGCGAGAGTCCTGGGGACATTTGTGCATATAGATATGGGGTACCTTATCCTGAATCACGGGTCCTCCTAGGTCCTCTGCGGTGTTCCGATCCGAGGTCTGGGAGAAAGCCCCGGCAGGTGCCGTCTCTACCTAGACCCGTTGCTGCTGCACAATGCAAGTTGGTAATCCGAGATTCGCGTTACTAGTGACGTCACTATGGATGCGAGTTAGGACCAAAAAAGCTCTGACGAGTTTCAAAAACCCACTGTTTCCTTCGTCATTGAGACAAATCTCATTTTATACCTTTTTATCTAACTCTCAATAAAGACAAAAGTACTATCCCCATAGCGCTGGTATTTAATTATTTCATTTTTTAGTTTTATACTTCCTCTTCAGGGATCCATAAAAAAATATCCGACAGCTTAATATTTAGATCCTACTGGAAGCGCTGATATAATTATATAGATATTTAGGAATAATTGAGCTGTTTTATACAGACACAACCGTAGGGCCCTGCGGTTTGTGTACACACATTTGTTTTTACACTATATATTTTAGATTAAATTGGTTAGTTTTATGATATTTGTGTGTGAATCATTTTTTCTAGAAAGACCAAACATCCAACATACAGCTATTTTGCAATAGGTGGTGTTCTGAGGACTGAATAATCCCTTTTTTGAAAACAAAGATAATTTAGAATGATTTAGGGTTCAGCAGTCATTCATCATATACAAGTGGACTTACACTTTAAATGTTCTGATCATGCCCCCTCTTCTTTCTTCCAGATTATACAGATTCAGTTCTTTCACAGTTAATTACTAATTATGGCCCAAAATAAGAAAAAATGAAACAGAGAAGTGTAGGAGAGTAAATGCCTTTCAGCAACCTAAAGATCACTCTATAATTTGCTAATGGAACGAAGCCTAATGGAACGAAGCCTATGGATTGTTCTCTGGCTTCCTTGGTCTATTTGGAGAATATTCACTTAATAATTTCTGTAAAATACTCACTTATTGCCGCTCTATAGAGGGTTACACATAATTTGTATTCTATAAGAATACCATGTTCTTCACCTATTATTTGTGGTAACTTAAGGACTCACACCAGGAACGTGCACAGACATTTTGAAGGGCAGGGGCTCAAGTAAAAAAAGAGGGCACTTTTCATAATTTAAAAAACGTCTGCCAGACTTAATGGGCAGATGCGCTGCGGCCCAGGGACACAGTGGACTCCCGCCAGTTGGTGTTTTTGTAAAATCGAGTCAAGAACAGTTTCTCCGAGGTCCGCCATGTGTATATACACTTTGTCTGTGCTGTCAGTCTTATTTACAGAAAACATGTGACAGCTGCACTATAATATACTGTATTATAGAGGAGATTTATACAAAGCCTGTGCAGAGAAAGAGCGGTGCAGTTGCCCATAGCAACCAATCAGATCGTTTTGCAGAAGGCTTTTCCTCTGCAAAGGTTTTAATAAATCTCCCCCTATATGCCCCCCCCTGAGCGCTATATGACGGAACCCATCACCAATCACCCAGCACCCATCACCAATCACCCATCACCCATCCCCAATCACCCAACACCAATCACCCAACACCAATCACCCATCCCCAATCACCCAGCACCCATCACCCACCTTATGCAGGAATCTCCACACAGCCCTGGTTCTTACACTGAAGAAATGGGCACCACACAAATATATGCTTACATTCTACAATATACTAGAGCTGGCAAAAAAAAAGAATTATAAATATACAAAGACGGCCGGGCATAGCACAGCATACAGGATGGAGGCAGGGAAGCTCCGCCTCCATTGCGCACAGAACAGGTACAGAACATCAAGCAGAGGTTTTGGTTCGATCCCTCAATCAAAACACTTGGGGGTTAGAGTTCACCCTTAATTTTTCCCCCTCCATTATTCATTTTTTTAGACTTAGAAATTGTTAATAATACGGGTTATATTCACACAAAAACACATTTCAAATCTGTGGACGTAAATAGTTTTCTTGAATATACTAGTGCTCATTACCCTAGCTGGCTCCGCGGAGTCCCATATAGACAATACCTCAGAATCTGCAAAAACTGTACCAATGATAAAGATTTTTCCATACAATCTCAAATTTAAAAAAATCGTTTTCTTTCCAAAGGTTATCCTGCATCTTTACTTACACAAGCTTACCACAAAGTGAAAAATAAAAAACAAACTGACCTCATTTCTTTCAATCCACAACAAAATGCTTCACAGAAAAGGGATAAAAATCCATTTAAATTTAATTTTGTTACAAATTACAATAGAGCTGCTTCGCTCATACATAATATTTTTAAACAAAATTGGCACATTATCCGTAACGACCCAAAACTCAAGGACATAGTCCCCACCAAACCAGGGATCACATACAGAAGATCCAAAAATTTGCAAAATTTGCTAGCCCACAATAGATTCAAAAATGACACAGTATTCACCAATACACCCAACAATGGGTTAACTATAGGTTGATCGCCTTGCAACAAGGTTCGCTGCTTATGTTGTAATATGATGGATTCATTTAGCAATAATTTCACGTCTTTTCATACTAAAAAATATTTAATATTAATCAGAATTTAAGTTGCAATTCTCAATATGCAATTTCTTTTATTATCTTGTAGTTGCGACCTACAATATGTAGGTCGCACAATTTAGACAGTTCGCTGTCGCATGTCTAAACACCGTTCGAACATCAAGAATAAGTTCACACTACATAGCGTTTCACGCCACTTTACTTCTGTGCATAATAGTGATGTATCCTCTCTACATCTAGTTATTTTAGAGTCTGTCCCCCCAGACAGACCAAACCAGTTCCAACATCTGATCAATCGTGAGTCCTTTTGGATTTTCACCTTGTCCACGCTAATGCCGCATGGTCTGAATGAGACCATAGAGAACGAACGCTAATATGCTGGGTTCGCTCTGGTCTCGTTCAGACCATGTTATTACACATATATAACATTTTTTTTATTCTATTTCTATTTCTATGCTCGTTTGTATTTTTTATTATTGTTTATTCCTGCCTACTCTGTGCCTTTATTCTTTATTTTTTTATTTTTTGGATCTCTCTTTCTTTTTCAGAAATGTCTCTGTTCAGACACAATATACATATAATGATATTTTAATATATTTACTGCCTGATACACAATACGAAGAAGGGTAAATGAGAAATAATTATTTTTATCTTCCTAGCAGCATTTTATTTGTATCATGTTGCATATATATAGATTGCAATTTTTATTATTACAGAAAGTCATTTTTAATTGATTCACCTGTGAAGTGTAACTCTCTTGTTGTCTTGGATTGGTTTGCCGGGGACCAGCCCCCTGACACACCATTCCAAATTCCCATATAAATTCATGGTTCATGTGTCTCTAACTATGCCTGATGAAGCCGCTATTGCAGTGAAACGCGATGCATGATGAGAGAATAAACTATCTGCTTTTATCCATTCGTGGGCATCATTTGTGTCCAGCGCCATATCAAGACCGGTGTTCCTCTTTGAAGCTACCTATTTGATCGCTATACCTGACCGGCCGGCTGCGGACAATACCACTACATGTGCTCACCATTGTTGTGTATGTGGAAACACAACCTCTATAGGTGAGCATTCAATTTATATCTTATACGCCTCACAGGTTTATCTTTTAATGTACCATGGAGCGCTGTACCCTATTTTATCTGTTTTATCCATTGCGCACAAGACTGACTTCGCATACTAGCAATGTGGGGCAATACCTAGAAAATGGAAAGACCAATTTTTGTTTACACGCACTGTAACCTAGTGTATTGGGTTTAGTGCGAGTAAACAGCCGTTCAGTTTCCCTTTAATTATATACCTTACCCCCCTTAATGAACTATATACTGTGCCACCATTCATCTATTAATTCCCTATATACTGTGCCACCATTAATGAACTATATACTGTGCCACTATTATTTAACTATACTGTGCAACCACTAAGGGTGCGTTCACACGTGCGTATTTTCTGCTGCAGATCTGCTGCAGATTTGCTTTAGCAGATTTCTCTTCCCATTGTCAATGGGAAGCAAAATCTGCAGCAGATCTGTAGCAAAAATAGGCACATGTGAACGCACCCTAAGGATCTATACACAGTGCCAGCATACATAAAAAATATAATGTTCCAACATAATGAAATATATACTGTGCTTCCATAAATTCTCTATATACTGTGCTTACATTCCTCCAATAATTCCCTAATAATGTGCTTCATACAATAAATGCAAGCACATAACATAAAGGCACATACAGTACATAGGTAATATACACACATACAAAGAGACACTTTGACACATACATACAGGTACAAATATACATTAAGAAACATAAATACACAGACACACATCTAACATGGAATATATACTTAAAGATATAGCCAATAAGCACATCATACATACAGGTACACACATACAATCACTCACAGATATATACACACACATACATAGATTCACTTGCTCATATATATATATATACACACACACATACATACATACATAGATGCACTTGCTCATATATATATATATATATATATACACATATACATAGATTCACTTGCTCATATATATATATATATATATATATATATACACACACACACACACACACACACACACACACACATACATACACACATACATAGATTCACTTGCTCATATATAATATTTATATATATATAAACATATACATAGATTCACTTGCTCATATAAATATATATATATATATATATACACATACAGATTCACTTGCTCATATATATATATATATATATATATATATATACACACACACATATACATAGATTCACTTGCTCATATATATACACACACACACACATGCATACATACATACATACACACATATATAGATTCACTTGCTCATATATATTTACACACATACATACATACACACACACATACATACATAGTTTCACTTGCTCACATATATAGGCACATACATAGAGATAGACACACACACAAACACACATATATACACCTCACACTGACATACAGTCACTCAATATATACACAGTCACTTACACTAAGGCCCCAGCCATCCCTCTCTGCACAGTCACATACATAGAGATACACACTCACATATATACATACACACACACTGACATACAATCACTCACATATATTTACAGTTACTTACAGTAAGGGCTGCATAGACTGAAGTTTCTGGCCGGGACATGCTGTGGGCGGGGCTTCTCTCTGCCTCCTCTGCTCCTGTCTCCTCCGTGTGGAGAAAAGCAGAGAAATGGCAGATGATGACAGGGTTAAGTGGCGCCCCCTTGCTGCAGGGAGGGCACAGCACCCTCCATTAAACCACATACAAATGTCCCCAGCAATGGATCCTTTTTACTGAACCTGTCACCCTGAGTCTGCAGCTCCTTTTGTGAGGGCACTAGAGGGGCAGGTGAGGAAAAGGGCAGGGGCTCCAGCCCCCTTTCACTCCTATGTGTGCACGTCCCTGACTCACACATTAAATAGAATATCCAGAGATATGTGATGGATTTTTGCCCATACCGCTATACCGGTCGGGCCCCTCCCCCACCCTCCGAGTCAATAAAAAAATTAAACTTACCCGTAATGGGGGTGGTCCGGGACATCCATCCTTCCTTCCTGTAGTGTCCGGGGGCGTTCCGGGTGAAGAGTGAACCGGTCCGGGCTGTCCTTCTTCTCCGGCGGTCATCTTCTCCACTCCGGGCAGGCTCCGGCCTAGTACACTGCATAGACGCTGCTACGCAGTGACGTCAGGTGCGTCGCTGCGCACGGGCGTCACTGCGCAGCGGCGTCTATGCAGCGTACTAGGCCGGAGCCTGCCCGGAGTGGAGAAGATGACCGCCGGAGAAGAAAGACAGCCCGGACCGGACCACCCTCCACCCGGAACGCCCCCGGACACTACATGAACGATGGATGGATGGCCCGGACCACCCTGACAGGTAGGGGAGAGAAGCGGGTGGTGGCGGCGGCGGCCTATGGCCCCGAAAAAGCCACTGCAGATCATTGATTTAAAGCGCCCGCTTTAAATCAATGATCTGCAGCGGTGTCGCAGGGGGTTAAATAGGCGATAACTTATACCGGAATATCGGTATAAGTTATCGGCTATCGGCCCTAACCTGCACCGATTATCGGTATCGGCCCTAAAAAAACGATATCGGTCGATCCCTAATACAGGCCTGTGGAGTTGAAGCCTGTGTGGCTAGAAATTTGAAGAAATAAAAAGGTATAATATCCAGCTCCAAAAGGAAAAATAGTTAAAAAGCGAGGCTTTAATTATATCACGTTAAAAGCAAAAAAGAAACCCCTTTGACATGTCAAAGGGGGTTTCTTTTATGCCTTTAATATGATATAATTAAAGTTTCACTTTTTAACTATTTTTCCTTTTGGAGCTGGATATTATACCTTTTTATTTCTTCCTATGATATACGGGATCTGACTTGCTGCTTCTCCATGCTCCATTCTAAGACTGCACTCTCTATATTGGACCGTGTTCACAAGGGTGGTGAGCTATCTTGCATATTTTTGCAGCTACAAATGTACAGATTTCAAAATAAAAACATAAAATATATTATTTTTGTTAACAACAAAGGAAAAAAATAGAATCCAAAATGACACCTTTTACTATATACTGCCTTCATGACTCCATAGTGTCTGAACCGATCCTATACCTTAAAGCAAGAACTCCACTACTAATAATATACACTATTCATTACCACCTTCTCAAGGGTCTACTGCAGCAGCAGACCCTTGAGAAAGTGATAACGAAACGGCGTAGGGGTACAGAGAAATATCTAGATGGGTAATCACACAGTCAACTTACATGCACTTTCTATTATGTAGCAGCATTGGCACATAAAGGGGTACTCCGCCCCTAGACATCTTATCCCGGAGGTCCCCCCGAGATCTCGGCTGCAGCACCCCAGGCATCCGGTGCACAGAGTGAACTTCGCTCCGTGCCGGATGACTGGCGATGCGGGGCGGAGGCTCGTGATGTTGCGGTCACGCCCTCTCGTGACGTCATGGCCTCGTCGCCTCAATAGTCTATAGACTTGCATTGAGGGGATGTGACCGTGACTTCATGAGTGGGGCGTGGCCATGATACCATGAGCCTCCTGTGCTGCACCTGACGCTCTAAATGAATGCCAGGTGCAGCATAAATGCCAGGGTCAACAGCGGCTTGACTCCCTTGATCAGACATCTTATCCCTTATCCTTTAGATAGGGGATAAGATATTTAGGCATGGAGTACCCATTTAAAGAGATACATTTTCCTTTGGATAGGCACACCAAAGATATTGTATTATTCTGCCGTCTTTAATATATTTATTGTTCAAGAGACTTAAAGGGGTACTCTGGTGGAAAACTTTTTTTTTTTTTTAAATCAACTGGTGCCAGAAAGTTAAACAGATTTATAAATTACTATTTTCTTTTTGGAGCACAGTGCTCTCTGCTGACATCACGAGCACAGTTCTCTGTGCTGACATCTCTGTCCATTTTAGGAATTGTCCAAAGCAGCATATGTCTGCTATGGGGATTTTCTCCTACTCTGGACAGTTCTTAAAATGGATAGAGATGTCAGCAGAGAGCACTGTGCTAGTGATGTCAGCAGAGAGCTCTGTGCTCCAAAAAGAAAATAGTAATTTATAAATCTGTTCCAAAAATAAAAGAATTTCCTCTGTAGTATTCAGCAGCTAATAAGTACTGGAAGGATTAAGATTTTTTAATAGAAGTAAATTACAAATCTGTTTAACTTTCTGGCACCAGTTTATTTAAATAAATAAAAAAAAAGTTTTCCACCGGAGTACCCCTTTAACCCCTTAAGGACGCAACCCATTTTGGCCTTAAGGACTCAAAAATCATAACTCTTTTATATTTTCATCGCCAAACTAGTATGAGGGCTTGTTTTTTGCGCGACCAGTTGTCCTTTGCAATGACATAACTCAATATATCATAAAATGTATGGCGCAACCAAAAAACACTATTTTTGTGGGGAAATTAAAAAGAAAAACGCAATTTTGCTAATTTTGGAAGGTTTCGTTTTCACGCCGTACAATTTATGGTAAAAATGACGTGTGTTCTTTATTCTGAGGGTCAATACGACTAAAATGATACCCATTATTACATACTTTTATATTATTGTTGTGCTTAAAAAAAAACACAAACTTTTAAACCAAATTAGTACGTTTATAATCCCTTTATTTTGATGACCTCTAACTTTTTTATTTTTCCGTATAAGCGGTCGTATGAGGGCTCATTTTTTGCGCCATGATCTGTACTTTTTTTTGATACTACATTTGCATATAAAAAACTTTTAATACATTTTTTATAACTTTTTTTTTTTATAAAATGTATTAAAAAAGTAGCAATTTTGGACTTTTTTTTTACGTTCACGACGTTCACCGTACGGGATCATTAACATTTTATTTTAATAGTTCGGACATTTACGCACGCGGCGATACCAAATATGTCTATTAAATGTATTTTTTACGCTATTTGGGGGTAAAATAGGAAAAAAACTGACATTTAACTTTTTTATTGGGGGAGGGGACTTTTCACTTTTTTTTTACTTTTACTTTTACATTTTTTTAAATTTTTTTTTACACTTGAATAGTCCCCATAGGGGACTATTCATAGCAATACCATGATTGCTAATACTGATCTGTTCTATGTATAGGACATAGAACAGATCAGTGTTATCGGTCATCTTCTGCTCTGGTCTGCTCGATCTCAGACCAGAGCAGAAGATGCCGGGAGCCGGAAGGAGGCAGGTGAGGGGACCTCCGTGCGGCGTTCTGAATGATCGGATCCCCGCAGCAGCGCTGCGGGCGAGCCGATCATTCATTGAAATCGCGTACTGCCGCAAATGCCGGGATCTGTATTGATCCCGGCACCTGAGGGGTTAATGGCAGACGCCCGCGAGATCGCGGGCGTCGGCCATTGCCGGCGGGTCCCTGGCTGCGATCAGCAGCCGGGATCAGCCGCGCATGACACAGGCATCGCTCCGATACCCGCGGTTATGCACAGGACGTAAATGTACGTCCTGGTGCGTTAAGTACCACCGCACCAGGACGCACATTTACGTCCTGCGTCCTTAAGGGGTTAATATTTCTAAACATCAGTTACAGGGAAGGCTAAAAGGTAGCCAAGCCATATAGTGCTTGATACAGATAAAAGTGCTCCCAGCATATAATTATTAAGATTGTAATCACTACTCCGACATTGCTCGGACTTCATCTGAAGTTTATACTGGTCCAGATTTTGAGAGCTGTTTTTATTATATTTTTTCAATAAAGTACATCTTTTACATATATCTTATATAAGCAGTGTTGCTTAAACTCAGTTTTTTCTTGTGTATACTATATTATTATTGTTGTATAATTTATAAATTAAATTCATAGCTTGCTGAATATTTACTTTTATAGGAGATGAAAAGGCTGATGTTACCATTTCACCATACTTTATTATACATGTATAAAGTAGTTAGTGTACAATTGGATGTTCAATTTACTAAATTTGCACAGAGACTAGGTTCACACAGTAGTGTATTCTCCGCCATATTTCATTGTAAAAAATGTGTCAGCATTTTTAGCATTAATATGCTCTAGAATTTGATTATAGGACATTTGAACATGGCGTATTTAACCCTTAACCCCTTAAGGACCCAGCCCAAATATACCTTAAGGACCCGGCCATTTTTTGAACATCTGACCACTGTCACTTTAAGCATTAATAACTCTGGGATGCTTTCACCTTTCATTCTGATTCCGAGATTGTTTTTTCGTGACATATTCTACTTTATGTTAGTGGTAAAAACTTTGAAGCTCACTGCTTGTAAGGAAAATGGATATTCCAAATAAATTATACATTGATTCACATATGCAATATGTCTACTTTATGTTTGCATCATAAAATTGACGTGTTTTTACTTTTGGAAGACACCAGAGGGCTTCAAAGTTCAGCAGCAATTTTCCAATTTTTCACAAAATTTTCAAAATCGGAATTTTTCAGGGACCAGTTCAGTTTTGAAGTGGATTTGAAGGGCCTTCATATTAGAAATACCCCACAAATGACCCCATTATAAAAACTGCACCCCTCAAAGTATTCAAAATGACATTCAGTAAGTGTGTTAACCCTTTAGGTGTTTCACAGGAATAGCAGCAAAGTGAAGGAGAAAATTCAAAATCTTCATTTTTTACACTCGCATGTTCTTGTAGACCCAGTTTTTGAATTTTTACAAGGGGTAATAGATGAAAAATTGCCCCAAAATTTGTAACCCAATTTCGCTCGAGTAAGGAAATACCTCATATGTGTATGTCAAGTGTTCGGCGGGTGCACTAGAGGGCTCAGAAGGGAAGGAGCGACAATAGGATTTTGGAGAGGAAATTTTGCTGAAATGGTTTTTGGGGGGCATGTCACATTTAGGAAGCCCCTATGGTGCCAGAACAGCAGAAAACCCCAACATGGCATACCATTTTGGAAACTAGACCCCTCAAGGCACGTAACAAGGGGTCCAGTGAGCCTTAACACCCCACAGGTGTTTGACGACTTTTCGTTAAAGTCGGATGTGTAAATGAAAAAAAAAAATTTTTCACTAAAGTGCAGTTTTTCCCCAAAATTTACCATTTTTACAAAGGGTAATGGGAGAAAATGCCCCCCCAAATGTGTAACCCCATCTCTTCTGAGTATGGAAATAACCCATGTTAGGATGTAAAATGCTTTGCGGGCAAACTACAATGCTCAGAAGAGAAGGAGTCACATTTGGCTTTTTGAAAGCAACTTTTGCTGAAATGGTTTTTTGGGGGCATGTCGCATTTAGGAAGCCCCTGTGGTGCCAGAACAGCAAAAAATACCCACATGGCATACTATTTTGGAAACTACACCCCTCAAGGAACGTAACAAGGGGTCCGCTGAGCCTTAACACCCCACAGGTGTTTGACGACTTTTCGTTAAAGTTGGATGTGTAAATGAAATTTTTTTTTTTTTTTACTAAAATGCAGTTTTTCCCCAAAATTTTACATTTTTACAAGGGGTAATAGGAGAAAATGACCCCCAAAATGTGTAACCCCATTTCTTCTGAGCATGGAAATACCCCATGTTAGGACGTAAAATGCTCTGCTGGCGAACTACAATGCTCAGAAGAGGAGGAGCGCCATTGAGCTTTTGGAAAGAGAATTAGTTTGGAATGGTAGTCAGGGGCCATGTGCGTTTACAAAGCCCCCCGTGGTGCCAGAACAGTGGAACCCCCCACATGTGACCCCATTTTGGAAACTACACCCCTCACAGAATTTAATAAGGGGTGCAGTGAGTATTTACACCCCACAGAACTTTGGAACAGTGGGCTGTGCAAATGAAAAAGTTTATTTTTCATTTTTACGGACCACTGTTCCAAAAATCTGTCAGACATCTGTGGGGCGTAAATTCTCAATGTACTCCTTATTACATTACGTGAGGGTTGTAGTTTCCAAAATGGGGTCACATGTGTCGGGGGTCAATTGTTCTGGCACTATGAGGGCTTTGTAAACACATGTGGCCTTCAATTCCGGACAAATTTTCTCTACAAAATCCCAATGGCGCTCCTTCTCTTCTGAGCATTGTAGTTCGCCCGCAGAGCACTTTAAATTCACATATGGGGTATGTTCTTACTCAGAAGAGATGGGTTTACAAATTTGGGGGGGCTTTTTTCCTATTTCCCGATGTGAAAATGAAAAATTTAGGGTAACACCAGCATTTTAGTGAAAAAATATAATTTTTTTCATTTTCCCATCCAACTTTAATGAAAATTCGTCAAACACCTGTGGGGTGTTCAGGCTCACTATACCCCTTGTCACGTTCGGTGAGGGGTGTAGTTTCCAAAATGGGGTCACATGTGGGTATTTATTTTTTTTTTTGCGTTTGTCAGAACCGCTGTAAAATCAGCCACCCCTGTGCAAATCACCAATTTAGGCCTCAAATGTACATGGTGCACTCTCACTCCTGAGCCTTGTTGTGCGCCCGCAGAGCATTTTACGCCCACATCTGGGGTATTTCTGTACTCAGGAGAAATTGCGTTACAAATTTTGGGGGTCTTTTTTTCCTTTTACCGCTTGTGGAAATAAAAAGTATGGGGCAACACCAGCATGTTAGTGTAAAAAATAAAAAAAAAATTACACTAACAGGCTAGTGTAGCCCCCAACTTTTCCTTTTCACAAGCGGTAAAAGGAAAAAAAGCCCCCCAAAATTTGTAGTGTAATTTCTCCCGAGTACGGAGATACCCCATATGTGGCCCTAAACTGTTTCCTTGAAATACGACAGGGCTCCGAAGTAAGAGAGCACCATGCACATTTGAGGACTAAATTAGGGATTGCACAGGGGTGGACATAGGGGTATTCTACGCCAGTGATTCCCAAACAGGGTGCTTCCAGCTGTTGCTAAACTCCCAGCATGCCTGGACAGTCAGTGGCTGTCCAGAAATGCTGGAAGTTGTTGTTTTGCAACAGCTGGAGGCTCCGTTTTGGAAACCCTGCCGTACAAGACGTTTTAAATTGTTTATTGGGGGGGGGGGGGGGACAGTGTAAGGGGTGTATATGTAGTGTTTTACCCTTTATTAGGTGTTAGTGTAGTGTAGTGTTTTTAGGGTATGTTCACACTGGCGGGTTACGGTGAATTTCCCGCTAGGAGTTTGCACTGCGGCAAAAAATTTGCCGCAGCCCAAACTTGAAGCAGGAAATTTACTGTAAACCCGCCTATGTGAATGTACCCTGTACGTTCACATGGGGGGGCAAACCTCCAGCTGTTTCAAAACTACAACTCCCAGCATGTACTGACAGACCGTGCATGCTGGGAGTTGTAGTTTTGCAACAGCTGGAAGCACACTGGTTGGAAAACCTTCAGTTAGGTTCTGTTACCTAACTCAATATTTTCCAACAAGTGTGCCTCCAGCTGTTACAAAACTACAACACCCAGCATGTACTAATCACAGAAGGGCATGCTGGGAGATGTAGTTATGCAATAGCTGGAGGTACCCAACTACAACTCCCAGCATGCCGAGACAGCTGTTTGCTTTCTGGGCATGCTGGGAATTGCAGTTTTGCAACATCTGGAGAGCTACAGTTTTTAGACCACTGCACAGTGATCTCCAAACTGTGGACCTCCAGATGTTGCAAAACTACAACTCCCAGCATGTCCAGACAACAAACAGCTATGTGGGCATGCTAGGAGTTGTAGTTTTGCAACATCTGGAGGGATATAGTTTAGAGACCACTGTATAGTGGTCTCAAACTGCAGCCCTCCAGCTGTTGCAAAACTACATATTCCAGCATGCCCAAACAGCTGTCTGGGCATGCTGGGAGTTGTAGTTTTGCAACATCTGGAGGGCTACAGTTAGAGACCACGGTCTCAGACTGTAGCCCTCCAGATCTACTTACCGGCTTCCGTAGGATCCCAGCAGCCGTCCTCTTCAGACGCACGTGATGCCGCCCGCCGATCAACGTCGCCGCAGCCTCCGGACGGGTAAGTGGACGTCGGCGCCCGGTCCCCTTTGGTTCCCCGTTCTGCCCCGCCTATTGGGAGGGCAGGACGGGGAAAACGAAAGTTAACCCCCCCGCCCCCGGTCTGCCATTGGTCATCGCCTCTGACGATCAATAGCAGACCAATAGCAGGGATAGGAGGGGTGGCAACCCTGCCACCTCACTCCTATGCCTACAGGGGGATCGTGGGTGTCTTAGACAACCGCGATCCCCCTTCTATTCCGGGTCACCGGGTCACAATAGACCCGTATGACCCGGAATCGGCGCAAATCGCAAGTGTGAATTCACTTGCGATTTGCGCCGATCGCCGACGGGGGGGGTCTGATGACCCCCCTGGGCATTTGCACGGGGTGCCTGCTGATTGATATCAGCAGTCACCCCGGCCCGGTCCCCGCCCGGCGCGCGGCGGGGACCGAAATTCCCACGGGCGTATGGATACGCCCTGGGTCCTTAAGTACCAGGACGTCAAGGCGTATCCATACGCCCTAGGTCCTTAAGTGGTTAAAGGACACAGTCCATTTAAACCTTGAGAACACAGCCAAGTTTAATTTATGTGTTTACATTTTTCTTCGCCTTTAAAGAAATATAATTTTTTTATTTTCACACTTACAAAGTATAAAATGTATTTAAAAAAAAGTATAAAATATAATGTGTGTGTGTGGGGGGGGGGGATGATGAAAAAAGGCAATTTTGCTAAATTTGGTGGGTTTTGTTTTTACGCAGTAAACTTTACAGTAAAACTGACATGTTTTCTTCATTCTGTGGGTCATTACAATTGAAACTATAGCCATCTTTACATGTTTGTCTTTTTCTGTATTATTTTTATTGAAAACTTTTTGTAAGAAAATTTGTAAGGTTAAAATGACCCTATTCTGGCACCTATAACTTTCAAATTTTTCTGTATCTGTGGCATATATATACCCTGGCCCTTTTTACCTTACTAACTTACATAACAGGACATACTGAATGGGGTGATTCGAACCCCATGTACTATTAAACTTCTTAATAAAACACAAAAAAAAATTTAATGTGAGAGTATTAATAAATCAAAGATACATAGTTATATCTTTAAAAAACAGCATAGCTATTGCATTCAACCAGGGGATGAGAGAAGTGGATAAAGAGAAGGACCATTGGTACATTTTAGAATTTTTTACCCTAATGATACAGAGGAAGATAAAGAAACATCAAAAAACATAAAGCAGTAGCCAAAATCCCCTTAAAAGGGAAAACAATTATTCTGGATCCCAAGTGACAACCAGACTGGATCGACATTCTCACAAGGATTCCATGTTTACTTAAGCAATTATGTGTCTTTTTTAAAGCCCTCAACTATTTCATCTATTTACTACACATTCAAAGGTTAAACCATTTTTTTCACCAGATGAAGGCAGTGCCACCTGGTGTGTTGAGGGAATTTTACACGAAGCAGGTTTTTCAGCATATTTTTTTGCCATTAATATACTTTATACCTTTTAAACTTTTTTTCAGGGCATCCTTTCTCTAAACCGGTGCCCAGAACTAAACAGCTAAATTCTAGACGAGGCTGCACCAATGTGTTGTTGTACTATTATGTCTCTGTCCCAAGTATCCATGCTCCTTGTAACACACCACAATATCATGCTGGCCTAAGAAGCATCTTATTAACAATGCATGCTATTCTGTAGTCTACCTACATTTTACTCCCCACAAACATGCAGATTTTTAGTGTCCAGATGCATAACTTTATATGTTTCCACATTGAATATAATTTGACAAGTAGATGCCCCCCAAACACTCAATTTACTGAATTCAAGCTGACATGTAATTTATGAACATCTTCCATAGACTGTATTATGCTATAAAGTATTATATTATACTATAAAGCTACAAGTGTCATCTGCCAAAAAAATTAACAAAGCTATTATTATCATATATAAATAATGACAATAATAGCAGACTTAGCACTGATCCTTGGGGTATACCACTCATACCCAGGGACCATCCTACGTAAGAAGTGATGGCCGCAACTTTTAGACCTTTACCATTAGACCTTACATTACATTTTACCTACAAGAAGTCTATATAGTACAACGTCAAATGTATTTGCAAAGTCCCAAATGCTCTACAGCTGCCCCTCTATCCAGGCTTTTACTCACCTCTTCATAAATACAAATCAGGTTGGTTTGACAACTTCTGTAACAGAATATATTTGGTCTAAAGGCCAATACTGTAGTTTCTCTTGAAAGGTCCAAGTTATTGTGCTCCTAATAATGTCATTACACTGTAATGTCCATTCCAGCTGTTCCTCTCTCTTAATCCCTACATGAATACATTCTGTGAGGTTATCACAACAGAAAGGCTTATAAGTGACTTTTCCATATTTCCTAGGATCCCTGGGTAATGTCAAGAGGAAAGTAGCAAATATTTAATTGTAACAAAAATACTATAATTGATGAATCATACTTCAATCTCATTTATAAAAAAAAACAAAACATTACAAATAGCCAAATAATGCAAAAATATGTTGTTTCGGAAAACTGTATTTTTAATATAACAGCTTCTATAAAAAAAGAAATAAGTTAGAAAATGTTTAATATATATTTTTATATTTTTGAATACTTTAAAAGTGCTTTGGGTTCATTGCACTAACATTCAAAAACACTGTCCACAGCTAAGGAATGTTTGTGGTCATCCCAACTCCTTATACAGAGGTCACTCTCATTACAACCTCACCAGACGTACTGTCCTCTATGGAGTCTTCTGGAGGAGTTCTCATTCTGTTAAACAAATGTAGTAATACATATCCACACTGCAATCTGGGAGAGCTTAATCGTGTAGAATGAACCAAGGTCCTAGGTCGGAATGCAGTTAATGGTAGCCACAATGTCCTGCTGGTTGAAGGCACTGCACGGCTGCTTTCTTCTATGTCTGTTGCTTTGTCGTAATTTAACACATCCCAATGCAAGTTGACAGCTCTCCATCTCCTGAAGACCTTATAAACAGCTGCTCCTTCGTGGATAATTAAACCTGGAATCAAACATTTACATATTAATAACTTCTGTTCATTCATTTAAATAAACAACAAACGAGCAATTACAACTGATGGATGTTGATGTTGTGTTGACGTGCTTTTCGTATGGCTGGGATTTTGGCGAAACTGTGAAAAATGGCAATATATTATCGCAATTGTGCAAGTCACCGTAAAATTGTGCCATTATTGCTTCGATTTAAAATCATGGTAAAAATGCGAAAAAATGCACTGTGAACATAGCCTTGAGAAAAAACACAAATCATATAAAGCCAATAATAAACTGCAGCCTGACAGAGTACACAATGCACAAACACTACATAAGGCATAGAGAATGTAAGTGTATACTGAATGGACATTAACATTTGACTTGATAAAGGAGGTCCCTGTTTGCCTTGCATGTCAGATAACTGGTATAATGCATCTTATTTCACAAAATATAACTCCCTAGTGACGTTTAGAAGCAATGCTTGGATGCCATGTTGGCATAGCTGCACAGGTTTCAGCTGAGCTAAATCTCCAGAATTTTGGGCTGTTAACATAATTTTATGTTTACTATGTATGCTGGGAAAAGCTCCTGACGTATATGTTAAACAGAGGCTGTGATGGGTGCCTAACAGAGACATGCGTCACCAATAAACTATTTAACATTTACCTACACACATAAGAAAAAGAAATTGCGGAGCAGCTCACCAGTTCCAAGGGATCAGGTCTGTGACATCACGGTCAGGCGACAGAAGGACGGGGAGGCTGAGATGTAACGGGGGGAATCAGACGTGAGGGCCACAGCCATATCGCACCCTTTGGTGCTTCGTCAGGCCCCTGTGATAGTCACAGGGGCCTGACGAAGCACCAAAGGGTGCGATGTCACAGACCTGATCCCTTGGAACTGGTGATCTGCTCCGCAATTTCTTTTTCTTATGTGTGTAGATATTTACCTGTCTTTTCTCAGCGTGAAGCACCACCCGTATTGATCTATGGACTTTCAGGGTTCAGCTAACAGCACACATTGGGTTAATATTACATATTTATGGAAGGAATTATAACAGTGGCAGATTTTTTTCTGTTTTTCTTCTGTGGAGTGGCATATTTAACATTTACATCTTATGCTTTTTAATAGCTTTTCATGTGACAAGAGGATGCCATTGTACTAAATCAGTCACTCACGCACTGTAATTACATCGGTTTATGACATATATTTTTGATCGATGCATGTGATGAATGCTATACAGGTTTTTTTGTGTCTTTTTTTTATGTTTTAAGCTTCTGTATTGGCTCACAAATCCTTCTGTTCTGCTGCCCACTTATTTTGACATCCACTGCTCAGGAAGGGGCACCATGCATTCACTTCTTTCCTGTTGTGATGTCTGCTGTGATGTGCTGGGTTTCTTCATGCAACCACTGCAGGCTTCTCTGTAACCCCCTCATCTCTGTTTTCATGATGCACATGTTACAGAGAGGAGGTTTATTAGAGCGTGCCTGCATTTTACAATGAGTGGTGAGTCTTCATTAGGGGGAGGTGTGTAAAAGTAAAAATAGAGCTTTAACACTCTATTTATAGGTGTAGTTACAGTACTGTATATACACAATGTTCATATCTTATGCATACATATTTGTTGTTATATTGTATTTTAATGTTATATATCTATATACAAACTTCCAGTGGGGAACTTCAGGAAAACGAAACAGGTCTCATTTTTGTTGCCAAGCCTTAGACATTAATGGCTGTGTGTTGAGTTTTTTTGAGGGGAAACAACATTAAACTCTGTTGTACAGGCTGTGCACTCACTACTTTACATTGTAGCAGAGTGTAATTTCTTCAGTGTTGGCACATGAAAGGATATAATAAAATATTGAAAAAAATGTGAGGAGTATATGCGCTTATGTGATATATACTGCTCAAAAATATAAAGGGAACACTAAGATAACACATCCTAGATCTGAATGAATTAACTAATCGTATGATTAGTTCTTTGGAAGAGAGGCACTTGAAAGAGAGCTATAAAACAGAGAATTTGAAAGCAGGAGTTTGAAATCGCTGTGAGTGTTACTTTCCTTACACTGTAGAGACTTTAACTCAAAAGATCTACTTAGAATTTAATTCTAATATTTACTGTCTGTTTTTGGCTGTTAATCTGTGAAATTCCCATAATTAGATGGCTTCCATGTTGCAAAACACAGACCAGTGCACATTTTGCGCAATGTATGGAATCCTTGAACAGCAGTTTGAGGGTGCATATTGTTGTGTGAGATGTGTGCGAGTTGTTCATTTGGAAGCCCAGATCCTGGAGCAACTGGCAACAATGAGAAGCATTGACAACTTGGAGAAGAGTCTCCTGCTCACTGAGCAAGTACTCTCTCTGTAGTAGAGGTGGGGGAGGATAGTGGGACGGAGGTGCAGGACAATCAGGCAGTTAGCTGGGTTACAGTCAGAAAACGGGGTAGAGGGAAAATATCAGGGAGGATAGTCCTGAACTGACACACCCCAACAAGTTTGCCCGGTTGGCAGATGAGGGGAAAGCCATTTCAGAGCTAGCAGTACTGCAGCAGGACTCTGCCTCTGACCGCCGGGGGGGGGGGGGGTGTCTGCTCCAAAAAGGAGGGAAGGAAGAGTGCAGGGCAGGCCAGACAGGTACTGGTAGATTCAATTATTAGGGGGACAGACAGGGCGATCTGTCACAAAGACTGGGATCGCCGAACAGTGTGTTGTCTTCCTGGCGCTCGAGTTCGGCACATCGAGGATCGGGTCAATAGGTTGCTGGCTCGGGCTGTAGAGGACCCAGTAGTCATGGTACATATTGGCACCAATGACACAGTAAGAGGTAGGTGGAGTGTCCTTAAAAATTATTTCAGGGACTTAGGCCGCAAGCTTAAGGCAAGGACCTCCAAGATAATATTTTCTGAAATATTACCTGTACCAGGAGCCACACTAGAGAGGCAGCGGGAGATTAGGGAGGTAAACAAGTGGCTCAGAAGCTGGTGTAGGAAGGAAGGGTTTGGGTTCATGGAGAACTAGGCCGACTTCGCTGTTGGATACCGGCTCTACCGTAGGTACGGGCTGCACCTCAATGGGGAGTGTGCAGCTGTGCTTGGGGAGCAGATGGTTAGAAGGGTGGAGGAGTGTTTAAACTAGGGACTGGGGGGGGGGGGGGGAGGGTACCTACAACATAGAGGGGGAAGATAGTGTAGATACAGAGTGGAGTGGGGACTTATTAATTTACCTGGGGGTGGAGCGGAGGGAGGGGTTAGAATAGTTAATAGGGATAAGCTTCATAGGAAAAAAAAACATACACCATTGAATTGCATGTTAATGCCAAAAGTCTGTCCAATAAAACTGACGAACGGGAGTGGTTGATGTCTGAGGAGAATTATGACATAGTGAATATAACAGAGACTTGGTTGGACGATAGCTATTACTAGGCGGTCAACATACAGGGTTATAGTCTATTTAGGAAGGATTGGGCAAAATGGAAAGGGGGAGGAGTTTGTCTTTATGTAAAATCCAGTATGAAGGATGCATTGCGGGAGGATATACGGGAGGGAAGCGATAAAAATAAAAAAATTCTGATAGGGGTTTTCTATAAGCCACCAAACATAATGGAAGAGGCAGAAGATCAATTACTGAGGCAAATAAACAAGGCAGCAAATCAGAATGATGTTATAATAACAGGGGACTTTAACTATCCTGATATAAACTGGGAGACTGAGTCCTGTGAATGTCATAAAAGGAAACAGGTTTCTGACTATAGCTAAAGACAATTATCTGTCCCAAATGGTGCAGGGCCCGACCAGAGGGGGTGCCATGCTAGACTTAATATTAACCAATAGACCGGACAGAGTAACTAATGTGCAGGTAAAAGGACACCTAGGAAATAGTGATCATAATATAATACATTATAACTTGTTCTTCAATAAGGGAATCTCTTGAGGGGCCACAAAAACAATGAACGAAGCAAAGTTTGACCAACTCTGAGAAGCCCTTAACAATATAAAATGGAATAATGTCCTCAAAAACAAGAATACTGACATTAAATGGGAGACTTTTAAAAATATCTTAAATTCTCACTAAAAGATGTATATAGCTTATGGGAATAAAAGGATCAGGAATAAAAGAAAACCAATATGGATGAATAAAAATGTTAAGGGGGCAATAAATGACAAAAATAAAGCATTTAAACTACTAAAACAGGATGGCAGTGAAGAAGCATTAAAAAGCTATAGAGAAAAATGTAAAATATGTAAAAAACAGATAAAAGCAGCAAAAATAGAGACAGAAAGACTCTCCAGAAAGACTGTCCTAAAGGAATTAAGTAATGTTATAGACAGACCCCTATTTTCAATATTCAGGGACTTTATAGTGACAGGGACTGTTCCCCAGGACTGGCGCATGGCAAATGTGTTGCCAATATTTAAAAAGGGGTCAAAAGGTGACCCCGGGAATTATAGACCTGTTAGTTTAACCTCGGTTGTAAGTAAATTGTTTGAGGGTTCCTAGGGTTTACATGTTAAAGGGGTACTCCCATGGAAAACTTTTTTTTTTTAAATAAACTGGTGCCAGAAAGTTAAACAGATTTGTAAATTACTTCTATTAAAAAATCTTAATCCTTCCAGTACTTTTTAGGGACTATATACTACAGAGGAAATGCTTAACTGTTTAGATTTCTCTGATGTCATGACCACAGTGAACTCTGCACTAATCCTTATTAGCGTAATAGATTTCTTTGAATATAGGTTATTAGGATTAATTTTTGTTTTTGGTCTTGTTACAGGTTCTATATAAAAGAAGGAATGAGGAGGAGGACTCGCCGCCCGCTCTGTTAACATTCATCATGTCGTCGGGGATCTTTTTTGCACATTTTTTTAAATTTAGTGCAATGTTTGATTTAATAAAATATTGTTTAACCTCCCTGGCGGTATGATTCTGTCTGGAAATGTGTACCAAAAGCGGTACAATTTCCCCCGTCACATTCCCCTCTCCCTTGTCACATCCCCCGTCACATGCTCCCCCCTCCTTGTGACATTCTCCCCCCTCCTTGTCACATTCTCCCCCTTGTCACATCCCCCCTTGTCACATCCCCCCTTCATGTCACATTCCCCCCCCAGTCACATTCCCCCCTTGTCACATTCCCCCCTCTGTCACATACCCCCCCTGTCACATTCCCCCCTTTCCCCCTCTTTTCCTGCAGCAAATACACTAGGTTTGCCGGCAGATTTCAAACCTAGTGTATTTGCTGCAGAACAAGCCCTTTCCCCTTCAGCCAATCACAGGCTTTACACCACTGCGGCCTGTGATTGGCTAAAAAGTGAAAGGTCCAAGAAGATGAATAGTGAAGAGAGGACACCCCGGACCGCACGGAGGGGAACGGCATCTGCAGGGATCGGGACTAGGTGAGCAAAAGGTTTTTTTATTTTACTACTTCTTCCTTTTACACTTATCTCAGTGTTTTTCTACCAGGGGGCCTCCAGCTGTTGTGAAACTACTACTCCCAGCATGCCCGGACAGCCTTTGGCTGTTCGGGCATGCTGAGAGTTGTAGTTTTGCAACAGCTGGAGGCCCCCTGGTAGGGAAACACTGACTTTTAGTATTTTTCTTTACCTGCTCTGGCCGGCCCCCGCAACGGGAGCCAACCAGAGCAGATAATGGCATGTTTTCCCGGGGGCCGTATCGCTATATCGCATTGCTTTTGCGATATATCGTGCAGCCCGGCCGGGAACTCTGCAATTCTACCCCGAGCGTGACTCGGGGTTACCGATCCTGGCAGGGAAAATTAACCCCGAGTCACGCTCGGGAATACCGCTCAGGAGGTTAAAAAAAAATATTTTTCACTTTTATTTATTGATTATTATGTTTATTTATATTTTTTGAGATTTTCTTTATTTTTATAAAAAAACAAAATTTTGTTTTGTTGGTAACATGGTCCAGGTATATATATGTGTATATATATATATATATATATATATATATATATATATATATATATATATATATATAATTTGGTTGGTAAACCCAGAAAAGCAGGCGCACTCCTGATTCCTGTGAGGGGGTTGACTGTGGTATGGAGGGGCTTAACGGCCCCAAGTATCACAGTCCCCCAATGACGATGGTCTCTTGAATTATCTTGTGGATGTGGAGGGTCCTGAGTCCCACAGATAAAAGGGGAGATAAGACTCATGCATAACTGTTTGGTACAATGTGATGGACCCTCTATGCATTTAGATTTTGTATCAATTTTTTTTATTTGGTTTGAATTACTAGGGTGCTCCTATGCCTCTCCCCAGCCTACTGTTAGTCTTCTGCTACTAATGCTTCAGCCGGCTCTGACAGTTAGTCAGCATCGGCAGTAGCTATGGAGATCTATTATGTGATCTTCTCTCCGATCATGTGACCATAGTAGGATCATGTGATCCCCCGAGTGTGGGTCTGAACCGCAAGCACATAGCCAACATAATGCGGCGTGTGGGCGTGTCGAGGCCCGCATGATGGATTGGATCACATGACCAGGATCACATGCCCGAAAAACTGTAGTTTCTGTTTGTGCAGACGCAGTTAGCTTTCACCCCACACCGACGGCGCCATGCTGGATTACAAAGGCCGGGTGAGCGTGTTTTTCCTGTATATATGAATCATGTGAAATATATTGTAATCATGTAGTTAACCTCTTGGGGATGCAGGGCGTATGCATACGCCCTGAGCCCGGTGTTTAAAACGGGGTCACGCCGTGACCCTGCATCACACCGGGTCGGTACCGGCAGCTATTCATAGCCGGGACCCTGGGCTAACAGTGTGCGGCACCGATCGTTGTGCCGCGCGCTATTAACCCTTCAGACGCGGCAGTCAAAGTCCCGGCAGCTCAGTCGAGCTTATCAGGACATCGCGATAAAATCACTCACTGATCCGTGCAAAGCTATGGCTTTGCAGGGAACAGCATAAGAGATCAGTGTGTGCAGTGTTATAGGTCCCTATGGGAGCTATAGCACTGCAAAAAAAAAGTGAAAAAAAAAAGTTAACAAAGGTCATTTAACCCCTTCCCTAATAAAAGTTTGAATCACCCCCCTTTTCCAATAAAAAAAAAACAGTGTAAATAAAAATAAACATATGTGGTATCGCCGCGTGCGGAAATGTCCGAACTATTAAAATATATCGTTAATTAAATTGCAAGGTCAATGGCGTACGCGCAAAAAAATTCCAAAGTCCAAAATAGCGTATTTTTGGTCACTTTATATAATGAAAAAATGAATAAAAAGCTATCAAAAAGTCCGATCAATACAATAATGGTACCGATAAAAACTTCAGAACACGGCGCATAAAATGAGCTCTCATACCGGCCCGTATGCAGAAAAATAAAAAAGTTATAGGGGTTAGAATCTGAAAATTTTTAACATACATAGAAATTTTCCTGCATGTAGTTATGATTTTTTCGAAGTACGACAATATCCAACCTATATAAGTAGGGTATCATTTTAACCATATGGACTTACAGAATAAAGATAAGGTGTCATTTTTACTGAAAAATGCACTGCGTAGAAACGGAAGACCCCAAAATTACAAAATTACATTTTTTCTTCAATTTTGTCGCACAATGAATTTTTTTTCCATTTCGCCGTGAATTTTTGGGTAAAATGACTAATGTCACTGCAAAGTAGAATTGGTGGCGCAAAAAATAAGCCATCATATGGAATTTTATGTGCAAAATTGAAAGCGTTAGGATTTTTAGGTGATGAGGAAAAAATTAAAATGCAAAAACAGAAAAACGCTGAGTCCTTAAGGTGAAAATAGGTCCCTAAGGGGTTAAAGGGTTATTCCAGGAATTTTTTTTTATTTGACTATGCTATAGGGGCTGTAAAGTTAGTGTAGTTCATAGTGTCTGTACCTGTGTGTGATGGTTTTCTCACAATTCTTCTGTGATTTTCACCCCACTATTTATTTTTTACAGCATACAAAATGACTGTTGTCTCAGATTTTTTCCAGCTTGCAATGCGTTCGAGACCTGACTCACTAGTCAGCTGATGACAGGGAGCCTGTCTGCTTCAATGGGTGGAGCGATCGTTTGGTGGGAGAGAGAGCAACTGCAACTAATGCCACAGCTGTAGGCACCCTGATTGAAAACCACAGGTCTTTTGTTTCAATGGGTCGGGTGGCTGATGTGTGGGAGGGAGGAAAATGGAATTGTGGTATTTGTAGTAAAAAAAAGAAAAGTCAAACAGGAAATACAAGTTCACAAAAAGCTAGCCACAGTGTTATGGTAATCTCATGACATAGCCATTTAGCCCCAAGACAAGTGCAGATCCTTCCTAAGCATGTCCATTACTGCCTGCCAGGTAAGCACTAAGATCACCTTATGGTGGATAACCCCTTTAATGCACCTATATTATAATTAATTATGGAGGGCATGTTTTTATTATATTATTGCACTGATTGTACTTTTATAAGCACTTTGACTGGGCACAATGTATTATGTACCACAGTAATATCTTTTATATATACTTTTTTACAAGTTTTTTATGAATTATTGTATGAAATGTGTTTAATTGGATTGTAATTACTTTTGATTGTTAATAACACTTGACTGGGTATAAAAACCCCTTAAAATGCGTGTCACTAGGCTTGAAAATGGCTCCATAGGAGCAGAAACGTTGCTGTGCTTTTTTGACATGAGAAATTAAAATATCACTTTTTTGGAGTGCTGCACCATTTTGTTTTTTTATATATATTGTTAGGCTAATTAGCCAAATTTGTGGGAGGGACACCTTCCCCACATAAATACGTCAGGCTCACGCTTACCACTGACGTCCTTTGTTATTTCTGGTTGCGGGACGTTCGGTCAGTACTCACCTGGCGGCGTGCAGCTCTGCTGCACACATCGTGGCCTCCAGGTTCATGGTCTCCAGGTCCTGCAGTGCCGGCGCACAGCTGATTCCTCGCTTCCCACTAACACCAGAAGCATGCTCGTTCACAGGCTCACAGCGCGCCCCTGGCTGCACACAGCACTGATGAGCAACATGTCCCTTCTCGCGGCCCTAGATCCGGCGGCACTGCATCTCCACCACTTCACTAAGTAAGGTAGGGGCTATGGGAGGGATGGGACAGTAAGTATGGAGTTCACATTGATTTCTTACACATGCTGCACATACAGCTTCGGCACCCTTTTGGCACAGACGGCATGTTAGTTACCAAGTTGTTACGCCGAGCGCTCCGGGTCCCCGCTCCTCCCCGGAGCGCTCGCTACACTCTCGCTACTGCAGCGCTCCGGTCAGATCCACTGACCCGGTGCACTGCGATACCGCCTCCAGCCGGGATGCGATTCGCGATGCGGGTGGCGCCCGCTCGCGATGCGCACCCCGGCTCCCGTACCTGACTCGCTCTCCGTCGGTCCTGTCCCGGCGCGCGCGCGCCGGGTCTCTGCGATTTAAAGGGCCACTGCGCCGCTGATTGGCGCAGTGGTTCTAATTAGTGTGTTCACCTGTGCACTCCCTATTTATACCTCACTTCCCCTGCACTCCCTCGCCGGATCTTGTTGCCATTGTGCCAGTGAAAGCGTTTCCTTGTGCGTTCCTAGCCTGTGTTCCAGACCTCCTGCCGTTGCCCCTGACTACGATCCTTGCTGCCTGCCCCGACCTTCTGCTACGTCCGACCTTGCTTCTGTCTACTCCCTTGTACCGCGCCTATCTTCAGCAGTCAGAGAGGTTGAACCGTTGCTAGTGGATACGACCTGGTCACTACCGCCGCAGCAAGACCATCCCGCTTTGCGGCGGGCTCTGGTGAAAACCAGTAGTGACTTAGAACCGGTCCACTAGCACGGTCCACGCCAATCCCTCTCTGGCACAGAGGATCCACCTCCTGCCAGCCGGCATCGTGACAGTAGATCCGGCCATGGATCCCGCTGAAGTTCCTCTGCCAGTTGTCGCCGACCTCACCACGGTGGTCGCCCAGCAGTCACAACAGATAGCGCAACAAGGCCACCAGCTGTCTCAACTGACCGTGATGCTACAGCAGCTACTACCACAGCTTCAGCAATCATCTCCTCCGCCAGCTCCTGCACCTCCTCCGCAGCGAGTGGCCGCTTCAGGCCTACGACTATCCTTGCCGGATAAATTTGATGGGGACTCTAAATTTTGCCGTGGCTTTCTTTCTCAATGTTCCCTGCACTTGGAGATGATGTCGGACCAGTTTCCTACTGAAAGGTCTAAGGTGGCTTTCGTAGTCAGCCTTCTGTCTGGAAAAGCTCTGTCATGGGCCACACCGCTCTGGGACCGCAATGACCCCGTCACTGCCTCTGTACACTCCTTCTTCTCGGAAATTCGAAGTGTCTTTGAGGAACCTGCCCGAGCCTCTTCTGCTGAGACTGCCCTGTTGAACCTGGTCCAGGGTAATTCTTCCGTTGGCGAGTACGCCGTACAATTCCGCACTCTTGCTTCAGAACTATCCTGGAATAATGAGGCCCTCTGCGCGACCTTTAAAAAAGGCCTATCCAGCAACATTAAAGATGTTCTGGCCGCACGAGAAATCCCTGCTAACCTACATGAACTCATTCATCTAGCCACTCGCATTGACATGCGTTTTTCCGAAAGGCGTCAGGAGCTCCGCCAGGATATGGACTTTGTTCGCACGAGGCGTTTTTTCTCCCCGGCTCCTCTCTCCTCTGGTCCCCTGCAATCCGTTCCTGTGCCTCCCGCCGTGGAGGCTATGCAGGTCGACCGGTCTCGCCTGACACCTCAAGAGAGGACACGACGCCGCATGGAGAATCTCTGCCTGTACTGTGCCGGTACCGAACACTTCCTGAAGGATTGTCCTATCCGTCCTCCCCGCCTGAAAAGACGTACGCTGACTCCGCACAAAGGTGAGACAGTCCTTGATGTCAACTCGGCTTCTCCACGTCTTACTGTGCCTGTGCGGATATCTGCCTCTACCTTCTCCTTCTCTACTATGGCCTTCTTGGATTCCGGATCTGCAGGAAATTTTATTTTGGCCTCTCTCGTCAACAGGTTCAACATCCCGGTGACCAGTCTCGCCAGACCCCTCTACATCAATTGTGTTAACAATGATAGATTGGACTGTACCATACGTTTCCGCACGGAGCCCCTCCTAATGTGCATCGGACCTCATCACGAGAAAATTGAGTTTTTGGTCCTCCCCAATTGCACTTCCGAAATTCTCCTTGGACTACCCTGGCTTCAACACCATTCCCCAACCCTGGATTGGTCCACTGGGGAGATCAAGAGTTGGGGCCCCTCTTGTTTCAAGGACTGCCTTAAACCGGTTCCCAGTACTCCTTGCCGTGACCCTGTGGTTCCCCCTGTAACCGGTCTCCCTAAGGCCTATATGGACTTTGCGGATGTTTTTTGCAAAAAACAAGCTGAGACTCTACCTCCTCACAGGCCTTATGACTGTCCTATTGACCTCCTCCCGGGCACTACTCCACCCCGGGGCAGAATTTATCCTCTCTCTGCCCCAGAGACTCTTGCTATGTCTGAGTACATCCAGGAAAATTTAAAAAAGGGCTTTATCCGCAAATCCTCCTCTCCTGCCGGAGCCGGATTTTTCTTTGTGTCCAAAAAAGATGGCTCCCTACGTCCTTGCATTGACTACCGCGGTCTTAATAAAATCACGGTAAAGAACCGCTACCCCCTACCTCTCATCTCTGAACTCTTTGATCGCCTCCAAGGTGCCCACATCTTTACCAAACTGGACTTAAGAGGTGCTTATAATCTCATCCGCATCAGAGAGGGGGATGAATGGAAAACGGCATTTAACACTAGAGATGGACACTTTGAGTATCTGGTCATGCCCTTTGGCCTGTGCAACGCCCCTGCCGTCTTCCAAGACTTTGTTAATGAAATTTTTCGTGATCTCTTATATTCCTGTGTTGTTGTATATCTGGACGATATCCTGATTTTTTCTGCCAATCTAGAAGAACACCGCCGGCATGTCCGCATGGTTCTTCAGAGACTTCGTGACAATCAACTTTATGCCAAAATGGAGAAATTTCTGTTTGAATGTCAATCTCTTCCTTTCCTAGGATACTTGGTCTCTGGCCAGGGACTACAAATGGATCCAAACAAACTCTCTGCCGTCTTAGATTGGCCACGCCCCTCCGGACTCCGTGCTATCCAACGTTTTTTGGGGTTCGCCAATTATTTCAGACAATTTATTCCACATTTTTCCACCATTGTGGCTCCTATCGTGGCTTTAACCAAAAAGAATGCCAATCCTAAGTCATGGCCTCCTCAAGCGGAAGACGCCTTTAAACAGCTCAAGTCTGCCTTTTCTTCGGCTCCCGTGCTCTCCAGACCTGACCCATCTAAACCCTTCCTATTGGAGGTTGATGCCTCCTCAGTAGGAGCTGGAGCGGTCCTTCTACAAAAAAATTCTTCCGGGCATGCTGTTACTTGTGGTTTTTTTTCTAGGACCTTCTCTCCGGCGGAGAGGAACTACTCCATCGGGGATCGAGAGCTTCTAGCCATTAAATTAGCACTTGAGGAATGGAGGCATCTGCTGGAGGGATCAAGATTTCCAGTTATTATTTACACCGATCACAAGAACCTCTCCTATCTCCAGTCTGCCCAACGGCTGAATCCTCGCCAGGCCAGGTGGTCTCTGTTCTTTGCCCGATTTAATTTTGAAATTCACTTTCGGCCTGCCGATAAGAACATTAGGGCCGATGCTCTCTCTCGTTCCTCGGATGCCTCGGAAGTAGAGCTCTCTCCGCAACACATCATTCCTCCTGACTGCCTGATCTCCACTTCTCCAGCCTCCATCAGGCAAACTCCTCCAGGGAAGACCTTCGTCTCTCCACGCCAACGCCTCGGAATCCTCAAATGGGGTCACTCCTCCCATCTCGCAGGTCATGCGGGCATCAAGAAATCCGTGCAACTCATCTCTCGTTTCTATTGGTGGCCGACTCTGGAGACGGATGTTGTGGATTTTGTGCGAGCCTGCACTGTCTGTGCCCGGGATAAGACTCCTCGCCAGAAGCCCGCTGGTCTTCTTCATCCTCTGCCTGTCCCTGAACAGCCTTGGTCTCTGATTGGTATGGACTTTATTACGGACTTACCCCCATCCCGTGGCAACACTGTTGTTTGGGTGGTCGTTGATCGATTCTCCAAGATGGCACATTTCATCCCTCTTCCTGGTCTTCCTTCAGCGCCTCAGTTGGCAAAACAATTTTTTGTACACATTTTTCGTCTTCACGGGTTGCCCACGCAGATCGTCTCGGATAGAGGCGTCCAATTCGTGTCAAAATTCTGGAGGGCTCTCTGTAAACAACTCAAGATTAAATTAAACTTTTCTTCTGCATATCATCCTCAATCCAATGGGCAAGTAGAAAGAATTAACCAGGTCCTGGGTGATTATTTACGGCATTTTGTTTCCTCCCGCCAGGATGACTGGGCAGATCTTCTACCATGGGCCGAATTCTCGTATAACTTCAGAGTCTCTGAATCTTCCTCCAAATCCCCATTTTTCGTGGTGTACGGCCGTCACCCTCTTCCCCCCCTCCCTACTCCCTTGCCCTCTGGTTTGCCCGCTGTGGATGAAATATCTCGTGATCTTTCCACCATATGGAAAGAGACCCAAAATTCTCTCTTACAGGCTTCATCACGCATGAAGAAGTTTGCTGATAAGAAAAGGAGAGCTCCCCCCATTTTTTCTCCTGGAGACAAGGTATGGCTCTCCGCTAAATATGTCCGCTTCCGTGTCCCTAGCTACAAATTGGGACCACGCTATCTTGGTCCTTTCAAAATTTTGTGCCAGATTAATCCTGTCTCTTACAAACTTCTTCTTCCTACTTCTCTTCGTATTCCTAATGCCTTTCACGTTTCTCTTCTTAAACCACTCATCATCAACCGTTTCTCTCCCAAACTTGTTTCTCCCACTCCTGTTTCCGGCTCCTCAGACATCTTCTCTGTAAAGGAGATACTGGCCTCCAAGAAGGTCAGAGGGAAAAATTTTTTTTTGGTCGATTGGGAGGGTTGTGGTCCTGAAGAGAGATCCTGGGAACCTGAGGACAATATCCTAGACAAAAGTCTGCTCCTCAGGTTCTCAGGCTCTAAGAAGAGGGGGAGACCCAAGGGGGGGGGGTACTGTTACGCCGAGCGCTCCGGGTCCCCGCTCCTCCCCGGAGCGCTCGCTACACTCTCGCTACTGCAGCGCTCCGGTCAGATCCACTGACCCGGTGCGCTGCGATACCGCCTCCAGCCGGGATGCGATTCGCGATGCGGGTGGCGCCCGCTCGCGATGCGCACCCCGGCTCCCGTACCTGACTCGCTCTCCGTCGGTCCTGTCCCGGCGCGCGCGGCCCCGCTCCCTAGGGCACGCGCGCGCCGGGTCTCTGCGATTTAAAGGGCCACTGCGCCGCTGATTGGCGCAGTGGTTCTAATTAGTGTGTTCACCTGTGCACTCCCTATTTATACCTCACTTCCCCTGCACTCCCTCGCCGGATCTTGTTGCCATTGTGCCAGTGAAAGCGTTTCCTTGTGTGTTCCTAGCCTGTGTTCCAGACCTCCTGCTGTTGCCCCTGACTACGATCCTTGCTGCCTGCCCCGACCTTCTGCTACGTCCGACCTTGCTTCTGTCTACTCCCTTGTACCGCGCCTATCTTCAGCAGTCAGAGAGGTTGAGCCGTTGCTAGTGGATACGACCTGGTCACTACCGCCGCAGCAAGACCATCCCGCTTTGCGGCGGGCTCTGGTGAAAACCAGTAGTGACTTAGAACCGGTCCACTAGCACGGTCCACGCCAATCCCTCTCTGGCACAGAGGATCCACCTCCTGCCAGCCGGCATCGTGACACAAGTCTATGGGGCACATTCTGTTCATGCATGTTTCTCAGCTACGCAAAGAGTTGATACGTTTAATACATATGTTAACAAGCATGTCTGTTTCAGGTGCACTGACAAGTATCATTCTAAGTTTCCGTTATCATCAGTGCTGTCTGTTTGTCTAAACTGCCATACGATATCTATTACAGGCAGGTTAGCTTTGATATGTTCCTATGTTTTACACTGCTGTGTTGGGGTAGCACTCATGTGTGTATTTTCTTCTAGGTTTCGTGAGTTTCTGTGCTAAGGAAGTTGTGGCTTGCAGCTTTAGCATTTCTGTCGGACTAATTGTCTGCCTGGACTCGGTATATTCGTTAATATCTTAGGTATGTGGGGGTCGGTTGCCTTATCGTTTTCTTTGGCACACGTAGTGACCCCCCTTTTTTCTTCTGTTCTTGAGGTGTAACCGTCTCAGGTAATAAAAAAGAAAAAAAAGCGGGGGGAGGGGGTTGAATGTATGCAGGTACACGTGTGTACATGTTTGCGTGTGTGCATGTATATATGTATGTGTATATATATATATATATATGTGTGTGTATATGAACAGTACTCTTACGTTGTTTTAGTGGCTTGCTTTGTGTCCTTTTCAGAGGGTTCTCTTCGGTCCAGAGGGTGTTTAGGGCTATGGGATCAGTCTGTGTGTATTCTTCGCAACAGCCGTCTTACAGCATGGTAATTACTGTCTCATGTAACACATTACTTATGCGTGCAACAGTTCATAGCTTGCAAGCATTCTAGTTCTCATTTCGTTGTGCTTATTTTCAGAAAGTCGTGCCATTTTTCTACTGTCCAGTAGTTCTTGGTGGGGCCTATTGCGTCTTGGATTGGTCCTTGCTTCTTGGGGTGAATATAAGTTTAATTATGAAATTTTTGTCATTTTCCACTATATGCCACTACAAATTTCTCTTGTCTATTTAAGTCTGGTCCGTTTTGGGGTTCATTTTTCAGTTCCTGTGCTACTAGCCTTGTTGTTTACTACCATGGTAGGTTCTATTTTTATGTTTACACCTAGTGCATCACTTAGCATGCTCCTTCTGGTGATTGGGTAGTTTAGATGTGGTGATTCTAGGTTCCTGGTGGTGGTTGTCCTTACTTAGCAGTCGGGGGTGGATTAGTTACCTGGAGCACAGTGGTTACAGATAATACACGTCACGAATATAGGCACGTGGGTTACGCTATACCTCTCACGCATACTGGAAAGATGGTTACACCACATGTTGTCACACCGCCAGATGTCACGTTTATGCAATACCTGTCACAACTACAGGCATGATTAATCATGTTATACCTGTCACGACTACAAGCACAAATAATTACGTTATACCTGTCACGAATACAGGCACGATTAATTACGTTATACTTGTCACGACTACAGGCACGATTATTACGTTATGCCTCTCATAATTATAGGCACAACGGTTACGTTATACGTTGTCACATTTATAGGCATGCACGTTACGTAATAACTGTCACGACCACAGCTGTTATGTTTTGCAGTTCTTGTCACGGTTACAGGCTCGATGGTTATGCAATACTTGTCACTTGTTAGGCACGCCTTAGGCACTTACTCACTGCCACTCCAGCACGTCACATGAGTGTACGGCATGAGATACCTCAGTCGGTCCTAATTGTTGTGTAACTCTTTTCTTAAAGATGTCACGCGGCTCAGATATAGAGGAGACTGCTTCTCTGCTGGACAACTTTGATCAGCACTCAGACCATGAGAGCATACCATCACTCAGAGCCTGGACAATCCCCAAGCTGACAGCTGAGCTACTGAGGAGACACATACAATTTCCAGCTATGGCTAGGAAGGCAGAATTATTTTGCCTCTTGTCATTTGAGGGCGCTGGTCTCAGTCAAGAGTCTGCTTCCATGAACTCTATTCAGACTTTGCTGTCACAATTGCATACCATGTTTATTACCATGACTTCATCTATCTCTAACTTACATGCTAGAATGGAGTCTTTTGAGAGTAGGGACAGGCCTTCTACTTAAGCCTCTCAGTTCACTGCTACTCATAACACTCTGCAGGCTAGTTCACCAGGTGGGTCAGTTTCATTCCCCAATGTGGCACCTTCTCATTTCATTCCACCCAACATAAAAAGAAATATATCATAGAAGGCAAGGACGTAAACTTTATTAGTGTTGTCAATAAAACTATAGCTTGTGGCAAAGTGTCCATCAATCTAAAATCTAAAGATGTCAGATTGAATCGCAAGTTATCAATCCCAGAGTTCATCCTTGCCTTCTTCAGTCTTTACTGAGACATTATTTGTTCTAGTAACCCTCTCAAACGTCCCCCCTCTCCCCCACTGCCTCCAAACAAGCACTAAGGTTAGTTCCTAATTCAGCCCCTGCAGAGCATTGAGAGGCCTTACCTTGCATGTTGCGGAGAACACAATCCAAATATGTCAGGAGGCTGCTGCGGGCACAATTAAAAATATGCGGGCATTCGGGAGGCTGCTGCTGCGGGCAGGCGGTCAGGCGCTATGCCTGTGGGTCCTGCGAGTGCCGCAAAATCTTGCAGCAGCCTCCACTGTGTGAACTCCTAAATGTCTCCTCGTATTTTGTGGAGCCGGCCCTGGAGGATCTTCACTGCTGCATCCCCGGCCCCTGCTGTGTCCCTGTCCCCTGCCCCGTTCCCTGCCCCTGCTGCATCCCCAGCTGGGTCTGTAAGTGACTGCGTCTTAGCTATCCTCCCAGCCAGGGCCTCTGCACATGGGGCTACGTGCACTGCAGTACATTGCACACTAGTGTCTTCCACAGATCCAAGGGTGCAATGCTCTGCAGTCTGCACATAACCCCCCCATGTGTCTAGCAGTGTGTGTATGTACATTCCTATACAGGTGAGGGTATGTGCAGAGCATTGCACCCTAGTCTGTACTACAGACAAGGGTGTAATGCTCTGAACATACCCCCACCTGTATAGGAATGTACATACACACACTGCTAGACAAATGGGGGGGTATGTGCAGACTACAGAGCTTTGCACCCTAGTGTCTTCTACAGTCTGCACATACCCTATGGGAGCTATAACAAAAAGTAAAAAGTGTAAAAATTACTAATAATAATTAACCCCTTCCCTAAATAAAAAATGTAATCCCCCTCCGCCTTTCCCATTTTTAAAAATAAACTGTTATAACACTGTTATACACATGGAGGGTATGTGCAGACAGCAGAGCATTGCACCCTAGGGTCTTCTACAGACTGCTCCGCAGTCTGCACATCCTGCCCATGTGTATAGCAGTGTGTGTATGTACATTCCTATACAGGTGGGGGTATGTGTAGACTGCAGAGCATTGCACCCCAGAGTCTGTAGAAGACCCTAGAGTGCAATGCTCTGCAGTCTGCACATACCCCCCCATGTGTATAACAGTGTGTGTGCGTATGTACATTCCTATACAGGTGGGGATATGTGCAGAGCATTGCACCCTTGTCTATAGTACAGACTATGGTGCAATACTCTGCACATACCCACACTTGTATAGGAATGTTCATATGCACACACACTGTTATACACATGGGGGGATGTGCAGACTGCAGAGAATTTCACCCTAGGGTATTCTACAGACTAGGGTGCAATACTCATACCGTATCACACACACATCCACGCCCAGGGAGATTAGCTACAGTGCCATGGGTTGCAAACTTCTTGATAATGTTGTGCACTGTGGACAAAGGCCATCTAGATCTCTGGAGATGGACTTGTAACCTTGAGAATGTTGATATTTTTCCAAAATTTTGGTTCTCAAGTCCTCAGACAGTTCTCTTCTCCTCTTTCTGTTGTCCATGCTTAGTGTGGCACCCACAGACACACAATGCAAAGCCTAAGTGAACTTCTCTCCTTTTTATCTGCTTTTAGGTGTTATTTTTATATTGCCCACACTTTTTTCTTGCCCCAGGTCAGTTTAAAGGAGCATCACATGCTTGAAACAATCTTATTTTTCCACAATTTTGAAAGGGTGCCAATAATTTTGTCCAGCCCATTTTTGGAGTTTGGTGTGACATTATGTCCAATTTGCTTTTTTTTTTACTCTCTTTTTTTGGTTTAGTTCCAATACACACAAAGGGAATAAACAAGTGAATAGCAAACATATGCTACTGCAATCCTTTTCTGTGAGAATTACTTCATTTCCTAAAAAAAATTTCAGGGGTGCCAACATTGACGGCCATGACGGTACATATATATATATATATATATATATATATATATATATATATATATATATATATAGTTACCATTAGAATGGTGCTTTATTATAAAGGCAATGTTAGTGTTTTTTCATTATTCACATTATCTATGGCTGTATAAATATGAGCCATTACGTGAATGGCCTGCAGTAATCCATGCCCTTCTCATGATGCTTTTTTTGGTCAGCTTGCCTTGTAGTTACTAACAATAATAATTTAATGATGCATTCGCTGCCTGGAAATGTCAATAAATGTCACATTGTCTTTGCAGCCTTTGCTCTAATTAATTGTATGCATCTACAGTGAAGTGCACGGCCTGGCATAAATCTCAGTGGGTTTGTATCAGCACTTCTAAATATTATGTGGCAAGTAAGCCAACTAAGAGCAAATCAACCATTCCTTCATGTACTTGAAGACTTGGAAGGATAAAGAATTTTAAATAGAAGTAATTTACAATTCTGTTTAACTTTCTGACACCAGTTGATTAAAAAAAAAAATGTGTTCTACGGGAGTATCCCTTTAAGATTGTACTTACTGTCATAACATTTGCAAGTGTTAGTCATGTTTAACAGAATAAGTACTAAGGCTGTCACATGTATCAACACCAAGTAATTTTTTACTGTTTCACCAAGGTAATTGCCATTTCATCCTGGCAATTACCTTTTTGCAAGACAAATTGTATTTTTATTGGCACTCTATAATATATGGCAAAACTAGAAAAAAATTGTGAAGCAAAATGAAAAAACAAACAAACACACAATTGTGCAATATTTAGGTGTAGATGTGTCTGTTTGATAGCTTTTTAGTCCTTTTTTCTGGGATGTGATTTAATAAAAAACAAACCACAAATCAGGCATTTGGTATTTTTTTTTCCATATATGGAGTTAATTGAGCAGGATAAGTAATTTTATATGTTAATATGTTTCAACATTAAAACTTATCAGAAGGGGATTTTTTTTATATCTATAAAAACATCTTTCTTAATGTTTCCACACTATTTAGAAGACTTTTATAAATTGAATTTCTAGACTTCAATGCAATCCTATTGCATTGCATTAACCTGTTAAATCAGCAATCTACTATGACAGACTTGGTAGCCTGCAACTGCAGCCCAGAGATGCCAATCGGAAAAACAGACACGGCACCTAGTGAGTTAAATTAACGTAATCAGACAAATTTTTAATGCCAGTCATTAACAATAAATGTCGGCTGCTGATAGCAACTTGCACCCCCTGTGTATTAAGTGGGCTAAGCTCCTGAGCCTGCTCTATTCTATCCCACATGACTGATGAAGTAAATGTACGTCATGGGTCAGGAAGGAGTTAGAAACTGTGAACTGACTATACAAAGTCTTAATTAAAAATTTGCTGCCATTTTGTGTCTACAGCTTCAGTGCAGACCTATGTGTTTCCAGACTAGAAATAAACCTAATCCTGCAGTCATACTGCCTTCTATCTTCCAACTTACATTTTGTAGATTATCAAGAGATAGGGGACATATGTAAAGGAGTATATTTGCAGTATCAGGCTATAGAGTATTTGTTTGCAGTTTTACCATGAAAATACAGTATACAGGTTTGCATAAGAGTTGTAGATGAAAAATGGTAGCAAATTTCTAATCTATTAAAATTGTTTTATTTTTATTTTTGCTGCTTTGACATAAAAATGGTTGAGAAGTTGGACGTAAAATTAATAATGGTATAAACACACTGGGAAAAAAATATCCGGTTTCAAAGATGTTAGATGCTAAGCCTTGTATCCTCTAAATCAAGCCTTGACAGCTGGCCTCCCATGGCTACTGCCAAGATTAGAGATAACTCCTCAGCCGTTCTAAATGTTCTAAAACGATATTCAACTCAAACTGGTAACATAAATTTCAATGACAGGACACAATAGACACTTTATTTTAAATAGTTCTAGAAACTTACCTATACATACCAGGTCCATAAAACCATACATGCCATAGCAGATTTGAAAAAGGATATCCCTTCTTTGCCATACGGCATAAGGGCTAAAGGCTGACCACAGAAGCCACGTCACACTCGACACTAGGAATAATGATCCAAGAATGACTGCGATCATTTGAACCTTTTCCACCAGTGTAACCGTAATGCGCTGCCACTAAAACACAAATAAGGAGATTTTTTATGCTTACCGTAAAATCTCTTTCTCGAAGGATCCATTGGGGGACACAGACCATGGGTGTATGCTGCTGTCACTAGGAGGTTCGACACTATGGCAACAAGAGAAGTCGGCTCCTCCCAGCAGGGTATACCCGCCCACAGGCACCTGAGGTAATCAGTTTTAGTCCCAGAGCAATAGGAGAAGACCGACATGTTAAGAGAAAACCACAAACTGTCCGAGCAATCAGAAGAAAAGGCAACTGAACACACCTTAGGACAGATAACTGAAATAGAAACACCAGAAAAAAGGGGGAGGGGAGCTGTGTCCCCCAATGGATCCGTCGAGAAAGAGATTTTACGGTAAGCATAAAAAATCTCCTTTTCTCTATCGGCTCCATTGGGGGACACAGACCATGGGACATACCAAAGCCGTCCCTTGGGTGGGTAAGGAATCAGACAGGTGGACGGTTGGACCACCGCTGTCTGCAACATCTTACAGCCCAGAGTAGCATCAACCGATGCGAAGGCATGAATCTGGTAGCACCTTGAGAAAGTGTACAAAGACGACCACGCGGTAGCCTTACAGAACTGCAAGGCCAAAGCCACTTAGCGGAGGGCCCAGGATGCCCCGAAAAACAGGTGGAATGAGCCAAACCCCTGAAGGGTGGGATCTTCCCCTTGCAGCGGTAAGCTCCCAAAAAGAGCAGACCGGATCCACCGAAAAATGGAGGTCGTAGAAGCAGGTTGTCCTATACAACCACATTCCGTAAAAACAAAAAAGGGGGTCACATTGCCGAAAGGAAAGAGTGACTGAGAGATAAGTCCGAACAGCCCACACCCCAACCAGGTTGTGGAACAAACGCTTCCAGGAATGAGAAGGGGCTGGACAAGAGGACGGTAGGACGATGTTCTCATTGAGATGAAAAATTCAAAAAAACATCTCAGGTAAGAAGGACGGAAAACAACTTCCACCAGGAAGGGAGAACGGCAGGAGAGAGCTACCAGCTCTGACACCCTCCTAACAGAGGTAAGAGCAATAAGGAACGTCACCTTCCGGGGAAGGAGGTGAAAAGAAATGTTCCTGAGAGGGTCAAAAGGGGCGTCCTGCAGAGCACTTAAGACCAAGTGTAAGTCCCAAGGGAAAAAAGGAGACTGATAAGGAGAGGCAGCTTGTGCCACTCCCTGAACTAGGTTCGGACATGATAATTGAACGCCAAAGAACGTTGAAAAAGAATGGAAACGGCCGAAAGCCCACCACGACCAGAGAAAAAGGCTGAGTTTCACACCAACAGAAATAAGACCGCCAGGTATGGTGGTAAACCTTTGCAGAGGAAGGCTTGTGAGCCCTCAGCATGGTGTGAACCACTTGGGAAGAAAAATCGCGGGTCCTCAGAACCGCTGTCTCAAACGCCACGCCGTCGAAAGCAGAGACGGTAAATAGGGGTGGCACAGGAGACCTGATATAGGAGGTCTGGATGATAGGGAAGGTGCAGAGGTAAGTAGTACAGGAGCCTGACCATGACGACGTACCACGCCCACCGGGGCCAGTCTGGGCCACGAGAATGGCAGGAACGCCCTCTTCTGTGAGTTTCCTCAGGACCCCGAAAAGAGAGGAAGGGGAGGAAACAGATAAGGTAGGGCAAAGCCCGACCAATAAACAGATAAGGTAGAGCAAAGCCCGACCAAGAAAGAGGAACGCTTGGTTGTGGCGGGACGTGCAGAGGTCCACGCCTGGAGCGCCCCAGAGGTACAGATCACTGCAAACACCTCCGGATGTAGGAACCACTCGCCTTGGATGGCTGAGGACCGGCTGAGAAAGACCACATCCCAGAAACGCCTGGAATGAAAAGCGCTGAGATGGCCGGAAACCTGAGTTCCGCCCAGAAGGGAATTTCCCAAGAAGCAAGCAAAGAAAGGATTGCCCTAGGCCCCAACATGTTGAAGGGGGAAAAGGGCTTCTCGAGGGACCAAGGCCCCAGACCGGCCGGTCCTTGAAAACACCTCCCCAGCCCGACAGACTGGCAGGGAGGGGCAGGAAGGAGTGCCCCCGAAAAAGCAGGGGGAAACTAAGCCACCATAGAAGGGACCGACAAGACTGTCGAGTGAAAATGGAGACCTGTCCCACCGGAAGAGACTCACCAATTGAAGAGGTCGGTGATGAAACTGGGCAAATGGCACAGCCTTCACGTCCGCCGCTAACCGACCCAGGACATCCATGCAAAAGCAAATGGAAACTGGAGCAGGATGCTGAAGTCATCGGACTCTTGATAAGAGAGTCAGCCGATTGGTTGGCAGAGTTGAAAGCGGGCAGAGGCCGCGTCGAACTGGAGCCCCAGGAAAGCGGTTGGACTTGTCCCGAATGACCATCCAACCGAAGATAGACAAGGTCTGGAGGTTGAGACCAAGACTCTTCAGGATCTGGGCCCTGGCTGGAACTCTGATCAGAAGGTCGTCCAAGTAAGGAATCACGGAAACAACTGTTGTCTGTAAAAGGGGCTATCACAGGCGCCGGGACTTTGTTAAAGGTCCGCGGAGAAGTGGCTAGACCGAAATGGAGAGCCACAATAGAAAATGACCGTCCGGAACTGCAAAGCGGAGGTACCGCTGATGACCGGAACAATGAGATGTGGAGGCAGGCATCCTTGATGTCCACCGAGGAACGAAAATTCCCCATGAACCAGGGATGCCAGCACCGAATGGAGAGACTCCATTCGAGATGGGAAGCAGAAGATGCTGGCTGAGATACTCGAGAACCAAGATTGGGCGAACAGAAACGCCTTTCTTGGGGACCACAAAGAGGTTGGAATAAACCTCGAAAACGTTCCCCTGAAGGAACCGGGACAATGAATGTGCGTAGTCCAGGCATCCCGGAAGAGTAAGAGGAGACCAACAACCTGAGAAAGGTCGGTGGGTGGGGGCGACCCATCAGATCGAGGAAGGCCTACGGGTGCCCGATGGGGCCGCAAAATGGCCTGAACGGATAGCCGACCTCCGGGAGAGACAGGTCCGGAAGGAGGAAGCCCTCTTCCCGTGAAGGCGCCTGGCTAGACCCCTTGTTGGTACCCTGTGTGGCACCAAAGGTCCGCAGAACCCGAAGGAAGACTTACGACGGAAAGCGGTTCTGTGAGCCGTATCCAGAGGTAACAAAGAACTCTTTTCTGCCTGACGCCTCACTTCCTGAAGGCGGCGTCCACATTCCAGGCTTTAAGCAACATGGAGGGACGGTGGCTACCAGGTAGCTTGTGGCAAAGGCAGCACAGTGGCTGCGCATGGAACAGAAAATCTCCAGCTGCGTAGCATCGGGCTAGATTAAAGAAATCCTCCAGAGGGATCTTGAAGACTACCCTAGCGGAGTTGGGAGACCACACTGAAAGGGCCCTTGACTCCCAGGCCGAAGCAAAATCAGGAAGATCCTGCTGTCTCAAGCCAAAGTTTGCCAAAGTCTCCACCTTCATGTCGGCTGGATTTTGAATGCAGCCGCATCAGCCAAAGGCCCGGTAGGCGCCTTAGAGAGGCGGGAGACCGGCAGATCCACAGTTGGAGAGGAGGTCCACTGAGCAAAGAGGTCCTTGGCGAAGGCATACCGAGCTTGAACCTTCTAAGTTTCCTGAAACTTCTTGTCAGGGTGCCTCCAGGCGGATACCAGCAGGGCGTAAAAAAGAACTGAAGGTCTTGGGTGCCGGTAGGGCACGAAGAAAAGGAGACTTCTGGAGCCACGTCCGAAGTTCCTGGGTCCTTTAGATGGAAGGTGTATCTTATGGCCGAAACCAATGAGTACACCACATCAGGCATCCGTGCGTTCCTTTAAGTCGTAGGCTGAATCAGAAACCTCATCCACAAGTTCTCCAGGTGAATGGGAAAGAGGTGAGGCAGCCCTGGAAGAGATCGGGCACGATGAGAGGAAACTTCCGGTCCACGTCCGAAGTTCCTGGGTCCTTAGCTGGAAGGTCTCTCTTATGGCCGAAACCAATGAGTACACCACATATGGCATATCCGTGTGGTCCTCTGAGTCGGAGGCCGAATCAGAAACCTCATCCACAAGTTCTCCGGGAGTATGGGAACGAGGTGAGGCAGCCCTGGAGGTTGGGCACGATTAAAGGAAACTTCTGGAGCCACGTCCGAAGTTCCTGGGTCCTCTAGATGGAAGGTGTCTCTTGTGGCCGAGACCAATGAGTGCACCATGTCCAACATATCCGTGTGGTCCTCTGAATCAGAGGCCGAATCGGAACTGCATCCACAAGTTCTCCAGGTGAATGGGAACGTGTGAGGTGGCCCTGGAAGAGGGGGAGACTGACCAGGTACGCAGGTCAGGAGAGCCCGAGCAGCGACCACGGGAGATAGCTTTTACAGATGTAATGAGTGGCTAACACTCCAGTTAACTGTTTAGATGGGAGCAAATGGGTTCAGCAGAACCAGGCATTTTGGAATTACAGCTTTTACAGACAAAATGATGAACTAACGCTCCAGTTGTCTGTGCTGCCCAAGTCTGTGACCCCAGTGCAGCTGCTGTGATGAGAACTCCATTCTAGTATAGATAGAGAAGGGAGAAATGCCGGCCAATAGCAAAAGAGGGGCGGGCCAGGAGCAGGGGCACGGCTGATTGGCCCCTGCCTCTCACAACGCGCGCACAGCGCTGATTGGATGCTAATTCGCGCCTCTTAGAAGCCCCGACAACAGAGGGGGTGGAGCTATAGCACCTCAGCTTCTGACAAGGTCAGTAATGGCGCCCGCTCCTCTCCACGAGCGCACATGTCATTCGCATATGCGCTTGCGGGGAAGCGAGCGAGCGAGACGCCACCGGCAGCCGACTGCTGCCGAAAGCGAAAGTAAGCCGGCGCTTCATGCGCCCGCACAGTAAAAATGCCGTGGCTGACAGCCGCTTAAAGAAACACACTCACCACACACACATATCGTTCAGGAAAGTGAAAAGTATAGTGCCCTCTGAATAAAGCTGTGCCCCAGTCCAAAAATGCTCCTGCTCACCCCAGTTTTTTCAATAAATATAGAAAAACTCTCTGTCCAGGCCAGCCCCTGAGAAAAGGTGGGCAAAAAGTGAGGGTCTCCAGAGGTTGCAAGGCTGTACCTAGGAGAAAGGGAATATACTCACCTCAGTCAGAAGAACTTACCTCATGAAGTCTTCCTATGAAGTCTTCAGTCAGCTTTCTGTCACCTGCATCACGCCGAGCTACAATGTGCGAGCGAGGCGAGCAGGAAAATAGGGGGACCCGGACCCATGAGGTACAACCCCAGGCGCTGACCGTTGGCGAGAGGGGGTTAACAGCGCATTTACACAATGTCTGTGCCCCCTCAAACGCAATGGGGAGACAGTGAGCCGCAGTTCCTGAATCCCCACCTCAAAACATGAAAGAAAAAGGAATAAAAAACTAACACATCCCTAACTAGGAAAATAATAACACAGAAGACCTGGTCTGGAGAAATCCAGACAATGTCCACCTCCTTCAGACACTAAGCTAAAACTGATTACCTCAGGTGCCTGTGGGCGGGTATACCCTGTGGGAGAAGCCGACTTCTCTTGTTGCCATAGTGTCAAACCTCCTAGTGACAGCAGCATACACCCATGGTCTGTGTCCCCCAATGGAGCCGATAGAGAAAGATATCTCATACAATTAAAAAGGTTGTTATTGTTCCATGGTAGTAAAATAATTCTATTAAAAAGTTTGCAGAAGATGGCAACACAAACAGGTCGATTCTGCCACCATTACAAATATTCAGCTAATAGTTTTCAAAGTGAACACTGTTGAATGTACACCCTAGGAATACACTTATTTTCAACACAAAGTATTTTAGACCTTTGTTGAAATTATTTTATATAACCAAATCTATTTTTGTAGTCAAGGTGACTTTCATCACAACAAGATCTCTCTCAATTATTGTTCTTATACACCGACCAGCCATAACATTATATATTGGGCAAGCCCCAATTGTACTACTGTTGTGGCAGCAGTGCAAGGTACTGCAGTCTTGTCCAAGGCCTTTCATACAGATAATCAGCAGGAGTCAGACCCCTGCTGATCCTAATACTTATGGCCTATCCTGATGACAGGTCATCAATTCTGTAATGCCAGGTAAACCCTTTAATAATTAATAGGCTGTAAAACAGTGCGACATCTGTATGTATTCATATACGATTCACCTGGACATCTACAGCAGATGCTGTATATATGGTGTGAACAATTATTCAGATGAATTCCTAACATTGCAGTCTGAAACCTAAGGGCTGCTTGAATTATTAAAGTGTAAGTCCAAAGGTGCTCTCCTACCCATTCTGAACAGATTGGAACAGAGGTGCAGCTGATGCTCCAATTGTGCAATGCCCAGCAAGTTCGTGCACGAGACATTCATCAGAAAGGGGCAAGTGCAAAGAACTTGCTGGGCATGGTACAGTGGCCGCCTCATCTGTACTGCCCAGCTTTAGCTGCATTTCTCCACACTGATTTGTGCAGATCAGGCAGGAGAGCAGCTTTGAAGAGCAAATTCATAAAAAATGGTCACTGTCTATTCAAACAACACTCCTCCATGTAGTAGCCTATTTGATTCATAACATTTTTGTAAACCCTTTACCAAAAATGACTCCTGAGAAAATCAGGAGAAAATTCTCTAAATTTTGGCCACTAGGTGTTCCCTAGATTCTCTCGTTTACTACCGGTTGTTAGGTTGGAAACATCTCTAATAACAGCCTCAACAAGACTGATTACAGGAAGTGGGGCAGGGCTAAGGAAGAATCAAAGGATCTGCACTGTCCATGCTAGGTAAATCAAAGCTTCCCTCTCATCTCAAGAGCAGCAGTTTCAGTGCTTAAGGGGGTACTCCTGTGGAAAACTTTTATATATATATATATATATATATATATATATATATATATATATATATATATCTATCAACTGGTGCCAGAAAGTGAAACAGATTTGTAAATTTCTTCTATTAAAAAATCTTAATCTTTCCAGTACTTTTTAGGGTCGGTTTACTACAGAGGAAATGGTTTTCTTTTTGGAACACCGAGCTCTCTGCTGACATCATGATCACAGTGTTCTCTGCTGACACCTGCTGTCCATTTTAGGAACTGTCCAGAGGAGCATATGTTTGCTATGGGGATTTTCTCCTACTCTGAACAGTTCTTAAAATGGACAGAGATGTCAGCAGAGAGCACTGTGGTCATGATGTCAGCAAAGAGCTCTGTGTTCCAAAAAGAAAACCATTTCCTCTGTAGTATTCAGCAGCTAATAAGCACTGGAAGGATTAAGATTTTTTAATAGAAGTAATTTACAAATCTGTTTAACTTTCTGGCACCAGTTGATTTAAAAAAAAAGTTTTCCATGGGAGTACCCCTTTAATGTAATTTTTTGCAAATCTCTTGGTTGCTCAAACATGTGTGACTTTTGTCATCAATACACTCTGCATGGATGCCTTTAAGATGGTTTCACATCGTTTCGCAGGATTTGGCTCACTAGTTAGCCTCAATATTTGTAAGCCAAAAACCTCTTGCGTCTTTTGGGCCCACTCCTGGTTTTGCATATACTGATGCAAAATACTGAGCCAAATACTGCTGTTTGAAAGCAACCTTATGCAAGACTGAAGAAATGTGCCTTTTAAAAGGAGCAATTTTTGGTACAAGTTAACTGCAACCATGAGTATACTTAGAAGCTAACATAGCAGTAAACCATGTAAAGCAATCACTGTACACATCTGACAGTCATTTTAGATTGAAATGTGTTATATATTTTACACTACTTTTATAGAATAAGGTGTATATAAGCAAGCCATGAACAGTTCTTATCTGTAATAAGAACAGAGCATACTCATATACACAAAGTGAAAAGGAGAAAACACGAGGGTACTCACGGTACTTCGTTCACAGCAGGCTTCTTCATTCAAGTAGCGGCTGAACACATGTTCAGGCGGGGTGCCAGGAGTGAGCGTGTGGGACGATAGCTATTTCGTGCCGGTCCCGGCACTTCCTCAGGTCACCTGAGGAAGTGCCGGGATCGGCACGAAATAGCTATCGTTGCACACGCTCGCTCCTGGCGCCCCGCGAGAACATGTGTTCAGGCGCTACCTGAATAAAGAGGCCTGCTGTGAAAGAAGTACCGTGAGTACCCTCGTGTTTTCTCCTTTTCCCTTCATTGAGATTGCCGTATCTCTATACATGGGTTGTGCACCAGGTGAAGTCTATCACTGCAGGAGTTGCTGTTCTACCGCTGCACCAGTCAAGTACCTTTTCATTCACTACTAACGATATTTACCAGTGCCAGCATCTGTATCCTTTTCAATGCTCATATACACAAATCCTGCCAATATTTCTACTGGCCATTAGATAATGTAGATTGGTACATTGTAAAGGTCTCCTACCTGACAAGGTTTCTTCATTTTAATAGCTATGACATGATATCTATAGCAGCATAGTTCACAGGTCCACGCTCCTCTCTCACTAATCCATTTTAATAAGCAAAGCTGATGTGTATATCTCACAGATCCATCACAGCGGCAAGGATTGAGTAACTCACCCTGGAATGAGAATTAGCAAGAAATCAATATGGCTCTTTGTTCAATATCTGAGCAAATATGAAAGAAGTAACAATGTTTCAAAAAGGCAAATAAAGCTATTGTGATTAAAATGACATGTTCCCAGCACATGTAAAAGTGGTTTTCCCGCTATTAACTTTTATGGCATGTCAATAAGATATAGATGAGTGATTATAGGGGTCAAACCCATCTGTAGAACAAGAAGAGACTGTTCCCAGTTTTTTATGAGGAAGCTGTTCTCATATATGGACACTCTTCACTTAAAGTAAACATATAACCTAGATTTTTTTCTTACTGATTAAAGCCAGATGCTGAAACATATTCTTTTATAAAAAAAAAAATATTGGGCAGTATTACCATGGCAGCCATATTGCCTGAACTTTCTGTACAGCATTTAGAGATATGCTACTGGTGTAACCTGTCTGTGATGATAATGAAGAGACTTCTAAAATGAATCTGTAGAGAAAAGGAAGTGTCAGATTATTATCAGGCTTTGTGGCCAAAATAAAAACTGAAAGATTTCAGGGTTATTTTAGAATATACAAAAAAATCTTTAAAATATGTTTTAACATAAAAAAAATTACTTGAGAGTTAAAAAGACTCTTCAGTGCTCAGTATTTGTAAAAGGTATTTGGCACCAGTAAACTGGACACGAGTTAAAAAAATCCTCTGTGGTAAATATATATTTATATACTAGCTGAGTACCCGGCGTTGCCCGGTTTTTCCTTCCTAATCCTTGTTGGGGAGGAAAATAAACAAAGGAGGAAGCTTTTGACTTCATATCCCGTCATCATGTATTGTTGTCATATCCCAACCCCATATCCTGTCCTCATATCCTGACCTTCTATCCCAACCTCATATCCTATCCTCACATCTCGTCCTCATATCCCGACCTCCTATCCCGAACTCTTATCCCAACCTCCTATCCCGTCCTCCTATCCCATCCTCCTATCCCATCCTCCTCTTGACCTCCTATCTCAACCTCCTATCCTGACCTCCTATCCCGTCCTCCTATCCCGTCCTCCTATCTCGACCTCCTATCCCGACCTCCTATCCCGACCTCCTATCCCGACCGCCTATCCCGTCCGCCTATCTCCACCTTCTATCCCATCCTCCTATCTCGACCTCCTATCTCGACCTCCTATCCCGACCTCCTATCTCGACCTCCTATCTCCACCTCCTATCCCCTCCTCCTATCCCGACCTCCTTTCTCGACCTCTTATCCCGTCCTCCTATCCTGTCCTCCTATCTCCACCTCATGTTCGGTCCTCATATCCCAACGTCCTAACTCTATCTCCTATCCCGACCATCCCGTCCTCCTATCTTGACCTCCTATCTCGACCTCCCATCCCGTCCTCATATTCCGACCTGTAATATGTGTACCAGGTATTGAAATATCTCCAGCCGTACTGAAGTTATGTGGGAACATACATTTCCCATTGATTTGCATGGGACTTTAAACAAAACCCCCGACCCTCACAAATGGGGGTAGTTAAGGGTTAAATTAACTATCCTATATTTTAAGTGGACATATAAGTAACATGTGACCAAGTATTATCGAAATATCTCCAGCCATTTGGAAGTTATGCGGTAACATGTATTTTCCATAGATTTGTATGGGACTTTAAACATAAACCCCGCCCCTGGCAAATGGGGGTAAGTAAGGGTTAAATCACCTAGCCTATGTTTGTTGTTGACATATAAGTAACATGTGTGCCAAGTTTCATGTTAATATCTTTAACCGTTTGGAAGTATTTGTGGAACATACATACACACACAAACACACGTTGAGTTTTATATATATATATATATATATATATATATATATATATATATATATATATATATATAGATAGATATATGCCTGGGGTGGAATACTCACCTGTACTGAAACTGTCTAAGGCTAAGTTTCCACTTGGTTATTTTTTTTGAAAAACGCAGAGGAACTAAAAATGTAGCCGACAAAATAAAAATGTAGAAAGGGACCATTTAAATGTAAAAATAATATATTTGTTATAATTAATTTCGTTAAACTTTTTATTAGTAATGTATTTTAATTTAATAATGTGTTGAATAAAGTATGTGTGTGTTTTTAACTTTTTTGCCTTTTTTTTATTTTTTAGGTAGTACTAATACTCCCAGCATGGAACAGTGTGTTCCATGCTGGGAGTATTAGTACTATCTAAAAAATAAAAAAAAGGCAAAAAAGTTAAAAACACACACATACTTTATTCAACACATTATTAAATTGATGGGAGTAGTAGTTCCTGTACTAATTGACAGATGGCAACGGGTGTCAGAAGTGACACCTGTTACGATCTGTGTATTAATGCAGGTACTACAGCTCCCAGCATCCACAGACTAGTATGAGGGCTTGTTTTTTGCACGACCAGTTGTCTGTTGTAATGCCATCACTCACTTTACCATAGAATGTATGGCGCAACCAAAAAAATACTATTTGTGTGGGGAAATTAAAAAGAAAACCGCAATTTTGCAAATTTGGGAAGGTTTTGTTTTCACGCCCTACAATTTATGCTAAAAATGACATGTTTTTTATTCTCTGGGTCAATACGATTAAAATAATACCCATGATTATACACTTTTCTATTATTGTTGCGCTTAAAAAAATCGCAAACTTTTTAACCAAATTAGTATGTTTAAAATCCCCCTATTTTGAAGACCTATAACTTTTTAATTTTTCCGTATAAGCGGTGGTATGAGGGCTCATTTTTTGCGCCGTGATCTGTACTTTTTATTAATACCATATTTGCTTATACAAAACTTTTATTACATTTATTATTAATAAATTTTTTGGGAATAAAATGTTATAAAAAAGCAGCTATTTTTGACTTTTTTTTACGCTCACGCCGTTCACCGTACGGGATCATTTACATTTTATTTTAATAGTTCGGATATTTACGCACGCGGCAATACCAAATATGTATATAAAATAATTTTTTAAACACTTTTTGGGGGTAAAATAGGGAAAATGGGACAATTTACGTTTTTATTGGGGGAGGGTTTTTCACATTTTTTTTACATTTATTTTTTACTTTTATTTTTACACTCTTATAGTCCCAACAGGGGACTATTTTTAGCAACCATTCGATTTCTAATGCTGTTCAGTGCTATGTATAGGACACAGCACTGATCAGCATTATCGGTCATCTTCTGCTCTGGTCTGCGGGAAGGCAGATCAGAGCAGAAGACTCCCGGAAGGCAGCGGAGCCAGGTGAGGGGACCTCCGTCTGCCGTGCAGGATGATCGGATCGCCGCGGCAGCACTGCGGCCGATCCAATCATCCTGTTAAGTGACCGCAATGCTGCAGATGCCGTGATCTGTATTGATCACGGCATCTGAGGGGTTAATGGTGGACATCCGCGGGATCGCGGGTGTCCGCCATTACCGGCAGGTCCCTGGCTGCGGTCCACAGCCGGGACCTGCCGCGCATGATGAGGTATTTAAAGAACTGTACAGTACTGTATGCGATGTCACACATCACATACAATACATATACACACACTATACACCCCATACATCAATGTTTCCCTATCAGTGTGCCTCCAGCTGTTGCAAAACTATAACTCTCAGCATGCCCAGACATTCAATGGCTGTACATGCATGCTGGGAGTTGTAGTTGTGCAACAGCTGGAGGCACCCTGGTTTGTTAAACACTCCCCATACACTCCACATACAATGGTCATCCCAGAACCAATTAGCAGTTTCCCATAGAGATATGTATTCAACATACAATGGTTCCGAGGCCCCAGAACCAATTACCATTTTTACATAGACATGTGTACTCGACATATGATGGTTTCAACATATGATGGTTCTCCTGGAACCAATTAATATCATATGTTGAGGGACCACTGTATTTTGGACTTTGGAATTTTTTCGCACACGCCATTGACCGTGCAATTTAATTAACAATATATTTTTATAGTTCGGACATTTTCGCACGCGGCGATACCACATATGTTTTTTTTATTTAGACAGTTTTTTTTTTTTTATGGGAAAAGGGGGGTGATTCAAACTTTTAATAGGGAAGGGGTTAAATTACCTTTGTTAACTTTTTTTTTTTTCACTTTTTTTTTGCGGTGCTATAGCTCCCATAGGGAGCTATAGCACTGCACACACTGATCTCCTATGCTGATCCCTGCAAAGCCATAGCTTTGCAGGGATCAGTCAGATAGGCGGTCGATTGCTCAAGCCTGTAGCTCAGGCTTGGAGCAATCAATCGACGATTGGACGCCGCGGAGAGAGGTAAGGAGACCTCCGCCTGTGTCCCAGCTGACCGGAACATCACGATTTTATCGCAATGTCCCGATCAGCCCGACTGAGCTGCCGGGAACGGTTTACTTTTGTTTTCAGACGCGGCGATCAACTTTGATAGCCGCGTCTGAAGGGTTAATAGCGCGCCGCACTGCGATCAGTGCCGCACGCTATTAGCCACGGGTCCCGGCTGTTGTTAGAGGCCGGGTCGACCCGCTATGACGCGGGGCCACGCCGTGGCCCTGCGTTATAGATCGGGAGCGGACTCATGACGTAGCAGTACGTGATGAGTCCTTAACCCCTTAAGGACGAGGCCATTTTACACCTTAGGACCAGAGCGTTTTTTGAACATCTGACCACTGTCACTTTAAACATTAATAACTCTGGAATGCTTTTAGTTATCATTCTGATTCCGAGCTTGTTTTTTCGTGACATATTCTACTTTAACAAAGTGGTAACATTTTGTGGTAACTCTCAACCTTTCTTGGTGAAAAATCCCAAAATTTGATGAAAAATTAGAAAATTTTGCATTTTTTTTTTTACTTTGAAGCTCTCTGCTTGTAAGGAAAATGGATATTCCAAATAATTTTTTTTTAATTCACATATACAATATGTCTACTTTATGTTTGCATCATAAAATTGATGAGTTTTTACTTTTGGAAGACATCAGAGGACTTCAAAGTTCAGCAGCAATTTTCCAGTTTTTCACAACATTTTCAAACTCACTATTTTTCAGGGACCAGTTCAGGTTTGAAGAGGATTTGAAGGGTCTTCATCTTAGAACTACCCCACAAATGACCCCATTATTAAAACTGCACCCCCCAAAGTATTCAAAATGACATTCAGTCAGCGTTTTAACCCTTTAAGTGTTTGGCAGTAATAGCAGCAAAGTGAAGGAGAAAATTTACAATCTTCATTTTTTACACTCGCATTTTCTTGTAGACCCAATTTTTGAATTTTTACAAGGGGTAAAAGGAGAAAATGTATACTTATATTTGTAGTCCAATTTCTCTTGAGTAAGTACATACCTCATATGTCTATGTAAATTGTTCGGCAGGGGTAGTAGAGGGCTCAGAAGGGAAGGAGCAACAAGGGGATTTTGGAGAGTACGTTTTTCTGAAATGGTTTTTGGGGGGCATGTTGCATTTAGGAAGCCCCTATGGTGCCAGAACAGCAAAAAAAAAACACATGCCATACCATTTTGGAAACTAGACCCCTTGAGGAATGTAACAAGGAATTAAGTGAGCCTTAATTACCCACAGGTGTTTCAAGACTTTTGCATATGTAAAAAAAAAAAAATAATTCACTGAAATGTGTGTTTCCCCCCCAAATTTCACATTTTTGCAAGGGTTAATAGCAGAAAATACCCCCCAAAATTTGTAACCCCATCTCTTCTGAGTATGGAGGTACCCCATAAGTGGACCTGAAGTGCACTACGGGCGAACTACAATGCTCAGAAGAGAAGGAGTCATATTTGGCTTTTTGGGGCATGTCGCATTTAGGAAGCCCCTTTGGTGCCAGTACAGCAAAATAACCCCCACATGGCATACCATTTTGGAAACTAGACCCCCTGAGGAATGTAAGAAGGGGTACAGTGAGCATTTACCCCCCACTGGTGTCTGTCAGATCTTTGGAACAGTGGGCTGTACAAAATTTTTAATTTGCACAGCCCACTGTTCCAAAGATCCGTCAGACACCGTGGGGTGTAAATTCTCACTGCACCCCTCATTACATTCCATGAGGGGTGTAGTTTCCGAAATGGGGTCACATGTGTGGGTTTTTTTTTTTGCGTCTGTCAAAACCGCTGTAACAATCAGCCACCCCTGTGCAAATCACCTCAAATGTACATGGTGCACTCTCCCTTCTGGGCCTTGTTGTGCGCCCCCAGAGCACTTTGCGCCCACATATGGGGTATCTCCATTGTCGGGAGAAACTGCATTACAAATTTTGGGGGGCTTTTTTCCCTTTTACCTATTGTCAAAATGAAAAGTATAGGGCAACACCAGCATGTTAGTGTAAAAAATTGTTTTTTTTACACTAACATGCTGGTGACGACCCCAACTTCACCTTTTCATAAGGGGTGAAAGGAGAAAAAGCCCCCCAATATTTGTTAGGGAATTTCTCCCGAGTACGGGGATACCCCATATGTGGCCCTAAACTGTTTCCTTGAAATACGACAGGGCTCCGAAGTGAGAGAGCGCCATGCGCATTTGAGGCCTGAATTAGGGATTTGCATAGGGGTGGACAAAGGGGTATTCTACGCCAGTGATTCCCAAACAGGGTGCCTCCAGCTGTTGCAAAACTCCCAGCATGCTTGGACAGTCAACGGCTGTCTGGCAATATTGGGAGTTGTTGTTTTGCAACAGCTGGAGGCTCCATTTTGGGGAGGGGAGGGGGGCTGTGTAGGGGTTTGTGTGTATGTAGTGTTTTTTACTTTTTATTTTATTTTGTGTTAGTGTAGTGTTTTTAGGGTACAGTCACACGGGCAGGGGATTACAGCGAGTTTCCCGCAAACTTGCAGCCTGATACTCACTGTAAGCCCCCTGCCCATGTGAATGTACCCTGTTCATTCACAGGGGGGGCCTCCAGCTGTTGCAAAACTACAACTCCCAGCATGCACAGTCTATCAGTGCATGCTGGTAGTTATAGTTTTGCAACAGCTGGAGGCACACGGGTTGGGAAACACTGAGTTAGGAAACAGACAATGTTTCCCAACCAGTGTGCCTAAAGTTGTTGCAAAAACACTACTCCCAAACATTCTCAGGCATGCTGGAAGTAGTAGTTCGGCAACATCTTTAGAGCCAGATGTTGCCGAACTACAACTCCCAGCATGCTTGTGTCACGTACCGGCAGGATAGGTAGTGGATCCTCTGGACCAGAGAGGCGATGGCACGGGTTGTACTGGAGGAATGGTTCTAAGCAGTTACTGGTTTTCACCAGAGCCCGCCGCAAGGCGGGGTGGACTTGCTGCAGCGGTAACTTCCAGGTCGTATCCCCCAGTAACAACTCGACCTCTCTGGCAGCTGATAAAGCGTGTGATACAGGGAGCAGGCAAGAGCGTAGTCGGACGTAGTAGAGGTCAGGGCAGGCAGCAAGGGTTCACAGGCGAGAATACGGTAGCAAAGGGTTCGGCAACTGGCAAGGCAATATCACAGTAGGGAACGCTTTCTCAAAGGCACTAGGCACAAAGATCCGGCAAGGGCAGGAAGGGGCAGGTGCCTTTTATTGGGAAGGGCCAGTGGGAGGTGAGGAACCAGCACACCAATTACCGGTGCGCTGGCCCTTTAAATTTACTGAAGCCGGCGTGCGCGCGCCCTAGAGAGCGGGGCCGCGCGCACCGGGATCCAGGAGAACAGAGCGCCGCGCGGGGAGCAGGTAAGTCGAACAGGGACGCGGCGCGTGAGCGGGGACCAGCCGCCACGCTAGACACGTCCCTGCCACTGTGAGACCCGCGCTCCCGGTCAGTACGTCTGACCGGGAGACGCCGGGGCCCCGGAGCAGAGGACAGAGGCAGCGGGCGCTCCGGTCCGGAGGTGAAGACCGGAGTGCTCGCTGTGACAGCTTGGAGTTGTAGTTTTGCAACATCGGGAGGACTACAGTTTGCAGACCAAAATGGACAGCAGAGGTCAGCAGAGAGCACTGCAGTCAGGACATCACAGGAAATGCATTTCTTTTTGGATTTCTCTTTAGTATACAGCCCCTAAAAAGTACTGGAAGGATTAAGATTTTTTAATAGAAGTGATTTACAAATCTGTTTAACTTTCTGGCACCAGTTGATTTAAAAAAAAAAAAAAAAAAAAAGTTTTCCACGGTAGTACCCCTTTAAATCAGTAATAAACGTATGTGCACTTAGCATGGTCATAGCATTTTGGCAGTATAATTAAGTTACACATAGGCTGGCATTTATCTTTCTGTGTACACCTTTTTTTCTATCTACATTTGGAGCTATTTCTTTACACATTTCTGCTGATTTTGAGTAACAATCCATTGATTTCGAGTCTACACATGATATTGACGGGTTTAATCAACTGCGCCTTTTGGCAAATGGCGCAGAACAGGCACAAAGCCACCGAAAAGTCTCTAAGTGTACACCAGCTAAGACTTAGCTTAGTTTTTTGGTGTATGTCAAGAATTAAATTTCAGTAAATGTGACCTGCACAAAATGTATCAAATGCCCTGCGACCATTTAATAAATCTGGTGCTCCTACAAATTATTAGCACACACAAAAGTAGAAAAATGCTTCACTTACATCTACAATGGAGAGAGAGAGGAGAGAGAGGAGAGAGAGAGGGGAGAGAGAGAGGGGAGAGAGAGAGAGGGGAGAGAGGAGAGAGAGAGGGGAGAGGGGAGAGAGAGAGGGGAGAGAGGGGAGAGAGGGGAGAGAGGGGAGAGAGGGGAGAGAGGGGAGAGAGGGGAGAGAGGGGAGAGAGAGAGAGAGAGAGAGAGAGAGAGCTGCCTGTTAGTGAGTACTGAAAGGGTTAGGAGAGGGCTTTCTGGGTAACAGAAAAAGCAGCCAGGTACAAGCTAAAATGGCTGACAACACTTTTACAGCGAGGAAGGCACAGAGTGACAAAGCAAAGGTATGGCAACAGTATACCAGTGATCAACTTGTAGGCTGTGGTTACATTTTATCTACTCAGATTTATTTGACTGTTGCACTTTAAGGAACAAGGCAAGGTTACCATTATGGTCAAACACCTATAATGGTCAACACACTTAAATAGTACAAGCAAATGGAAACCCAGGCTCCTTTACTACTACTACCATCTAAACTAATCATTCAAAAAAATGCTAAAATCCATCTCAAAAGACGAAAAGGACTGAGCTCACTGAGGGATAAGAGTACATTATGCCCATAGAAATTTATAGAGTAGGGTAGAAAGAGTTGGGCTTCTTTCACACTGCTGTTAGGATACGGGGAGCCCAGGGGAATAGCTTGCTTGCTCTTCTGAGTGTTGCTGTGTAATAGGGGGCGTGAAAGAGGAGTTTCAAAAACTGTGATTATCTGTTGTGCGGAGTGAATCTGGATTGGGTGCGACTGCCTATAGTCCACATTCATATTTTGGGTAAGTCTTTCTCTCTTGCACATAGTGGGATAACTGTTAGAGTTTAAACACCCTTTTTCATTTTTTTTTCTCTGTTCCACCTCTAGGGGGAGGAGGAGTAGATTGGGCACAGGTGTATAAATCTTAGCTTGGGACTCTTATTGAGAGCTTGCTCTTCTGAGTGTTGCTGTGTAAGGGGGGGCATGAAAGAGGAGTTTCAAAAACAGGAGTTTGAAAGCAGGAGGTTGAGATCACTGTGAGTGTTCATTTCTGAACCCACAAGGTCTACAAAAAATTTGAAATGTAATTTTGACTGTCTGTTTTTGCCTATACATTTGTGAAATCCCCATAACTAGATGGCCTCCATGTTGGAAAATGCAGTCCAATGTACATCCTGTTCAATGTATGCAATCCTTGAACAACAGTTTGAGGGTGCATATTGTTGTGCGAGATGTGTGCTAGTTGTCCGTTTGAAAGCCCAGATCCTGCATCTAGAGGGGCGACTGGCAACAATGAGAAGCATTAACAACATGGAGAGGAGTCTCCTGCTCACTGAGCAGGCACTCTCGGGAGTAGAGGTGGGGGAGGACAGTGGGACGGAGTTGCAGGACAGTCAGGCAGTTAGCTGGGTTACAGTTAGAAAGCGGGGTAGGGGAAAAAGTGTCAGGGAGGCTAGTCCTAAACTGACATACCCCAACAAGTTTGCCTGCTTGGCAGATGTGGGGGATGCCATTACAGAGCTAGCAGAACTGCAGCAGGATACTGCCTCTGACTGCCAGGGGGGGGGGTCTGCTCCAGTAAGGAGGGAGGGAGGAGTACAGGGCAGGCCAGAGAGGTACTAGTGGTGGGGGACTCAATTATTAGGGGGAGAGACAGGGCGATCTGTCACAAAGACCGGGATCGCCGAACAGTGTGTTGTCTGCCTGGCGCACGAGTTCGGCACATCGCGGATCGGGTTGACAGGTTGCTGGGTGGGGCTGGAGAGGACCCAGCAGTCATGGTACATATTGGCACCAATGACAAAGTAAGAGGTAGGTGGAGTGTCCTTAAAAATGATTTCAGGGACTTAGGCCGCAAGCTTAAGGCAAGGACCTCCAAGGTAGTATTTTCTGAAATACTACCAGTACCACGAGCCGCACCAGAGAGGAAGCGGGAGATCAGGGAGGTAAACAAGTGGCTCAGAAGCTGGTGTAGAAAAGAAGGGTTTGGGTTCATGGAGAACTGGGCTGACTTCGCTGTCGGTTACCGGCTCTACCGTAGGGACAGGCTGCACCTCAATGGGGAGGGTGCAGCTGTGCTTGGGGAGAAGATGGCTAGAAGGGTGAGGAGTGTTTAACCCATTTATGCAAAATCAGGTACATGTACCTGATGATTAGGGATGACTTCCCGCATCATCAGGTACATGTACCTGATGAGAATAAACGGCCACAGCACCACCTGGTGCTGTGACAGTTTATTGAGCTTGGCTGTGCTGCACAGCCATGCCTTCCTGAAGCCGGCCAGGGACCAATATCAGCGGTCCCCGTTAGGCAATTGCTGCTATTGGTCTGTTATTACAGACTGACCAATCGCAGGGATCTGGTGGGGGTCTTCTCCTTCCCCCTCTCTTCCTTCACTTCGCTGAATGGTACCAATGAAAGCATCAACTTGTCTCCCAAAAATATTTTAGCACCCCAAGGCCTCTGCAACTTTATATGATCCCAACAAAATATAAACTAAAAGGAGGCATCAAAATCCACACAGCACGCCTTCATGTCTGAGGCCTGTGTGTAAGACATGTAGCCCACAAAGACCACATATGGGATATTTCTAAATACGTCAGAATTTGGGGAATAAATCTTGAGTTGTATTTCTTTGTCAACACCTACTATGTTACAGAAAAAAAAATTATTAAATTTGGTGCAGTATGACTGTTTATCGTACAAGCAGAAAATGTAAAATCTAGAAAAATAAAATTTTTTCAGGTTTTTTTTGCTGAATTTTGGAGTAAAGGGATTAAAGATATGCTTTACAGCAAGCCCCATAGACACAGGCAACAATAGATAGGAGCTGCCCCATTGACATGAATAGGAGTTTTCTTCTCAGCTCTGTGACCTTTACAGAGGTCATTCCAAACGGATGGTGAGGCTGAGCTAGGAACATGATCTATTGTCTTGTCTATATACAGGTGTCAACTTTCACTGTATTACTGTCTGTGATGATAAGTAGAAGACTATTGGAATGCAATCTTTACAGAACAGAAAGTCTCGACCTAGTTAGGATTGGTGGGGAGAATGAAAACTGTAAGGTTTTAGGATTAATACACTATTTCATTATAGACAGTAAATTGGAAAATCAGAAAAAACATCACCAGAAATTCTTACAAAATATGTGTAACATAAAAACTTAATTTAAGCAATAGGTAATTTTCTGATTACACATTCCTTGTAGGTGGCATGTAGACTTGAGGGAGTAGTCTAGTTTGAAAGTTGGGACCTCAGTATAGCATCTGTTAGAAAGTTATATAGCATGGTATTTTAACAGGAGGTACATTTACAACTGATCTAAAAGTACTCAAGCAATAGAGCTGTAAGGACTCCGTTTACATATTGTGGAATACTCAAACAGTTAACCTGGCTCAATCATAAAAGGAATTGTTACTTCCACCCAGGCCCGGACTGGCCTATCGGGACACCGGGAAATTTTTCCGGTGGGCCGCCAGCCCTGGGGCCGCTTTGAGATGTGGCTGCGTGCATTTTTTTTCCCCCTCCAGCGGCCGCCAGGGCCGGATCATCATTGGCGCTGACGTCCCATGCGTGCGACCATGGTAACAGCAGAGCGGTGAGGAGGATGCGCGCGCATGGTAAGTGACCAGCGGCGCGTCATCTTCAGTATTCCAACCACCACTCCGGGGTTACGATCTACTGCTATGGCCTATGGGCCATAGCAGTAGGCTACTGCTATGGCCCATAGGCCATAGAAGTAGATCGTGACCTTGAAGCGGTGGTCGGAATACTGAAGTGGGGCAGTAAACAGGCATACAGCCTCCAGCCATACACTGTATAGGCTGAAGGCAGTATGTCTGTGGGGGAACTGTACTGCACCTAATGTGGGGGACTATACTGCATCTAATGTGGGGGACTATACTGCACTAGAGTGGCAGTTTAAATCCGCGACTTGCTGCTTCATTCGTAACAAAGACCCGGGCCCCCTCTGATCTAACACTTCTTTATCATGTAGATGGAGATAACCACTTTAACAAAAACTACCTTAAAGAGACATTTTACAGTCAGGAAAAAGAATAATATTTACTCCCCTTCCTCCTTACTGTGTTGAGCCTCCATCAGCAAAGGCTGTTGAAGGCAACATTATTCTTTTAGTACAAGCCTTAGGGTATGTTCACACTGTGGAATTCCCGCGGAATTCCGTGAGCGAAATTCGCGAGTGGAATTCTGTGCAGTGAACATACCCTAAGGGTTGTACTAAAAGAATAATGTTGCCTTCAACAGCCTTTGCTTTGCTGAAAAATTCCTTTGGCAGAGAATTACACCACTGTAATTGTTCCGAACAGAGAATGAACATGTTCATTCTTTGTGCGGAATTCCGCGAGCACTGCATAGCCGTCAATAGTGATGGTGCAGTGCCACACAATCCTACCACCGAAGTATTTTCGTCGGCACCCATCAGACGGAATCTCCGCTTGCGGAATTCTGTGAGCTAAGATTCTGCAGTGTGAACATACCCTTAAGGTTATGCAAATTGAGAAAGTAGCAAGTGTTGCAAAGGTATACAAATCAACAAAGTCTGAACAAATGAGCAAATCTGAGGCATGTGAGAGGAGCTTCAATAGTATAAAAGCCAGATCAAAAGCTATTTTTTTTCAGCCACATAAAATTCCTCAGAAATGAGATCAAGTCAGTACTGTATGATGCCTCTTGTTTGTCCACAAGCCAGTTATTGCTACTTGTCGCAAACAGAGACAGAATCCTTGAGTTGGAAAATGTCAGATGTCAGCACTGTTTAACCCCTTAAGGACGCAGGACGTACTCAAACGGCCCCTTTTTTGAGTCCTTAAGGACTCAGGACGTTTGAGTACTTCCTGTCAAATCCCGGCCCCCCCGCCGCTAGCTGGAGGGGAGCCGGTGCCCGATGCCTGCTGAAATCGTTCAGCAGGCATCGGGGCATATCGCCCAGGGGGGTCATTATGCCCCCCCATGACGGCGATGGCCGCAGATCGCTGGACAATTCAGTTCAGCGATCTGCGGCAGATTCCGGGTCAATCGGGTCTCCAGTGACCCGGAATTACAGGCTGTTCGGGGCCGTCTCCGACGGCCCCGAACAGCCAGAGCCTGCAGGGGTGAGGTGGCACTGGTGCCACCTCACGATCGCCCTGATTCGTCGGCCGGTTTCCCGGCCGAACAATCAGGGCGCCTGCTGCGGGTGTCACTCCCGCAACCCGCTCCGCCCCTCTTCCGGAGGACGTGAGCGGGTGCGGGACGTCCACCCCAGGTGCTGGGGACCCCGATCCCCGGCGTCCCTGTTGGGATCGGGGCCCCAGGAGCGACGGCCGCGGCGGCGACGACGAGGGACTGACCTCATGCGGCTGGATCGTTGGAGGTGAGTGACAGCCTCCTGCTGTTGCTTAGCAACAGCTCCCAGCATGCAAAAAGGGCATACTGGGAGCTGTAGTTATGCAACAGCAGGAGGCAGACCACCTCAACTCCCAGCATGCCCTTATGGGCATGCTGGGACTTGTAGTTTTGCAACAGCTGGAGGCACATTTTTTCTATGGAAAAGTGTACCTTCAGCTGTTGTGTAACTACAACTCCCAGCTTGCACAAACAGCTAAAGTGCATGCTGGGAGTTGTAGTAGTGCATCTGCTGGTTGCATAACTACAACTCCCAGCATGCCAGTTGGCTGTCGGTGAATGCTGGGAGTTGTAGTTTTGCAACAGCTGAAGGCACACTGAGTTATGTAGCAAACCAGTGTGTCTCCAGCTGTTGCATAACTACAGTCCCCAGCATCCCCAGCCAAAGTAGTATGCCTCCAGCTGTTGCATAACTACAAGACCCAGCATGCCCTTCTGTTGTCCGTACATGCTGGGGGTTGTAGCTTTTGCAACAGCTGAAGGTACACTGGTTGCAAAACACTGAGTTTGTTACCAAACTCGGTGTTTCACAACCAGTGTGCCTCCAGCTGTTGGAAAACTACAACTCCCAGCATGCACTGATAGACCGTACATGCTGGGAGTTGTAGTTTTGCAACAGCTGGATGTTTCTCCCCCCCCCCCCCCCCCCCAATGTGAATGTACAGGGTACACTCACATGGGCGGAGGATTACAGTAAGTATCCGGCTGCAAGTTAGAGCTGCAGCAAATTTTCTGCCGCAGCTCAAACTGCCAGCGAGAAACTACTGTGAACCCCCCGCCCATGCGACTGTACCCTAAAAACACTACACTAACACACAATAAAAAGTAAAAAACACTACATATACACATACCCCTATACAACCCCCCTCCCCTCCCCAATAAAAAACGTCTGGTACGCCACTGTTTCCAAAACGGAGCCTCCAGCGGTTGCAAAACTACAACTCCCAGCATGCACTGATAGACCGTACATTCTGGGAGTTGTAGTTTTGCAACAGCTGGATGTTCCACCCCCCCCCCCCCAATGTGAACGTACAGGGTACACTCACATGGGCGGAGGATTACAGTAAGTATCCGGCTGCAAGTTTGAGCTGCAGCTAATTTTCTGCCGCAGCTCAAACTGCCAGCGAGAAACTACTGTGAACCCCCGCCCGTGCTACTGTACCCTAAAAACAGTACACTACACTAACATAAAATAAAAAGTAAAAAACACTACATATACACATACCCCTACACAGCCCCCCTCCCCAATAAAAATGAAAAATGTCTGGTACGCCACTTTTTCCAAAACGGAGCCTCCAGCTGTTGCAAAACAACTACTCCCAGTATTGCCAGATAGCCACGGACTGTCTAGGCATGCTGGGAGTTTTACAACAGCTGGAGGCACCCTGTTTGGGAATCACTGAAGTAGAATACCCCTATGTCCACCCCTATGCAAGTCCCTAATTTAGGCCTCAAATGCGCATGGCGCTCTCACTGTGGAGCCCTGTCGTATTTCAAGGCAACAGTTACTCGGGAGAAATTGTGTTACAAATTATGGGGGGGTATTTTCTGCTTTTACCCTTTTTAAAAATGTAAAATTTTTGGGAAAAGAGGCATTTTAGGTAAAAAAATAATTTTTTTTTTTACATATGCAAAAGTCGTGAAACACCTGTGGGGTATTAAGGTTCACTTAACCCCTTGTTACGTTCCCCGAGGGGTCTAGTTTCCAAAATGGTATGCCATGTGTTTTTTTTTTTTGCTGTTCTGGCACCATGGGGGCTTCCTAAATGCGGCATGCCCCCAGAGCAAAATTTGTTTTCAAAAATGCCAAATGTGACTCCTTCTCTTCTGAGACCTGTAGTGCGCCAGCAGAGCACTTTTCACCCCCATATGGGGTGTTTTCTGAATCGGGAGAAATTGGGCTTCAAATTTTGGGGGGTATTTTCTGCTATTACCCTTTTTAAAAATGTAAAACTTTTGGGAAACCAAGCATTTTAGGGAATTTTTTTTTTTTACATATGCAAAAGTCGGGAATCACCTGTAGGGTATTAAGGTTCACTTTACCCCTTGTTATGTTCCCCGAGGGGTCTAGTTTCCAAAATGGTATGCCATGTGTTTTTTTTTTTGCTGTTCTGGCACCATAGGGGCTTCCTAAATGTGACATGCCCCCCAAAAACCATTTGTCGCTCCTTCCCTTCTGAGCCCTCTACTGCGCCCGCCGAACAATTAACATAGACATATGAGGTATGTGCTTACTCGAGAGAAATTGGGTTTCAAATACAAGTAAAAATTTTCTCCTTTTTACCCCTTGCAAAAATTCTAAAATTGGGTCTACAAAAACATGCGAGTGTAAAAAATTAAGATTGTGAATTTTCTCCTTCACTTTGCTGCTATTCCTGTGAAACACCTAAAGGGTTAAAACGCTGACTGAATGTCATTTTGAATACTTTGGGGGGTGAAGTTTTTATAATGGGGTCTTTTATGGGGTATTTCTAATATGAAGACCCTTCAAATCCACTTCAAACCTGAACTGGTCCCTGAAAAAAAGCGAGTTTCAAAATTTTGTGAAAAATTGGAAAATTGCTGCTGAATTTTGAAGCCCTCTGGTGTCTTCCAAAAGTAAAAACTCATAAGTTTTATGATGCAAACATAAAGTAGACATATTGTATATGTGAATGAAAAAAAAATAATTGGAATATCCATTTTCCTTACAAGCAGAGAGGTTCAAAGTTAGAAAAAAGCAAAATTTTCAAATTTTTCAGCAAATTTGGGGATTTTTCACCAAGAAAGGATGCAAGTTACCAACAAATTTTACCACTATGTTAAAGTAGAATATGTCACAAAAAAACAATCTCGGAAGCAGATTGATAACTAAAAGCATTCCAGAGTTATTAATGTTTAAAGTGACAGTGGTCAGAATTGCAAAAAATGAGTCCTTAAGGTGAAAAAGGGCTCAGTCCATAAGGGGTTAAACTAGGGACTTGGGGGGAGGGAACCTACAGCAAAGAGGGGGAAGATAGTGTCGATAGAGAGGTGGGAATTATAAATGTACCTGGGGGTGGAGCGGAGGGAGGGGTTAGAATAGTTAATAGGAATAGGCTTCATAGGAAAATAAAACTTTCACCCTTGAATCCCATTAACCCCAATAACATAAAGGATGGAAATGTAAAGTGTATGTTCACAAATGCTAGAAGCCTAGCAAATAAAATGGGGGAGCTTGAGGCCTTGATACTGGAGGAACATATTGATATAGTTAGGGTCACTGAGACATGGCTGGACTCCTCGCATGACTGGGCTGTCAATCTGCAGGGGGTTACATTGTTTCGCAAAGATAGAATGAACAGAAAAGGTGGTGGAGTCTGTCTGTATGTTAGAAGTGGTATGAAAGTCAGTGTGAACGATGCCATAGTGTGTGATGATTCTGAGGATGTGGAATCACTGTGGGTAGAATTACAAAAGGAGGTAAATACTGAAAAAATTATACTTGGTGTAATCTACAGACCCCCTAATATCACTGAAGAGATAGAAGGTCGGCCACCCGGGGAAGGTACAGTGGTAATAATGGGAGATTTTAACTATCCAGATATAGATTGGGGTCGGGGGCTGGCTAAAACTACAAAGGGGAGAAAATTCCTAAATTTATTGCAGGATAATTTTATGGGCCAGTTTGTGGAGGACCCAACAAGAAGTGATGCCTTGTTGGATCTGATCATTTCCAACAACGCAGAGCTGGTTGGTAATGTAACTGTGCGGGAAAACCTTGGTAATAGCGAACACAATATAGTTACTTTTGACTTAAAATGTAGAAAACAAAGACAGGCGGGGAAGGCAAAAACATATAACTTTAAAAAGGCAAATTTCCCTGGGCTGAGATCTGCACTACAGGACATAGACTGAGGGGAGGTGTTCTCAAATACTGATACAAAAAGGTAAATGGGACATCTTTAAATCAACTCTAAATAACTATACAGCTAAATATATACCAAATGGGGAACAAATATAAACGATTAAAACTAAATCCTACATGGCAGACAAATGATGTTAAAAGAGCAATTAACAACAAAAAAATAGCCTTCAAAAAATACAAATCTGATGGGTCAGCTACAACATTTAAACAGTACAAGGAGCTTAATAAAATCTGTAAAAATGTAATAAAAACAGCAAAAATTAAAAACGAGAGACAGGTGGCCAAAGAAAGCAAAACTAATCCTAAATATTTTTTTAGATATATAAATGCAAAAAAAAAACAAGGACAGAGCATGTAGGAACCCTTAATAATGATAATGGGGAGGTTGTCACAGGCGATATAGAGAAGGCAGAGCTACTGAATGGGTTCTTTAGTTCTGTATATACTAGGGAAGAAGGAGGAGCTGACATTGGACAGGTCAGTGCTGGTAACACATCATGTAATGTACTGAACTGGCTTAATGTAGAGATGGTACAAGGTAAGTTAAGTGATATAAATGTAAGCAAATCTCCAGGGCCAGATGGATTGCACCCAAGAGTTCTTAGAGAACTAAGGTCAGTAATATCTGTACCCCTGTTCATGATATTTATAGATTCACTGGTGTCTGGTATTGTGCCAAGGGACTGGCGCAAGGCGAATGTGGTGCCAATTTTCAAAAAGGGCACTAGGTCTTCCCCAGGAAACTATAGACCGGTAAGTTTAACGTGCATTGTGGGTAAATTGTTTGAAGGAATTATAAGGGATTTCATACAGGAATACATAGGGGATAATTGTATTATAAGTGATAACCAGCATGGGTTTACTAAGGATAGAAGTTGTCAAACCAATCTAATTTGCTTTTATGAAGAGGTGAGTAGAAGCCTTGACAGAGGAATGGCTGTGGATATAGTGTTTCTGGATTTTGCTAAAGCATTTGATACTGTCCCTCATAGACATCTGACAGGTAAGTTAAGGTCTTTGGGTTTGGAAATTTTAGTTTGTAACTGGATTGAACACTGGCTCATGGATCGTACCCAGAGAGTGGTGGTCAATGATTCGTACTCTGATTGGTCCCCGGTAATTAGTGGTGTACCCCAAGGTTCAGTACTGGGCCCGCTGTTGTTTAATTTATTTGTGATCGGGTCTCCATACGTGTACTAGTGACAGGAAAGATTGCCTACATAACTATACAAGATCTTACCCTAGCATAGCGGTCTGAGTTGTGCCATAACCGCGCAATGAGGGCACGCCTATAGAGGGCAAAAAGCAACCATGCTAGGATGAATACAATTCCTGAAATAAAACATCCTACATCCAGCATCAATCTTCACATACCCAAAGTAGACTATACCTAGTATGCTTAAAGAGTAGCCCTGACCAACTAGTGACTACTAGAGGTGGTAACCATACCTTTGAAACCGTGGTAGTAACGTCCATCTGTAAAGAATCAACCTGAGAATAACCTTCCCTGCCAAATATACTAACTGAACTATACCTATTACCATCCCTACTTGTGACATTACTTCAAATGGACACGGAAAAGCTAACTTCATGGCAGGTCTGACAAGCACCAATCCCTTGCTATTTAAGAGGCAAAAACTAAACTGACAGGTAAATGACAAGAAATACCTATCTACCTGATAGACCGTGTGGGTAATGTCGCCTAACAAGTTTCACGAAGGCACCTTACCTGATTGAGACTGTAACAACAGACATACCCAACTAGCCACTGTACTGACCCAACTGGACTTGGAAGTGATGAACCATTGCAGATGACAGCTCCCTGCGAGAGCAACGTATCTGTAGATGTGACCAGTGTTTAGGTGAACCCTCATGTCTGTAGACCTGACAGGTCTTTGTGACACAGTCGTGCCTGAACCAGTCACAGGTCCCCGCGGAACCATCGAGCCTGTAGACATGACAGGTCTTTGTGAAATCATTGTGCTTGTAAACGTCACAGGTCTTTGTAAACCACTTTTTTTTTTTTTCTCAAATACGTAAGTGTGAAATGCCATATTGAGATTGTATGCTATCTGAAACGTGTCAGATTACCTACATAACCATGTCAAATCAATTGCTCTGAAATGAGACAGCAGCAACCACGATTCAATCCCCGATCCTAAAGAAATGAGTCATGAAACTGTGTATTAAATGCACAATATATCTGCAACTGAATGCTGGCCCTCCTTAAAAGAGAACGTGCAATTATGCCGGATAGTTGAATCTGTGTACTATAACGAAATGATAACGTCATCGAGAAATACAACAGACAAGGTTGTATCTGACCTGAAAACGTGTCAGGTCATAACAAATATAACACACGACAAAATTGCTCTGAAAACGAGTCAGTAGCAACTGGCATTACCCCTTTTAACCTAAAGAGGAGTCAGGCAACAGGGTAACATCATGAGTATTCATGACAAGATACCTGTATGAAGCTGGCGTGTTGTTCTGAAGACGTGTCAGTAACAAAAATGACCAATTGTGTCCAATACCCTAAGCAAATGATCTACCTCCCCTGTGTGCACCGCATGAAACATGTTAACCGTATGTACGGCATAACCTGCTAACAGTATACCCAACTACAAGTCTCTACTCAATATGTTATTGCTCTGAGACATGTCTGTAACAATAACCTATGTGGTGCATCCCCCCCTGCAGACGTAGGAGGTTTAAGAATATGTGCTCGATATATCTGCAGTGAATGTAAGCACCATATGAATACTGTAATCGTGTATTGTAAATATATGTACAGCCAGAGGTGCAACTGCTATTCAACACTAGGAACGAATGCACATAACCTACCCGCATACAACTATGGTAGTATGCAACCAAAAGCTGTGTACTGGTGCATGTATCATACACAAGCTGGGAGCGTAAGTACCGTGAAAACGTAAGAAACGTTATGAATTTATGCTCTAACACCATTATGAGTACCTCATACATGCCTAGAAAATAAAGTGTAAACATACATCTAAAAAGATAGACAACGTGCAACTATGCCGGATTGTTGAATATGTCTACTATAAGTAACTGATAACGTGGTCATGAAATACCACGGAGGAGGCTGTATCTGTCCTGAGAACGTCTCAGGTCATGACAATGAACCACAATGCAATTGCTCTGAAAATTTGTCGGTAGCAAACGACATTAACCCCTTAAGCTGAAGGAGTCAGGCAAATAGGGCAACATTCTAACAAAGCTGTATAAGCTTTCCGTATAAACACTATGCACGAATATGCAGTATGAAAGCTATGAGCATGAGTACAGTAAAGCTACGGGAGCATATGTGTAGTGTAGACTAACTATTACCCATGTGCAGTACAACAAAATAAAACTATGAACGTAACCAGACTATGAGTGTAACGTGCAACTATGCCAGAGAGTTGAATCTGTGTACTATAACGAAATAACGTAATCGAGAAATACAACAGACGAGGTTGTATCTGACCTGAAAACGTGTCAGGTCATAACAAATACACCAACGACAAAATTGCTCTGAATACGAGTCAGTAGCAACCGACATTACCCCTTAACCTGAAGAGGAGTCAGGCAACAGGTTAACATTGTGAGTATTCCTGAAATTGGTTGCTCTGAATGTGAGTCAGTAACAACCGCGATTCAACCCCTGAAGGAACGAGTCAGGTGACCGGGTATTGAACAGCCGATTAGTGCCACTAAAATGATGACCACCCTTTGAACGAGTACCTGTGCCGGAGAGTTGAATATGTGTACTATAACTAACTGATAACGTAGTCGTGAAATACAACAGAGGAGGTTGTATCTGACCTGAGAACTTGCAGGTCATGACAATAAACAACAATGCGATTGCTCTGAACGAGTCAGTAGCAACCGACATTGACCCCTTAACCTGAAGAGGAGTCAGGCAATAGGGCTACATCCTGACAAACCTCAGTGAACTTTCCGTATAAAAGACTATGCACGAATACACAGAATGAATGCTATAAACATACGTACAGTAAAATGATACTTTGAGCGTATGAACCAGTGATAATTACGAGGTGTTTGATTGCCATGAACGTAACATGGTAGAAAGAATGTAAGACCGTGAACATGCCAAGAATATGTGAACAGCATAAATGCCAAGTTTGTGGACCGTGTAAAACATCAGTGAGTGAGAGAATAACCATGAGGTGAACAGCATAAATGAGTTTGCCCAGTATAAATGCTGTGAATGTATCGTCAGTGAGTATATGTACCGTATATAATGATATTAGCACATGAAACTGTATACATACTATGCGCGTACGAGCAGTGTGCCATAAGCGTATGAATTAACCATGAGAGTACAGACAATAAGAAACTCATGGAGTTATCAAACCGTGAAGATGCTCTACTCGTGTGCACCTTGTACCAGTAATGCATGTATGCCCATAATAAACCAAGCGTATGAACCGTATGGATACCATGATCGTGCAAATAACGAGTATTACACTGTGTATACTATGATTTAATTGGATGTAGCCTATGTTATATCTCTACAGAGCATTGCACCCTACTGTATACTATATTGAAACAAGACAGTCTGCAGAGCACTGCATCACCACACACAGCATATGCTACCCTGCAACGTGATCCTCTGCAGAGTATTGCACCACACCAAACAGTAAATGCCACCCTGTGTTGCAATGAGACCCTTCGTAGAGCACTGCACCACACTGGACATGCTAACTGTAACGACCCTCTGCAGAGCATTGCACTATGCCCATATAATATGTTGTATTGAAACCATCCCATCTGCAGAGCATTGCACTTCCTGTATAAAGTTTGTTTATAATGAGACCATCTGCAGAGTATAGCACTATACTGTATATAGTATATATTATATTGTAACAAGACCATCTGCAGAGCATTGCACCTTAACTATATATCATGTATACTATATTGTAACGAGACCATCTGCAGAGCACTGCACTATACCGTTATACAGTACATGTTATATTGTAACGAGACCCTTTGCAGAGCATTGCACTGTACCGTATACTGCAAGGGCACCGTATACCCCGCAGAGCACCGCAGCCCACAGCAAAAGTTATATTGAAACAACTCTTTGCAGAGCATTGCACCACACTGTATACAGCAAACGTTATATTGAAACAACCATCTGCAGAGCATTGCACCTTAACTATATATCATGTATACTATATTGTAACAAGACAATCTGCAGAGCATAACGCCATAGCTGTATATCATGTATACTATATTGTAACAAGACCATCTGCAGATTATTGCACCATAACTGTATATCATGTATACTATATTGTAACGAGACCATCTGCAGAGCACTGCACTATACCGTTATACAGTACATGTTATATTGTAACGAGACCCTTTGCAGAGCATTACACTGTACCGTATACTGCAAGGGCACCGTATACCCCGCAGAGCACCGCAGCCCACAGCAAAAGTTATATTGAAACAACTCTTTGCAGAGCATTGCACCACACTGTATACAGCAAACGTTATATTGAAACAACCCTCTGCAGAGCATTACACTATACTTTAGATTAACGATAGCAGACAAGCTGACAGGACCGCCTAACGAGGACTGGGCAGCTGCCGCAACCTGTCCCAAGAGCATAGACAATTGTATCTGTGTGGGTGGCGGGCGGTCCACATGTCGCCATGAGGCAGCTAGCGGGCTGCGCGAAATGCTGAGGCCGCACCACCCCCAGCACAGATTTAACTCACCTGCTTGCCGCTCCTGGCCCCCACTACCGCTGCGGGCAGAGCCAGCCAGAACCATACCTGCCCAATATTACCTTATAATCAGAGTGAGACAGCATCCCCAGATAAGACAGCCAGCGGAGCTGCCAGGATGCCGCGCCTGCACCCCCCAGACTCATGATCAGTGAGGCCTCCGCACCGTGAGCAGCAGCTCTGAAGATTTTTGTGGGAGATTCAAACACCAGCCTGCCACAGGAAGCAGAGATTCCACAAACGTCACGTGCTCCGCCCCTGTAGGAGAGGGGGAAGTTATATACACACGCCCCCACCTGTTCCCAATAAGCCCCACCTGGAAGTGCAGGGAGCGATAATTACTTCTGCCCCTCGCACAAATACAGCCCATCAGGCTTTATACTTATCAATGATATAGAGGATGGTATTAACAGCTCTGTTTCTATCTTTGCAGATGACACCAAGCTTTGTAGCACGGTACAGTCTATAGAGGAGGTGCATAAGTTACAAGATGGCTTGGATAGACTAAGTGTCTGGGCATCCACTTGGGAAATGAGGTTCCATGTGGATAAATGTAAAGTTATGCATCTGGGTACTAACAACCTGCATGCGTCGTATGTCTTAGGGGGGATTAAACTGGCAGAGTCACTGGTAGAGAAGGATCTGGGTGTACTTGTAGATCACAGACTACAGAATAGCATGCAATGTCAGGCTGCTGCTTCCAAAGCCAGCAGGATATTGTCATGAATCAAAAGAGGCATGGACTCAAGGGACAGGGACATAACACTCCCCCTTTATAAAGCATTTGTACGGCCTCACCTGGAATATGTTGTCCAGTTTTGGTCACCTGTCCATAAAAGGGACACTGTGGAGCTGGAAAGGGTGCAGAGACACGCGACTAAACTAATATGGGGCATGGAACATCTTAGCTATGAGGAGCGATTAAAGGAGTTACAATTGTTTAGTCTTGAGAAGAGACGTTTAAGGGGGGATATGATAAACGTATATAAGTATATTAATGGCCCATACAAAAAATATGGAGAAAAACTGTTCCAGGTTAAACCCCCCCAAAGGACGAGGGGGCACTCCCTCCGTCTGGAGAAGAAAAAGTTTAGTCTCAATGGGCGACACGCCTTCTTTACCATGAGAACTGTGAACTTATGGAACAGTCTACCTCAGGAACTGGTCACAGCAGGAAAAATTAACAGCTTTAAAACAGGATTAGATACACTCCTGGAACAAAATAACATTAATGCTTATGAAGAAATATAAAATCCCATCCCTTCCCCAATATTGCGCCACACCCCTACCCTTCAATTCCCTGGTTGAACTTGATGGACATATGTCTTTTTTCAACCGTACTAACTATGTAAAGACTGCTTGCGCCATCTTTTTCTCCCGCTACTCCAGCTACAAAATAATGGCACCAGAAGGATCCCATTATAGTAAACAGGGTGCATTGGGACCCATTATTGCCCATTGTGCCCCATCCTGATAACGGACGTTAAAGGCTGAAAAAAGAGGCTAACGGCTGTTTAAGGACGGGGCACGTCAGCAGTGTGAAAGTAGCCTTAGTTGCAGATTAAGACAGAAGTAGGGAAAGACACATAGAAGGCAGCATGAATTAAATGTTACATTTCACCCAGTGCTGATCACAGCTTACACTGCTCCATACTGTTCTATAATGCCCTCCATGCAGCTGCTTCTGAGGGTGTGCTATAGAGAGGAGTAAGATCTCTTCTTCTGTGTAGTGTATTATAGCCACTATATAGGTTTATTCATCCATTAGCATAGAGACAACTGAAAATTATAGATGGAGACGGCAAAGCAGAAAAACATGCCATTTATAAGTAATGTGATGGCCAGAAATGGCCTGAAAAAGCGATACTTCTCCTGTACACATGCAAGAAAAGCAAACATTTGTTTCCTAAAAAGTCTGTTGCAGGGTTGGTGACCATTTAAGTAACCACACGCTAGAAAAATATCCTGTGATCCTACACTGAACACAAACTTGTTTTATATTTTAATTTCCCAAACCTGCTGTCAGCTTTGATATATGCAAACATCCATTCAGTCCTAGTGATCTGAACTGTGGAAGGACCATTAGAAAGCCAATGATTTCATGTAGAAAACAACAGGTAGTGAAATACAATAGCTGTAAAAACTAGAGGTGCACCGAAATGGAAATTTCAGAACCGAAACCGAAATAAAAAAAAAATGTCCGGCCGAAACCGATACCAAAAATGACTTCTCCCCGTCTTCTGGTAAAATGCAGTGCTCCGCTCTCCATCCTCCGGGAGGGGGGATGAGGGGGCGTGGCTTCAACTCGGGCTCTGCCCTCGCTCCTCCCCGCTCTCTCTTCGGCAATTTTCACCCATCACCGCCTCTACTATTTAACTAAGGTAAGATCGTACTGCAGTCATTGAAAACAATAGCAAACCTGCTATTGGCTATTTCAAAATGCAATAGCCAATCGCAGGTTGGCTATTGGACCCGCCCACTATCTGCAGAGGAGCGGACCTGAAGGAAAACTTACTCCTTCAGCAGGCAGAGGGCGGGTCCAAAAGCCAACCTGCGATTGGCTATTGCATTTTGAAATAGCCAATAGCAGGTTTTTTGATTTGGTAAATCGTATACGGGAAGCGGAGCTTGCAGAGGCCCCGGAGCGGATCGGCCAGCGGGAGATGGTGAGTTGGGATGGTCTTGGGAATGGGGTGGTGTGGGGAAGCGGAGTTACCTCTGCAGTGCCTCAGACATCCAGGCTGGAATCAAGTCAAAAGACAGCTGCCGGCCGCAAGATTATGCCACCGGGAGCTGATTGTAAGCACGGGAAATAAATGGATTAGAGGTGCGGGGCGGGCCTGAAGGTATTTAGCTGTGCCGATCCCCCCCCACTCCCTCCTTCATTTTCAATGTGGCCATCTATACCTGCACTGTACAGGAGAATTTTCGCCGCTCGCACAGAAGGTCAGTCTGAGTGCGGTCTTGGCAGAGTGACAGCAAGTGGTGGGCACTGGCAGGGGAGGTGGGTCATTATCGGCAAATTTTTTGTTGTTTCGGCATTTCCCTAAAATAGCTATTTTCGGCCGATATGTATCGGCTGCCGATATATCGGTGCATCCCTAGTAAAAACCCATAGCAACTTAGACAGAAATGTAACAACAATTACTGTCACCTTGGCATGGAAATTGCCATGCTGCTTCATATTTGCTGGTCCTAACAAATAAAATAGCCACCAGCCATCACGCCTGTACTTAAAATTCCACTATCAATCAAAACCTATTATATATACATATTGGGGGAGATTTATCAAAACCTGTGCAGAGGAAAACTTGCCCAGTTGCCCATAGCAACCTATCAGATTGCCTCTTTCATTTTTCACAGGCCTCCTTAAAAATGAAAGAGGAGATCTGATAGGTTGCTATGGGCAACTAGGCGAGTTTCCCTCTGCATAGGTCTTGAAAAATCTCCCCCATTGTCTCTATGGAATAATAGCTGCACAGTAGCTATTAGAACAGAAAAACAGTAGCTATTCAGAACAGAAAAATTGTTCCACTATATATTAAAAATTAAAGCAATGCTTTAAACCAGTCTTTCCCAACCAGTGTGCCTCCAGCTGTTGCAAAACTACAACTCCCAGCATGCCCGGACAGCCAAAGGCTGTCCGGGCATGCTGGAAGTTGTAGTTTTGCAACAGCTGGAGGCACACTGGTTGGGAAAGACTGCTTTAAACAATGCAGTATGTACAGATACGAACAACTTTAGACATATATCAGACTCTTCATGAGCTAAGCTTACTCAGGATAAGTGAAACACATTGGGGAAGATTTATCATGTGTGTCTAATTTAAGTCTGTGTTTAGAGCAGTGCATGTGTTAGACATCGGTCTAATTTGCGCCAAATTTACCAAAAGTCGCACGGACTTTGTTAAATTTGTCGCAAGATCTTCCCTCCTCCTTCCCTGGTCTATATTAGACAGAGCATATATCACTCACACCCTCTCCAACTTCAGAGGCTGCCTTGTTAGTTGAACTCAGGTAGGTACTCCTTATATAGGGAATTTGGCTGTTCCCCCTTGCTTCCTTAATCCTGTACTCTTCAGCTAATCAAACTATGTGCATTTCCATTTTATCGCACCTTTTTGAAAGCAGGTGTTTGCTGTCTTGCCTCATGGAGCCCTCTGTAACCCCCTCACCTGATGACTCTCTTCCACTGGCTCCCCTTTCTGGCCAGGGGGAATCTGTTATTGGCAGCAGAAAGCGTAAACTCAAGTCCAAAAATTTCTCCCAGCGTGAAACGGAAATTTTAGCAGAAGAGGTTTGTTTTTTCGCATTATTTTTTTATTTACTTTTCATTTTTTTTTTTTTTTGTCATTCGTACGTTCTGATTGCCTAGGAATGTGGGTGGGGGGATGGGGAATGTCTTTAACTTTTTCCTTTTTTTTTTTTTTTGTGCGAACTTGGGAAAAAGCTAAGTTGCCCCTAGCAAACAATCAGATCACTTAGTTCATTTTCAACAGGCCTTTTGTAAAAGGAACTAAGTGATCTGATTGGTTGCTATGGGCAACTCCGCAACTTTTGGTAGAGACAGGTTTAAATAAATCTCCCCAGATGCCCGTATAAAGAAGTGGCCATGAACAAACAAAATACCCATGCCAACCTAGGGTGCTGTGGACAGTTCCTAATATGGGCAACAGATGTCAGCAGACAACAATGTGGTAAAAATGTGAACAACGCAAATCTTGAAAAGCAAAAGGAAAGGTTTTACTCTGTATTATCCATCTGCTCTAAATTCCTAGAAGGGTTAATTTATTAACGAAAACTAGATTTACCAATATGTTTGACTTACTGGGAACATTTGATTTTCAATTTTATAAAAGTTCACACCAGAGTAACCCTTTAACATTCCATTGACAATTAAAAAGTAAATGGACAATGTTAAAAATAAAAAAGAAAATGTGGTTGCAGAGACAATACAGAATATATGCATGCATTTTTCGCTTATCTCCTTTGTGTTGCACTGTCAAACAGCTTGTAGGACCTACAAAATTATACTTGGGAAGACATTTCCGCCAGGTTTGGCTTGGTCTGAAGTTTCCACGTATATAGGTGATTTGTCACATACGAGGTTTGCGAATGTCGCACATGATGAATACATGACTATGAACAAAGTCAGTCTATTTTAGACATTTATGCTTTCGAGGAACAGAAAAGTTCTAAACCATTTGTCTCAGAAAAGTCGCAAAAAAATAGACTGCGACAAACCATGCGACAAATTTAGACGAGATAAAAGAGTCTAAACAGCTTAGTAAATCTCCCCCATTAAGGGAGATTTTTCAAAACCTGTCCGGATGAAAAGTTGCCAAGTTGCCCATAGCAACCAATGAGATCGCTTCTTTCATTTTTGAAAAGACCTGTGAAAAATGAAAGAAGCAATTTGATTGGTTGCTATGGGAAACTCAGCAACTTTTCCTCTGGACAGGTTTTGATAAATCTCCCCCATTATCTTTTTTTTCTGTTTCATTACTAATGGAATTTCCAGGACTACAAACCTTACGATAGCAAATTTGGAGGGGGGGTCCCCAACTCTTCATGACTGAAGTCGCAATTGTGCACCATACTCTTCATTCTGTCCCCCTCATTAGTACTACGGAGTAAGACCCTCATCAATCTGATACAGATAGTCTAGGCTAAAAATAGGCCATCGATTTTGCAGTCCTGGTAAACACATTACTGTAAACTGGTGATAAAGTTATCATCCATCTAGGTATCTTCACTTTAAAGTTCAAAATATAAAAACATGTTGAAAACATGATGGATTTTTTTTCCGATCAATTCAAAGAGTTTCTATTTGTAATAGTCTATCGTTTATACACCACAGATACAGTTTTATAATGTGTATAAATGTGTTGATAAAAATAAATAAAATGAATAATAAAAATATTGTCCTAATAGGTATGTGTTTATTTCTATGATGCTGAAGCAAAGGACAATATTAAAAGTGAGAATCTGAATATATGTATAGCTGGGTAGTAGTCACAGGATAAAATGTTTTTTTTAAACAAAATATAGAGATTTTATGCACAAAAAAAAAAAAAAAAACAGACACTGTTTATAACCACAAATTAAAACCGATCACACAAACAGTGGATATGTTCTATACATAAGTGTATTTTCTGGCTCTGTATGACCCTTGGGAAATTAAACACGTCCAGAGTACTCTAAAAGCCATTAACTGGTTGGTACGGTACACTCTCTGGCCATCTGCTCCTTAACATGAATAGGAAATGCTGTGTTAGATAAAAGAAGCTAAGAAACAGGCATGTAAACAACAGTATATAAAGATAATGGTAAATCATCATTAAACAGATGTAGAAAACAAATGTGTGCTCATTGAAGGAATTGTTTAGTTATAGGACTGTTTAAAAAAACCTGCATTACCTTGGAGAGGATGACCCAATACAAATACCTGGCTACAAAATTGACAGATATAGATGGAAGGGACGAAAGCATTGATGGGTTAAAAATATTGCCCCAACAACAGTCATACCAACTGACCTCCAGTGATAAGAAAAAGCAGAACAAAGAAGAAAAACAGAGCCCTGATAAGCCACGTCATGTGACGTCAGGTTGCGCAACATGCGGCACTCAAGCACCATCTACAGCATTGGAAAATAACATGGTATAATTTGTACTATGTTTTTATTTATGTTTTGTTATTGAAATAATCATACAAAATTATTGGTGCAGATGGTGATGTAAGGAAAACAATTAAGTAAAATACTTTTAGACTAGGTTCACATCAGCATTAGGAGCTCTTTTTGGGAGCTCAGTTTGCTGATTTTGTAAAATTGACAGGATTTTATAATGACAGTCCAGCAGGTCATGGTTTTGTTTCTCAACTAAAATCATGAAAAATAACAGACACCTAATGGAACCCTGACAGACTCTATTCAAAGTGAATGGGACCTGTTTGGGTAGGTTGGTGTCCGGTGTCACAACCACCATCTAGCCCTGTTATCAACATCTTTAACAGGGTTCCCGAATGGAGCTCTGAAATGCTGAGGTGAACATAGCCTTATGTGAAATTATTTTTGAAAAACAGCATCACTTTATATGGACTATAACCATCTATGGACTGTAAATACAGTAGAATTGCAGCTCTGCCTATATACTTAGGCTATGTACACACAGCGGAATGTTCCCCTGACAGCAGAGCACTGGCTGAACATGCCGATGCTAGGACCGCTCGGAAATGCGCCGTCGTCTCATAGATGGCAATGCATTTCTGTGCGGAGTCTGCAGAAACATTGAACATGTTCAATGTTTTTTGTGGATGCCGGAATCAGGATTTCCATATGTTTCTGGCTCAGAAATGCTGCTGAGTGCACAGTGCAGAAGATTCCATTGAAATCAAATTCTGCCGTGTGACCATACCCTTATATGAATCACAGAAAAAACTAGGTCAAATCTGTAACAAAGCTGCATTCCAAAAATACATAGATTTTGCCTTGAGTGAAAAGAATTCTATAATCATATTGACCTCCACATCTAGATTCATACAGGGGCAAAACTACAAAAATGGGAGTAAGCTTGAATGTCTATTCCAGAGAGGTCGCCCCTTGGCCCTATGTCCTGATGGGGGTCACTGCATGCTCTGCTATAAAATGAAACAACATTATTAGTTCTCTATACTGTGACACATTACATTGTCCCTGTGTTGGGACATACCTTGGTGCATTATCTTTTAGCTATCTCTCCATACTGATTAACCCCATGTTGGGTGAAAGTATTATTTATAACTGTACTGTGAAGTCACTGTGTTCATTACCTGTGTACTGTGACGTCTTACATTATCCTTGTATTATGATGCTTGATGATTAGCCCTGTAAAGTGACATCACAGTGATCTTTAGACATAAGCTGTGACCTCATTACATTTATAATCCCTGTTCTATGACATTACCTCTGTGTTAATCTCTGCCTCCGTCATTCCCAAATTGTGACACCATTTACAAAAAGCCTTTCCTATGACTTTATAGTGTTTAATACGGTTCTACTTTGATATCACTGTTCGATTTTAAAAAAATTTTTGTGGACGGTGCTTGTACAATCGTCTCTGCACTGTGACATTGCTGTGCTGTTACCTTTGGTTATTTCTACTGTTCTTGTTGTCACACTCACCGAACTCACTGGCTCTACTCCTGATCACCATGCACGGTGATTTGCCTGCTACTGCTTTGGTCTTTACCCATGTACTATGACATCATCACCTGTTATGCCCATGCAGATATAGAACTGCTTATGCATCTACAGCAGTGTTTCCCAACCAAGGTGCCTCCAGCTGCTGCAAAACAACAACTCCCAGCATGTCCGGACAGCCTTTGGCTGTCCGGGCATGCTGAGAGTTGTAGTTTTGCAAGAGCTGGAGGCACCCTGGTTGAAAAACACTGATCTAGAGACTGCTCGGTGCTACCTGATACCTCTGGATTCCTTTAAATAGCTATTTGAACCCAGCCTAAAAGTTTCCTTTCTTAGTTTGGTTTCCTAAATAAATTATTCATTATAACATTGCCCAGGTGAAAAAAACAACTTCCTCTACTTGTGTGTATTGACTCTCAGAACAGTAATAGTTGCAATAGAAATGTGTTAAATAATACCCAATTAAACATAAATAACCTGAAAAATATTATGCTATTGCATCACTGTCTAACATTTACATCTGACCACTGGAACCCTCGCAATCTCCTGCACGGCGCTCCTACTCTCTTCGTGCACAAAACGGCAGTCCACATGTGCCCTCCATGCACCTCTATGGGAGAGTCGAAAAGCTGTTTTGTGTGGTGGACGACACAGCTCCTTGCATGGGGATACCCCTTTAAGGAGTTTTCCCATTAAGCTAAATAGGTCTAAACTGACGCATTATGTAAAATAAAACATATTCCAAATGTATTTGCATTTGAGAGGTATCTATACAACAAAGTGCTCCTTTTGCTTCAATAACAGGTTGCCCTTGGCTACAACTAAGTTGCCCAGTTCCACTGCAATATTGAAATTTCGGCCGTTAATCTCCACTGTGTGTTACGCCGAGCGCTCCGGGTCCCCGCTCCTCCCCGGAGCGCTCGCTACACTCTCGCTACTGCAGCGCTCCGGTCAGATCCACTGACCCGGTGCGCTGCGATACCGCCTCCAGCCGGGATGCGATTCGCGATGCGGGTGGCGCCCGCTCGCGATGCGCACCCCGGCTCCCGTACCTGACTCGCTCTCCGTCGGTCCTGTCCCGGCGCGCGCGGCCCCGCTCCCTAGGGCGCGCGCGCGCCGGGTCTCTGCGATTTAAAGGGCCACTGCGCCGCTGATTGGCGCAGTGGTTCTAATTAGTGTGTTCACCTGTGCACTCCCTATTTATACCTCACTTCCCCTGCACTCCCTCGCCGGATCTTGTTGCCATTGTGCCAGTGAAAGCGTTTCCTTGTGTGTTCCTAGCCTGTGTTCCAGACCTCCTGCCGTTGCCCCTGACTACGATCCTTGCTGCCTGCCCCGACCTTCTGCTACGTCCGACCTTGCTTCTGTCTACTCCCTTGTACCGCGCCTATCTTCAGCAGTCAGAGAGGTTGAGCCGTTGCTAGTGGATACGACCTGGTCACTACCGCCGCAGCAAGACCATCCCGCTTTGCGGCGGGCTCTGGTGAATACCAGTAGTGACTTAGAACCGATCCACTAGCACGGTCCACGCCAATCCCTCTCTGGCACAGAGGATCCACCTCCTGCCAGCCGGCATCGTGACACTGTGCATGAAAACCAAGGGGATTGTGGGAAATGATGTGCTGTGTTGAACATCAGGGTCACAGTTTTGAGAGGAAACCAGCAAGTGATAAGATCCATGGGGGAAAAGAACAGTATATGGATGTAATAAGCCTCTTTCCTACGTGTCTGGGCTCATTTGAAATGCCAAGATCTTTCCGGTGACTACTATGGGCAGCCTATGATCAATGGACTACCATTATCCATACAATATAAAAAGGGACAAATCTTTCATGTTAGTTTTGAGACTTCTAGTATTTTAGAGCATTAACAGTGTTTCATATCTGTACTATGACATCACTTTCCACATCATTTCCATACTCTGACATCACTGCACGCAAATAGCTTTTCCTTTGCAGTTATAGTGCTTATTATTGTGACATCCACCATTTTTGTTTTTGCTATTTAGTGATACCGCTTTGTGTTTTATACGTGTGTAATACTACTATACTGTAAGATCCCTGTGACTATTATACTTGATCAGTGACATTGCTGGCTTTATTATTCATGTGCAGAGATATCAGTGTCTATACCCTGTGTAATGTGACAATAATGAGTGCATTATGCTTGTACTATAGTCCTGTGATTATTATGCCTGCTCTGTGACTTCACAAGGATTACTCGCCTGACTCCCACAGATGCTGTCTGACCAGTGAACCACCATTCTTAATACAGGCAGAGATTAATCCCTTAAAGGGGTACTCTGCCCCTAGACATCTTATCCCCTATCCAAAGGAAATACCCCATATGTGGACGTCAAGTGGACTGCGGGCACACTACAATGCTCAGAAGGGAAGGAGTCACATTTAGCTTTTGGAAAGCAAATTTGGGGGGCATGTCGCATTTAGGAAGCCCCTATGGTGCCAGAACAGAAAAAAAGCTACACCCCTCAAGGAACCTAACAATGTGTACAGTGAGCCTTAACACCCCACAGGTATTTGATGTCTTTCCATTAAAATCATTAAAATCATGTGGAAATGATTTTTTTTTTTTTTTACACTAAAATGCATTTCCCCCCCCAATTTTATTACAAGGGGTAATAGGAGAAAATGCCCCCCCCCCCAAATTTTAACCCCATTTCTTGGAAATACCCCATGTGTGGATGTAAAGTGCTCTGCAAATGCACTACAATGCTCAGAAGAGAAGGAGCCCCATTTGGCATTTGGATTGGAACGTAATAAGCTGTACAGTAAGCCTTAGCATACCAAAGGTGTTTGATAATGTTCATTAAAGTGGGATGTGAAAAGGAAAATTTTTATTTTTTACACTAAAATGCTGAGGTTACCCCAAATTTTTCATTTTCACAAGTGGTAATAAGAGAAAATGTTCCCGTAAATTTGTAAATACATTTCTTCGGAGTAAGGACATACCTCATATTTGGACGTAAACTGCTCTGCGGGTGCACCCCAGGTCTCAGAAGAGCAGGAGCGCCATTTGGCTTTTGGAGAATTTTGCCAAGGGCCCTGAGCGTTTACAGAGATACCATGGAGCCAGAACAGCAGGAACCCCCCTCAAGTGCCATCATTTTGGAAACTACACCCCTCAAGGAACGTAACAAGGGGTATGGTGAGTATTTACACTTACACTTAAAAAATTACAAAATAGGGTTTTTTCACTAAAATGCCATTGTTATCCCAAATTTTTCATTTGCACAAGGGGTAATAGGAGAAAATGCCACCCCCCCCCCCCCCCCAAATTTTGTAAATCCATTGTTTCTGGGTATGGAAATACCCCATATGTGGACATAACATGTGTGGGCACACTACAGGGCTCAAGAATAATGTTTGCCTATGGCGGTTACATACATTCAGCGTTAAATAAAAGAAAGGAACACCCACATGTGACCCTATTCCATACAGTACACCCCCTGAGGAAGGTGTATAGGGGGGGGGGGACTGGACATTTGGAACGGACGAGTGTTCTCTAAATTTATTTTCCAGGAATGGATGAAGTGTACTATGGGAGGGGGAATGAAAATCGCAATTTTACTACTGATATGCCAATTATGTTCCCAAATTGATGACCCAGAGCATAGCCAAAACAAAAAAATATGCCCGCCCCAAACCCTATGCTCTGAATCATCATTCTGGGAATGTGATGTGTGTGGCCGTCCCTAACCTGTTGCCTCAAATGCGCACCCCGCTCAGGTAGAAAGGGAGCGCTGCGCAATTTTTTAAATACCCCCAGAGGTCTTATCAGGTTGTTTATTTTTTTATGAAAGGATTTTTTTTGGCAATTTAGTGGTTTACAGGGTTACAATTTAGATTGTACTCTGGACTTGGTACATTGGGGTCAAATTATGGGAAATGAAAATGAAAAGGACTAAAAATGTAGTACTCCGTGGAAGTGTGATCCTCCCTGAAGCAATCTCTAATGCACAAGCCCGGATGATCGGGAAAGTGTCACATTGAGTGGCGGTGTCCTTCTGTATCCCCCTCTTGTGACACACTCTGCATTTTTTCTTGGATCGTCCCTTCTTTCCAGTGTGGGGGACCTCACCTGGAAAGTGCTGGCCTGGGACCATTCTGGCCAGCACCCATTCTGGCACAGTGAGCAATGTCACTGTGTTGCCAGTGTACTGGGACAGTAAAAAAGAGTTTTACATGGCAACCTGTACCATGTAGACTGCAACTTTTTTTGTACCATACCCGTGTTTTACGCATGGCCATGTATGGCTGAAGGACTTGATCAGAGAGATCAACTCCCCCCCCCCCCCCCCCCCATATACCGATTGTAGTCCAGAATACAATCGGGCTTGAGGACTGTTGTTGTGGTACCTCGCACAGGGACAGGTGAACTGCCGTTACCATAAATTGAGGACAGCATGAAAACATCCCTCTTAATCCTTATACCTGACCAGCAACAGGTTTTCATGGGTAAGGGCATGGGACTGACCCTTGGGCATAGGTGTCTGGATAAAATTTAGAGGGAGGCCTCTCTGGGCCTTCCGCACGGTCATACAAGGGGACGTGGATCTGGCGGCGAGGGATGTGAACAGAGGGATACTGGATAAAAGTTGTCCACATACACTTGGTAACCTTATCCAGCAGTGGGTGCACAAGGCCCCACACAAGTTTCCCGCTAACACTCAGAGTGGGGGGACATTCTGGGGGTTCAATACGGGAATCCCATCCCTCATATACTCTAAACTTGCAAGTGTACCCTGAGGTACTCTCACAAAGTTTGTAGGGTTTCACGCTATACCGCGCCCGCTTCGAGGGAATATACTGGAGGAAGATGAGCCTTCCCTTAAAACCGATAAGAGACTCATCAATAGAGAGCTCCTTAAAGGACATCTGCAGCGCTCATACATAAAAAAAATTTGGCCCAGCCATTCTCTTGTAATTGCCACCTGTAGCAGTAAGCAGCCATGTCATAAAGGCTACATTTCCCATGACTCCCTGCGCCAGCTTTCTGTTAGCTGCTGCTCCCTCCCCCTCCTCTCTCCCCCCCCCCCCGAGGAAATTATAATAAATTATAATAAAGTGACGCCCACAGCTCCTTCCCTTGTGGTTATCTCCTTCCATCCTCCCCCTCCCAGCTCATCAGCCCTCTCCACCCTCACCACATGTACTGATAGGCTGCGGCCCCTAGTGCTGGGCGGTATACCAGTGAGAACCGGATACCGGTTTTCTTTTTCTCCCATGGTATGGATTTTTGCCCATACCGCTATACCGGTCGGGCCCCTCCCCCACCCTCCGGATGAATTGCAGAGCCCAGGGCGGCGCCCTCACTTGTCCTGGTGTGCTCCTGTGGCCCAATAGAAGCTAATCCATTTACTGTGTCCCCCCCCCCGCTGCGCCTGTCAGCCAGTGTCCCCGTGAGCACGATCAATCCCCACTGCTAGCGGGATCCATGTGCCCACTAGCGGTGTCACAAGAATGCCTCCCGCGAGCGCTACCATCACCGCTAGCGGGGTCCCTGTGCCCACTAGCGGTGTCACAAGAATACCTCCCGCGAGCGCGAGCGCTACCATCACTGCTAGCGGGGTCCCTGTGCCCACTAGCGGTGTCACAAGAATGCCTCCCGCGAGCGCGATCACTACCATCACCGCTAGCGGGGTCCCTGTGCCCACTAGCGGTGTCACAATAATGCCAAGCGCGGCTCTGTTCCCCGTCCCTGTCAGCTCTCAGGGTACGGGAACAGATTTAAAAACCTCGCGCGCGGCTACTGTAGTACTGCGCAGGCGCAGCACTACGCAAATGGCGTAGGGCTAACGTAGGCAGCGCTAGGAGCCTAGCGTTAGCCCTACGCTATTTGCATAGTACTGCGCATGCGCAGTACTACGTTAGCTGTGCGCAAGGCTTTTAAATCTGAGAGCTGACAGATACGGGGAACAGAGCCGCGCTCGGCATTCTTGTGACACCGCTAGAGGGCACAGGGACCCCGCTAGCGGTGATGGTAGCGATCGCGCTCGCGGGAGGCATTCTTGTGACACCGCTAGTGGGCACAGGGACCCCGCTAGTGGTGATGGTAGCGCTCACGGGAGGCATTCTTGTGACACCGCTAGTGGGCACAGGGACCCCGCTAGCGGTGATGGTAGCGATTGCGCTCGCGGGAGGCATTCTTGTGACACCGCTAGTGGGCACAGGGACCCCGCTAGCGGTGATGGTAGCGATCGTGCTCGCAGGGGGCACATTTGACACCGCCCAGCACTAGCGGCCCTTACTGTGCGCTCAGCCAATCAGGGCTGAGTGCATAATAACATTAGGAATATTTATAAGATGGGAGGAGCGGGGCCGGCATGACGAGCGGCAGGGGGAGTGAAGCAATCCCCCGGCGCATTATGGGCATTTGTGACGTAGCGTCGACCAAGATGGCGGCTCCATAGAGAATAATAGGTCGCCGCTACGCGCGTTAGGGGACCAGGAGATGACTTCCGGTGGCGGCATAGCGGAGAAACGGGACCAGCCAGGTAATGGATCCCATTTAGAAACTTATATAACTTGATATTATTACATTTGGGCCCTAATTTGCTAGCGCTGCAGTTGTCCTTTAAGGGGTACATAGGCCTCCGAAAATTTGGCACCAAAGTGATCTATGACCGGCCTTACTTTGTAAAGCTGGTCATAGGCAGGATCACTTCGGGGGGACATGCCGCATTATCAACGTAATGCTGGCATTTCCGTATGGCCTTGAACCGTCCCCGTGTCATGGCCATACTGTAAGGCGGGGTCTGGTAGAGGACGTCCCCACTCCAGTACTGCCTGACACTGGGTTTTTTGACTAGGCCCATAGGTAGCACAAGCCCCAAAATGTCCTCATTTTGGCTGCATTGATGGCGTGCCATCCATTGAGCCTAGCCAAAAACTAATCTGGTTGGTGGGTGATAAACTGTTGGGCGTACAAGATCGTTTGCTCCACCATTAGATTTACAAAGTTTTCACTGAAATAATAATTTAAAAAGTCAATTTCAGTGTATCCGACTGTGTCAATCTGGATTCCTGAGTTGCCAACAAACTCAGGAATACGTGGCCGATATCCCTCTGAGGGTCTCCAGACAGGTTCACCGGAAGAGAGCTACGGTACGCTTGTCTGGAGGGTTGGATTCCTATTACGAGCGGCATGGACGCACTGGGTTGGGCACTGGGTCACTATCATGGGGGGGGGGTGTATGGCCTCACCTGGTTGCGTCTCTGCCGCCTTGCAGGGGGATCATCATCAGAACTAGATGATGAGGATGACAAGGAAGAACACAGAAAAGTAGGATCTTCCTCGCCCTCACTGGCAGATTCGGTGTCGGAGGCAAGTAAAGCATATGCCTCCTCCACCGAATATTCCCAGCGGGTCATCACCTTTTTTCTTCTACGGTGGCAGGAGGGGCGGTGGCAGAGGGGGTGTGTTTGGAGCGCGGGGGTGGGGAAGTGTGTATGTATGCATGTGTTATAAAAAAAAAAAAAAAAGCGATGCAGCCAAAAAAAAAGGTGGCCAGATGCAGCGCCCTGAAGGCCTAATAGGGCCCGGGTCACGCTGCAAAATGTGCGTCGGACCTTTGAGGACCTATTAGGGATCGAGCAATTATTTTTTTCCACTTTATTTTTTTATTTTTTCCCTCCTACCTTTACCTTACACACAAACTCTCCCTGAACTAAAGGTGGCACAGATCTGGTCAATAGCAGCTCATCTGGGGAGGTGACATCACCGCCACCTCCCCCTAGCAACAGGAGGTGATTGGCAGTGTATAGTACATCACCGATCACCTTCTGATTCCAGGTCACCGGCGCTCTGCGGCGATTTCTGACATGGGGGGGGGGGGGGGGGGGGTATTTCCCCAGGCATCCCAGTCCGGTCCCCACCCGGTGAGCGACAGGGACCGGAATTCCCACGGGCTTAGGGGTACGTCCTGTGTCCTTAAATACCAGGATGTCAGGGCATTCCTGTACACCCTGTGTCCTGAAGGGGTTAAAGTAAGCAGAAAACATGCAGCAATATATGAAGCTGTGCCTACATGTGTGAACTTACCCTTAGGGTGCGTTCCCACAAGCAAATTTTGTTTCAAGCTTGTAGCGGATTTCCCTCTGTGAGTTTGAAAGGGACGGACTCTCCGTAACAGATTTTCAGCAGCGGAACCTCCTGTGGACAGCCCACCCCGCTGTGAGTTTAAAACAAAATCTGCTTGTGTGAACGCACCCTTAATGGGGTTTTACCATGATCCACTTTCCACAGCAAATATATTTTTTTTGTTAGGCTGCATAAAATTAAATGTCTGCCTCTGAAAAATAAGGATCTTATTCCCTTGTCTCTTGCCTTCTTTTTATCCTCTTCCTTTTCATGTGAAAATCTGTGTGGTGTGTGGAGCTTCTGACTCCTCACACAGCACAGTGTTATTATAGGGAATAATATCCTTCTCCATTCCCGTCCTGCCAAGACTGTAATATACTGTAGACAGGTATAGCAGTACATAATGTATATTTACCTTATCCTAGCAGTACATAATGTATATTTACCTTATCCTATTTACAGCATAAGCAGTGAATATTCAGCCAGGCAAGCAGACTCCCTCATAAATAAGTGAACTGTACGCAGCGTAGCAGCTGTATATGCTTCCACCTATTTGGCTGTATATTTACTGTGTGTGAGGAGAACTGAACAACTAAGTATGTAACCTATACTCTTCCTGGGAAAATATCAGTGCTGCAATCTTGCAATAAAAAACCAAAGACAACCAAAAAAGAAGAGACAACAAAGAATATTGCTCAAAATATAAATAGCAAAAATATTCTCAAATGTTTTATGCAGAAGACCAAATGGTGAAATAAAAATAAAAATTTATGTACCAGCCTTTTATGTGGCATTTGATACAGTGCCATATGAAAGGCTGGTACATAAAATCATAATGCTTGGACTGGGGGGACAATGTGGGTAAGTAACTGGCTCAGTGATAGGAAACGTATGGTAGTTATTAATGGTACATACTCTGATAGGGTGACTGTTGCTAGTGGGGTACCACAGGGTTAGTTTTGGGTCCTATTCTTTTTAATATATTTATTAATGACCTTGTAGAAGGTATATATAGTAAAGTGTCAAACTTTGCAGATGATACTAAGCTCTGCAAAGAGGTTAGCACAATAGAGGACAGTGCACTGTTAGAAATGGATTTTGATAGGTTGGAGGTTTGGGCTGAGACGTGGCAGATGAGGTTCAACACTGATAAATGTAAATAAATGTAATTTTATGCAAATGGAGAGGAAAAATCCAGGGTGGGATTATGTAACCCTTTTTGTGTCCGCTACGAGCAGACACAATGAAGCAATGTGCAAGTCACCGCGCATGTGCGGTATTGTTCCTACCCTAAAAAGTGTGTGTAAAGCAGGTTTGGGGGGTCCACATCTCAGTCGTTTCTGATTAGATTTTTTCAAAGCTGAAGCAAAATACCCATAACTTTGCTGTGATTTTGTGATAGTCGCAATCTTACTTCATCCCAAGTGCACTGACCCACAAAGCAGTGTGGGATATGCTAAAACTGTCTTAACAAGATGCGAACACTATCAAAAACTTTTCCTGAAGAGATTAAGGTAATTTTCAATCTAGAAAGTGTTAAAAAAAAGGCTCAGGAATTCCAAGTTCGTCACAGCCCCAAGATATAATGGGTTGGCAAAGGAGCCAGGAGTCAGACCCCTGCTGGTCTAACATTGATGACCTATCCTGAGGATAGGCCATCAGTTTTATAAAGCTGCATAATCCCTTTGAGGCAGACAACTCATGTAATTTCGAAAACAAACAGCCACAATCCTAAAACTAGCAATGATCTGTATGCTTTGTGTATGGTATTTGCAGCAGATGAAGTGTGCCAAAATTCATCTTACATAGAAAAGCTCAGTTTCTTGTTTTATCCATTAACGTTCTCGAGTGGCAAACATCTCAACCTTACCCATACAAGCAGCAAAAATGCCCAGTCATTCTGATTGTCTTCACCAAAGACAATGGGATTCACTCCAGAGTACAAATCTAATTTTCTAAGAATAAATCTTAGCAGACTGCAAAATGCATTAAGCTAATGCCTGGTCATTCCCAGGGTTTCAGTCTTCGACTTTATATTACCTTATTAGTGAGCTAAGAATCTATTTGGCCCGTCTTTCTAAAACAAACTTTACCTGTAAAGATCACAGTGATGTAACAGCCTGGGGTGCGAAGATCACACAAACTACTGACAACCTCAGCTTCTTATCAAGCCTTTCTTTAGATACAAGCCATATTCTTTATCATCAATGCTGGTTTCCATGTCAGTAGCAAATCATTTTCTTCCATATTACAGTTTAGTCACATTTTTACACATTACAGCATAGAACACTTGTGGATATTTTTGGCTTATTTTTTGTATCTAAACATAAATATGGGATAAATAGAAACTCTTAAAGAGAACCTGTTAGGCGGTAAAACATTATAAAATCACAAGGAAAATAATATAATTTTATGTAATAATATAATATCAGGGGTGTGGAAATTTCATAAAAAACTACTTGTGGTCAGGGCTACATGATGCGAGCGTTGTGTCCTAACCCTAATACATACTTAGCAACTACAATAAACACCCTAGCAACTACAATTACAAACTCTAAGCACCAACAACCTAACAAAGCAGCCTGAGGTGTGCCATAACTGCTGCGTGAGGGAACCCCTAAAGAGGGCCTACCCTAATTGAGAGTAAAGGAAATGATAATTGGAGTGAACAGAAAAAAGGGAGGGTGGGAAGGTGTGACAACAGACGTAACATTGCAGCCGTAGCCAACATTGAGTCTTTTATGTACACTCCGCCCCTCTTACAAACAGGCTAAAAAGTCAGCCTTAATACTTGTGGTAAGGGCTACATGATGCGACCGTCGTGTCCTAACCGTAATACCTAGTTAGCAACTACAATAAACACCCGAGCAACTACAATTACAAACCCTAAGCACCAACAACCTAAGCAGCCTGAGGTGTGCCATAACTGCTGCGTGAGGGTACACCTAAAGAGGGCCAAAACTCAGAGATTTAGAACATAACCACATAGACAGAACAACAAGCTCCTTGCTAAGTGGCCTCCTAAATGATTTGATACTAAACATAAGACCTACCAGACATGAGCTAACATGAAACTGCCCTATTAGTCATGGCAAGTAAGCACAGCAACCATACCGAATTAATGAATACCTCAGCAAAGCGGCCTGAAAATGATACCATAAGGCAAAACCGCAACGTGACCTAGCCTGAGTCCGGCAAGGATTAAAAGCTTCAACCTCAAACATAGCTCCTCAAAGAGATGCTGGAACCCCATGATTTTGAAATACTGAGGTAATAATAATAGACTAATGAAGTACTGAATTGCTTCCTCGACATGTGGCTAGGTAGGTATTTCCAGCAACCCTTGATTTACATGCTTGTACGACTATTGGTTTCATCTGAAACAAATTAAGGACGTACTGGAAAAATCTGTACATTTTAATGAAAGGCCGTTCATTAGGTACACCCCACCATTCCTCTAGCACATCTACTGAAGATCTGACTACCCGGATAGAACCGGGTAATCTCACACCAACAACATCTGCATCAAACGCACCTTATGCCATAATAATGCACCCTGGTGAACCAAGATACTATCCGCCTTGACATCATCTGACTATAGTCAAAGTTTAAGAGGCCGAAACTCATTTGTGCAAAAAGGCACCAGGATGGACTGAACAAACCCGGACACCCCTGTACACTGATTCAACCGACCTAGCCACTTCAGTAATGAAATCCCCTGATTCCTGTAAATGAAAAGTGTCAACCTAAAGATAATGAATAACATTCCTAACAGAAAAAGCAAGACCAAAGGTAACAAACAAATCCAGGAAAATAAATGATGTCATTGCTGACCTGAATATGTGCCAGGTCTAACAAAAGCGAGCGACTTCCACAAACACAACCTTGTAAAAGACAAGAATGCACAAAAAGCAGAATCACTGCCAATTTGAGCCATAACCGATTATAACCGTAATCAACCTGTAGTCATAAGAGGTTTTGCAAAAGCAATCCATCCATGCCTTGAACATTACACTGAAATCCAACCACTGTCCATAACTAAAACATTGCCGACAACCTGCAGCCATGTCATGTTGCAACCGTAATTGACCTGTAGATGTGACAGGCCTAGCTGATACAATGCAACATGTCCAGTAATCATGACTATTAAACCCAACATATATATGTAACTAATAAATATTGTTGCTAACGTTGCTTGTGGACATGACAAGTCTCAACGGAAACCACGCTATATCCCTGTATGCACAATCCAATACCAAACAGCATACTGATTCACCCAAACAAATACTGAAATGCCAAAGCGACATGCTATTACGTGTGTCCAGACTAAATGCTACAAATGTATGCAAAGAATAACATTAACACCTGCATCGGACGTGTGCATAGGATAATGACCTCCCCGTGTATGTACACGGTGTACAGTATGAGCACCATAAAAGGCCTGCACAGTAAAACACTAAAAATGCATAGCAAAACACAAAAAGAAGAAAAATAGCCAGCACCACCACACAACACACGGGCGCACGCAGCAGCGGCAAATGCAAAGCACCACACCAAAAAATGTATGTACCGTGTGAAATATGAATGTATTACCATATAAACATGATAAACAAATAGCATGCATAAATTGCTAGGTACGTACGCAGAGCGTAGTGATATGAACATGTACCATGAACGAACATGATAACCGTATGCACCGCACCAACAACATAACCGCATGCCCAGAAAAAAATACAACCGTAACCACAACACAGCTATATGAGCGTATGCCCAAAACAAACAATATAAGCGTATGCGCAGAACAAACTATAAGCGTATGAAACTGTAAACTTATAAACTAGAAGCATGTGAAACTATGAGAGCAAATGCACGGAACCAACTATATGAGTGTATGCCCAGAACAGCCATAAGGGTGTGATTAGTACAAACTACATAGGAATACACGAAAAGTAGAATCAACGCCAATTTGAACCATGACCGGATATAACCGAAGTAAACCTGTAGTCATGACAGGTCTTGCCAACCAAACTACCCATGCCTTAAATATTACACTGAGATCCAACTAGTGTCCATAGCTAAAACATTGTCGCCAACCTGAAGCCGTGTCAGGTTGTAACTGTAATTAATCTGTAGACGTGACAGGCCTAGGCCAAAACAAAGCAACATATCCAGCACTCATGACTATTAGACCCAACAAATATATTTATATATATTATATATATATATATATGTTGCTAACAATATCGTTATCAACCTGAAGCCGTGACAGGTTGTAATCATGACTGACTTGTAGACGTGACAAGTCTCAATGGAAACCAAGCTATATCCCTGTATACGCAACCCAATGCTAAAACAACGTGCTAACTCACCAAATTAGACGTTAAAACGCCCAGACTAAATGCTATTAAGTGTGTCCAGACTAAAAGTGCTACATACATATGCCCAGGATAATGCTAACGCATGCACCAGACAGCAAATGTATGCACAGAATAAATATTATTCCCGTTAACGCAGACTAAAAGAATGCCATGAGACGCATTTGTAATGCCGACCATGAATGTACAGTATGAACACCATAAATGGTATGCACAGAAAAAATACTACGAAGAATAATTTACCGTATAAAGATATGAATGTGTAGCAAGTATAAACGTAATGAACGAATAAATAGCATGGACTCCCAGACACGTATGCAGAGCATAACGATATGAAGGTGTGCTCAAAGCGTCCGACATACACAAATGTAAAGATAACCATATGAACATCATACATACTTGTGAATGGCAAAACTCTTACGAAACAAAACACTATAGTAAACCACACGCTATGGTAAGCAACTAAGTAAACAAAATGATATGGTAACAAATGCTATGGAAACAAACACTATGGTGATAAGACACTATACTTCCATATGCGAGGTAACAAAGCTGTAGTAAAGCGCCAAATGACAATGCGATAGTAACAAAACGCTATCATTACAAAAAAACACTACAGTGACCAAACTGTAGTTGGATGAGTAATAACCAAAACCTGATGTAAGAAAGCTTGGTTAAAAAACGAATTGAACAATGAATAGTAAGACTTCAAAGCAATAATGCTGTAGGCCCTGCGGAAGCAGTGCTAACCTGTGAATATTAATAAAATCATGGTAATATATGCGTGAAAAGAAATGTTATAGCAACAAAGCAATAGTAACACGCTTACCAAAGCTATAGTGACTTATGCGCAACTAATAATGCTACATTGACAAGTGCGGTGACAATGCTATGGCAACGTAAGTGTAGTCCCAATGCCATAGAAACATCTGCACAGCAAGACTGCTATATCAGCAAAAGTGCAGTAAATACTACCATAACACAAACATAGTAATACTACCACCGTAAAATATATCACAAAGCCAAAGAAACTTATACTCAACACTGTATGAATAACATAAGTGTGTTATATTATAACGTGACATATGCGCATTACACTGTATGGGAACATGAGCATGTTTTACCATATGAAAAACATAAGTGTGTTACACTGTAAGAAACATAAGCGTGTTATCTCTCATGGAAAACATAGCATGTTATATACCATATGGAAAACATAATCGTGTTATACCATAAGGAAAGCGTGTTACACCGCATGGAAAACATAAGTGTTGTTATACCATATTTTTATTACCGTATTAGGCTGGGTTCACATCACGAATTTGCCATACTGTTTTCAATCTGTTTTTCTAAAGCAAACCGTATGACAAAAAAACGGATGGAACAGTATGGGAAAAAGTAAACCGTATGCGTTTTTAAACTGTATACTGTTTTTAAAGTGGTACAGTTCCGTCCGTTTTTATAAAAATAAAAAAACATACGTTTTTGATAATTTTGTCCATTTTTAATGGGAGGGGTGTTGGGTGGGGGACTTTAGGATGCAAATGCGCATGTGCAAAGTAAAAACCGTAAACGGTTTCCTGTATGGAACTGTATACATGTGCGTTTTCCATTGACATCCATGTTAAAAAAAAACGTATGCGGTTGCAGTACGGTTTTTAAACCGGAAACAAAAACATGGTCAACCACAGTTTTGACTCCGGATTAAAAACCGTACTGCAACCGCATACGTTTTTTTTAATGTGGACGTCAATGGGAAACGCACATGTATACAGTTCCATATGGGAAACCGTATACGGTTTTTACTTTGCACATGCGCATTTGCATCCTAAAGTCCCCACCCAACACCCCTCCCATTAAAAATGGACAAAATTATCAAAAACTTATGGGTTTTTTTTGTTTTTTTTTTTAAATAACAACTGACGGAACTGTGTGCACTTTTAAAAACAGAATACAGTTTAAAAACGCATACGGTTTACTTTTTCCCATATTGTTCCATCTGTTTTTTTGCCATACGGTTTTCTTTAGAAAAACGGATTGAAAACAGTATGGCAAAAACGTGATGTGAACCCAGCCTTATTCAGTATGGAAAACAACTATGGAAAACATAAGCATGTTGTACTGTATGGAAACATAAGCGTGTTGTACCGTTTGGAAACATAAATGTGTTGAACCGCATAGAAAACATAAGTGAATGATTCTGTACGGAGCATGTTATACTGTATGGAAGTCTTAATTTGTTATACTGAATGGAAAAATTTATAAATGAGTTACCCTGTATGGAAAACATACTCGTATTAAACCGTATAAAGCATAAGAATGTTATACTGAACGGAAAACATGAGCGTGTTGTACTAAATGGGAACATAGGCATGCAATACTGAAAGAAAAACTTAAGCGTGTTATACTGAATGGGAAACATGAGCTTGTTATACTGTACGGAGAACATGAGCGTGTTATGCTGTGCGGGAAAACATGAGCGTATTATACTGTGCGGGAAAATATGAGCGTGTTGTACTGAACGAGAAACATAAGCGTGTTATAACGTACGGGAACCATATAAGGGAAACATAAGCGTGTTACTGTACGGGAAAACATTAGCGTGTTAATTTGTATGGAAGACCTAATCATGTTAAATTGTATGAAAAACTTAAGCATGCTATACTGCACAGAAACCTGAAAACATTAACGTATGCCTACAGATAAAACCCGCGTGGAACAACTGTATGATCATACGCATGCAACAACTGCTTGGAATTAATGGGCATAGCAACACAGGAACATGCAAATAGAACATGTAATCACATATAACAGCGGAGATGGGTTCAGGAGTGCTATTGTATACCGGAGGGTGGTACAAAAGGGGCGAAACAAGGTACCTTACCGCTAACTTAGTGCGACTAAGAGATACCACTGTGGGCCAGACCTGAACCCAACTGTCTCTAAAGGGAGGATCGAGTCACAGCACCTCGAGAATGGGTGCTGTAGCATGATACTGCTACCCGGCCTCTCTCTTCCCCCTACGCCTGCAGAACTCGGCCTACGAACCCTGTCCCTGTGTAATGCTATGCCAAAAATCAATAGCTACTAATCCGAATGGGCAGCTGCACAAACCATCTGCTGGGGAGAACAGCCGCCAAGTTCTGAAAGTGATAGGAACTAAATGCCTAGTACCGGACATGCTGCACAACGTGAACCTGCTGAGCGCCTGCGGTAGACAGAGGAGCCAAGCCAGGAACCCTGCATCATTTGGCCGTCCACATGACTTCTGGTGTTCCGTTCTTGCCTGAACAATACCACAATGATCACCGCTGCAGTCCCGGCACTAGCTCCCCAATCCCCAGACACCTTATCATACTTTAGGCGGCCAAGCATCCCACCACGATGCAGCCTGCAGGGCTACAAGGGATGTCAAGCCTGCATGACCAGACTCAGGCTCCGGAACAGCAAGCTTGAGCTGCCGGAGTTCCGAAAATGGCGGGAGATTCGAACGGCTACCGTTCCCCACTTCCTCAACTGTCACGTACAGCGTGACAACAGACGTAACGTTGCAGCCGTAGCCAACATTGAGGCTTTTATGTACACTCCGCCCCTCCCACAAACACAGGTTAACAAGTTAGCCTTAATACTTGTCCACGGGACTAAAACAGAGCAAAATCTATTTGGCCCTCATGACGATCCACTTGTCTGGGCCAAATTTTGCTTTTTACACTCTAGTTTTTTCCTCCTCGCCCTATAAAAGTCATAACTAACTACTCTAATGATACTTTTTTATTTTTCCATAACATATGCTCCGAAACAACAAAAATATATATATATTGGTGAAGTGAAATTGAAATAGTAAAAGATAATTCAGCAAATCTGGTGGTTTTCTTTTCTACGCCATTTACCTTGTGGTTGAGCTAACATGTTATTTTGATACTTTAGGCCGCCTGATTACAGCAATACAGATATGTATAGTTTCTGTCATCTAACTTAAAAAAAAAAAATCAGAACTTTTTCAAATTTGTTTTTAATTGCCATTTTTCTGCACCCTGTATCTTTTTATTTTATTTTTTTCGCATACAAGGCTGTATGAGAGCTATTTTTTTTGCGCCATAATCTGTTCTTTGTATCGGTACCATTTCGGTATTGATCTGACTTTTTTATCGCTTTTAACATTTTTTCTGGGATATTATAAAAATTGCAATTCTGTGGTTTGGTATTTTTTTTTAAATTTTCGTCATTTACTGTACAGGATACATAATATTTTATTTTAATAGTTAAAATTACAATTACGCACACAGCAATACCAAATATGTTTATTTTCATTATGTTTACATGTTTTTTTTATAGGATAAGGGGTGATTTGAACTTTTAATATGGAAGGGGTTAAACTTTTAATAAAACCTTTTTTTTTACACACACTTTATTAGTCCCTTAGGGGACTTTTAGGAGGAATCATAAAATTTCTCATACAGATCAATAGAGTTCTATTGAACTCTATTGATCTGTGTGCCCTGTGATCCATTGATAGAGCCTAGTCCAGCCAGGTTCTATCAATGACAGAGCCACGGAAACCAGGGAAGCAGAGGTAAGCCAACCGAGTGGGGGTGTGGGGCGATCCACCCCACTAGTCCAGCAGGGAGCATTCACATGTCCCTTTAGACGCCGCTGTCAGCTTTGACAGCGTCAATCTAAAGGGTTAATAGCCATGCTGGCTATTAGCGGCTGCCACCAGCTACTCAAAACAGCCGGAGGCTGCAGAGTACGGAGCAGGCTCGAGTCCGGAGCCCGCTCCATACACCCCTCTGAGCGCCACCGTGCTTGTCGGGGGCTTTCAGGTCCAACCCTCCTTGCCCGAAGCAGGGCTAAGGGCCTGAAAAATTCACGTGCCCAGAACTGCATGTCCCGGGCGTCGGGCGATAGGAATTCCACATCCCTGAATATAATGTACTACAGCTTATGATACTATAACCTAATATGTGTTGGTGAGTACGGCCTGAAGTCAATATGTTAGGAAAATTTACTTTAACACTGGTGCACACTATATTCTAATGACTTGTAAGTAGTCATCAGGTTGGCTTAGGATCCGTGGTACAGTAACTGGCCCCACAGTTGGCCAAACAATATGTCTCTTTCGCAGGAAATAGGACAAAATAATATACCAAAAGGAAGGTGCTCTAAAACATAACCTTTAACCTCTTAAGGACCCATGACGTATGCATACGTCATCACACCCTGGGTCTTAAGGACCCATGACGTATGCATACGTCATGTCTTTTCCTGGTCTCCGCCGCTCACCCGGCGGAGATCAGAAGCGGATCCCTGCTGAAATCCTTCAGCAGGGATCCAGGGCAAACGCAGAGGGGGGCCATGTAGGCCCCCCATGTCGGCGATCGCCGAAAATCGCAAGGGAAATCGCCCTTGCGATCTGCGGCGATACCGGGCTGATCGGGTCTCTGGGACCCGACCGCCCGGTAATTTTGCATGATCCCGGCTGTCACAGACAGCCAGGACCATGCTGAAGTATAGGAGCGAGGTGGCAAGCCTGCCACCTCCTCCGATCCCCTGCGATCCGTCAGTTAGTTAACTGACCAATCGCAGGTAGGGGGGGGGGGGGGCGGTTACTTCCTCCCGCCCTGTCTGGCCCCTGGAAGTCCGGAGAGGACGGAAGGAAGACCGGAGGACGCGGCGGGGGACGGGGGAGTGCTGGGGACCGGCCCCGGTACTTACCTCGTCCCTGAAGACCCGGATCCCGGTGAGGAAGATGGCGGCGGTGGCGACAGGTAAGTGGATCTTCAGCCGCGGTCGGGCCCTTTACAGCAATGCACGTCGCCGTAAAGCGACATGCATTGCTGTATTGGGACCCTGTATACTACAACTCCCAGCATGCCCAGACAGCCCTTGGCATCTGGGCATGCTGGGAGTTGCAGTTTTGCAACATCTGGAGGTCCGCAGTTTTGGGACCACTGTGCCCTTCCAGATGTTGCAAAACTACACATCCTCAGCGTGCCCTTACTGTCCAGACATGCTGGGAGTTGTAGTTCTGTAACATCTGGCACTTCAGATGTTGCAGAACTACAACTCCCAGCATGCCTGGACAGTTTTGACATACTGGGAGTTGTAGTTTTGCAACATCTGGAAGGGCACAGATTGGGAACCACTGTATTAGTGGTCTGCAAACTGTAGTACTCCAGATGTTGCAAACTACAACTCCAAGCATGCTGGGAGTTGTAGTTCGGCAACATCCTGCTCTAAAGATGTTGCCGAACTACTACTTCCAGCATGCCTGAGAATGTTTGGGAGTAGTGGTTTTGCAACAACAGGAGGCACACTGGTTGGGAAACATTGTCTGTTTCCTAACTAAGTGTTTCCCAACCCGTGTGCCTCCAGCTGTTGCAAAACTATAACTACCAGCATGCACTGATAGACTGTGCATGCTGGGAGTTGTAGTTTTGCAACAGCTGGAGGTCCCCCCCCCTGTGAATGTACAGGGTACATTCACATGGGCAGGGGCTTACAGTGAGTATCAGGTTGCAAGTTTGCGATGCAGCAAATTTTGCGCGGCAGCTCAAACTCGCAGCGGGAAAATCGCTGTAACCCCCCCTGCCCGTGTGACTGTACCCTAAAAACACTACACTACACTAACACAAAATAAAATAAAAAGTAAAAAACACTACATATACACATACCCCTACACAGCCCCCCTCCCCTCCCCAATAAAAATGAAAAACGTCTGGTACGCCACTGTTTTCAAAATGGAGCCTCCAGCTGTTGCAAAACAACAACTCCCAGTATTGCCGGACAGCGGTCGACTGTCCAAGCATGCTGGGAGTTTTGCAACAGCTGGAGGCACCCTGTTTGGGAATCACTGGCGTAGAATACCCCTATGTCCACCCCTATGCAAATCCCTAAATCAGGCCTCAAATGCGCATGGTGCTCTCACTTTGGAGCCCTGTCGTATTTCAAGGCAACAGTTTAGGGCCACATATGGGGTATCGCCGTACTCGGGAGAAATTGCCTAACAAATTTTGGGGGGCTTTTTCTCCTTTCACCCCTTATGAAAAGGGGAAGTTGGGGTCTACACCAGCATGTTAGTGTAAAAAAATAAATTTTTTACACTAACATTCTGGTGTTGCCCTATACTTTTCATTTTAACAAGAGGTAAAAGGAAAAAAAGCCCCCCAAAATTTGTAATGCAATTTCTCCCGACTACGGAGATACCCCATATGTGGGCGCAAAGTGCTCTGGGGGCGCACAACAAGGCCCAGAAGGGAGAGTGCACCATGTACATTTGAGGTGATTTGCACAGGGGTGGCTGATTGTTACAGCGGTTTTGACAAACGCAAAAAAAACAAAACCCCACATGTGACCCCATTTCGGAAACTACACCCCTCACGGAATGTAATGAGGGGTGCAGTGAGAATTTACACCCCACTGGTGTCTGACAGATCTTTGGAACAGTGGGCTGCGCAAATTAAAAATGTTGTACAGCCCACTGTTCCAAAGATCTGACAGACACCAGTGGGGGGTAAATGCTCACTGTACCCCTTGTTACGTTTTTTTTTTTTTACGTATGCAAAAGTCGTGAAACCCCTGTGGGGTATTAAGGCTCACTTTATTCCTTGTTACGTTCCTCAAGGGGTCTAGTTTCCAAAATGGTATGGCATGTGGGTATTTTTTGCTGTCCTGGCACCATAGGGGCTTCCTAAATGCGACATGCCCCCGAGCAAAATTTGCTCTCAAAAAGCCAAATATGACTCCTTCTCTTCTGAGGATTGTAATTCGCCCGTAGTGCACTTCAGGTCAACTTATGGGGTACCTCCATACTCAGAAGAGATGGGGTTACAAATTTTGGGGGGTATTTTCTGCTATTAACCCTTGCAAAAATGTGAAATTTGGGGGGAAACACACATTTTATTGAATTTTTTTTAAAAAATGTTTACATATGCAAAAGTCGTGAAACACCTGTGGGGTATTAAGGCTCACTTTATTCCTTGTTACGTTCCTTAAGGGGTATAGTTTCCAAAATGGTATGCCATGTGTTTTTTTTTTCCTGTTCTGGCACCATAGGGGCTTCCTAAATGCAACATGCCCCCTAAAAACCATTTCAGAAAAACGTACGCTCCAAAATCCTCTTGTCACTCCTTCCCTTCTGAGCCTTCTACTGTGCCCGCCGAACACTTTACATAGACATATTAGGTATGTGCTTACTCGAGAGCAATTGGGCTACAAATATAAGTATACATTTTCTCCTTTTACCCCTTGTAAAAATTCAAAAATTGGGTCTACAAGAACATGCGAGTGTAAAAAATGAAGATTGTGAATTTTCTCCTTCACGTTGCTGCTATTCCTGTGAAACACCTAAAGGGTTAAAATGCTGACTGAATGTCATTTTGAATACTTTGGGGGGTGCAGTTTTTATAACGGAGTAATTTGTAGGGTATTTCTAAGATGAAGACCCTTCAAATCCACTTCAAACCTGAACTGGTCCCTGAAAAATTGTGATTTTGGAAATTTTGTGAAAAATTGGAAAATTGCTGCTGAACTTTGAAGCCCTCTGGTGTCTTCCAAAAGTAAAAACTCGTCAATTTTATGATGCAAATATAAAGTAGACATATTGTATATTTGAATAAAAAAAAATTATATTTGGAATATACATTTTCATTACAAGCAGAGAGCTTCAAAGTTAGAAAAATGCAAAATTTTCTAATTTTTCATAAAATTTTGGGATTTTTCACCAAGAAAGGATGCAAGTTACCAAAAAATTTTACCACTAAGTTAAAGTAGAATATGTCACAAAAAAACAATCTCGGAATCAGAATGATAACTAAAAGCATTCCAGAGTTATTAATGTTTAAAGTGACAGTGGTCAGATGTGCAAAAAATGGCCGGGTCCTAAGGTGTAAAATGGCTGGGTCCTTAAGGGGTTAATCTGGATGCTTAAAAACACCAAAATAGTGACCCCAATAAAATCAAATGTTGGATAGTACCAATTGTACCATACTAAGAAACAACCCAACATGTTTCCGCTGCATATAGCAGCTTCCTCAGGGGGACAAAACAGTGGCAAATTTATATCAAATATCTACTTGGCTCAGTGTCTCAAAAGGCCAAATGCATATGAGATACATGAATACAAATATGGGTCCGCAACGACTCTCTACTAAAGTGTCCGATGGTTCGGAACACACATATGGACACAACCATAGAGTACATGTTGTGGATGTCAAAGTTGAACAATAGACTATGGGGGAGATTTATCATTGCTTTTAGAGCATTTTTTTTGTCTATGTTTTGGCGCAGTTCAGGCGCAAGCAGCATATTTAGCGAATTTTATGCGTCTTTTGATATAGACAATTTCACTATTTTTGCCTACCTGTAGAACTTTTTCTTTTTGACCATGGAGTGGTCACATATTTATCATTTGCGACTTTTGTCAAAAATCGCTATTTTGTGTAGGGATCGACCGATTATCGGTATGGCCGATATTATCAGCTGATAATCACGATTTTGGGCATTATCGGTATCGGCAATTACCTTGCCGATAAGCCGATAATGCCCCGCCCCCCGCACCGCCCCCACCGCACCGCAGCACCGCCACCCCCGACCCACCGCACCGCGACGCCCCCCCCCCCCCCCTGTAGTACTGGGTGGTATACCGGTATGGATTTTTGCCCATACCGCTATACCGGTCGGGCCCCTCCCCCACCCTCCGAGTCAATAAAAAAATAAACTTACCCGTAATGGGGGTGGTCCGGCCCATCCATCCTTCCTGTAGTGTCCGGGGGAGTTCCGGGTGAAGAGTGAACCGGTCCGGGCTGTCCTTCTTCTCCGGCGGTCATCTTCTCCACTCCGGGCAGGCTCCGGCCTAGTACACTGCATAGACGCCGCTACGCTGTGACGTCAGATGCGTCACTGCGCACGGGCGTCACTGCGCAGCGGCGTCTATGCAGCGTACTAGGCCGGAGCCTGCCCGGAGTGGAGAAGATGACCGCCGGAGAAGAAGGACAGCCCGGACCGGTTCACTCTTCACCGGGAATGCCCCCGGACACTACAGGAAGGAAGGATGGATGGCCCGGACCACCCTGACAGGTAGGGGGAGAGAAGCGGGTGGCGGCGGCGGTCTATGGCCCCACAAAAGCCACTGCAGATCATTGATTTAAAGCGCCCGCTTTAAATCAATGATCTGCAGCGGTGTCGCAGGGGGTTAAATAGCCGATAACTTATACCGGAATATCGGTATAAGTTATCGGCTATCGGCCCTAACCTGCACCGATTATCGGTATCGGCCCTAAAAAAACTATATCGGTCGATCCCTAATTTTGTGCGCAAAGGTACTTATTTAGGCGCAAAGCTGCACCATCTACCAGTAGGCGTGGGAATCACTTCTACCTTCCGCAATTTAACCTTTAACCTCTTGTGGACGACAGTGTCCCACTCCCCTTCTATGACACGCGCTCAGGAGCTGAGCGTGGGTCATAGCTGGGTGGTCCTGGCGGCTATCTGCCACCAGGTCCCATATCTATCATTACCAATCACAGTGATCCCTGGTTTTAACCCCTTAGACACCGCAATCAAATTTGATTGTAGCGTCTAAAATGCAAGTAAAAATGTCCCGGCAGCTCTGTGAAATTAAGTAAAAACATCTAACCTTCCAAATTCAGGACCCGGGAAAGTGTCTTCTTCCCTCCCCCACAAGTCTCTAGAAAAAGTGTATGTGGTAGAGCTTTTCCCACCACAGCAGAGCTGCTCAAAATTCATCATCCTGCTGCACCTTCTTGATAAATAAGAGACATGCTAGTCAAACCCACCACCCAAATAAACGTGGGAAAATAGCTCTACCGTAGACATTCTTTGATAAATCTGGGCCTATAAGCATGAGTTCAGTATTATTAAAGGGGTATTCGAGGAATTTTTTTTATTTTACTATGCTACAGGGGCTTTAAAGTTAGTGTAGTTCATAATATATATGGACATTTATCAACGGGTTTAGTCAGGTTTTCTTTACTATAATTGTCGCAAAATTGTCGCAACTGCGACTACGCGATTTTTCGTGCGACATTTTGACTGGAAAGCGAGAAAAGCAAGTTTTCCAAAGATTTACTACGTTGTAATAATTTTAAAATGGACTACGGGTAGTCAGGTATTTATTAACTGCGACAGTCGCAACTGCGCACTAAGAAGTCGCAACAGGGTTAAAAATTTACTAAATTTACTCCAGCTCAAACATGGAGCAGAAAAAGCTACTACCAAAGTAAAAAAGGAAAAATTGCTCACGTGAAAGAAAATTATCAACAGGCTGAAACCAGTTGATAAATAAGTCGCACATAAGCAAAAAAAAAAAGTAAGGTAAAAATTACTAAAAAAAAGAATACATAAGCAAACATTGATAAATGTCCCTCATACTGTCTTTACCTGTGTGTGACGGTTTTCTCACAATTCTTATGTTATTTTCACCCCAATATTTATTTTTAACAGCATACAAAATGACTGCTTTCTCGGATTTTTCCCAGCTTGCAATGCGGTCGAGACCTGACTCACTAGTCAGCTGATGACAGGGAGCCTGTCTGCTTCAATGGGTGGAGAGAGCAATCTGCAATCTGCAACTAATGCAACAGCTGGAGGCACCCTGATTGAAAACCACAGGTCTGTAGCTCATTTATGTTTCAATGGGTGGGGTGGCTGATGTGTGGGCAGGAGGAAAATGGAATCATGGGATTTGTAGGCAAACAAGAAAACTGAAAACAGGAAATACAAGTTCACAAAAAGCTAGCCACAGTGTTCTGGTAATCTCACAGCATAGCCATTTAGCCCAAGACAAGCGCAGATCCTTCCTAAGCATGTCCATTACTGTCTGCCAGGTACGTACTAAAATCACCTTATGCTGGATAACCCCTTTAAAGGAGTACTCTGAATCAAAACTTTTACCCACCATTAGCAAGCTTTACCCGAGATATATAACTTAGTAAATTACCTCAGTAGCGTTACAAGCAGCCATCCATGTTTTATAGCGATTCCGGAAGTGCAGCCTGTCTTTACCAATTATGACACTCGTTCCACGCTCTCCGGCCACCCGCGACCATCTTTTGAACGAATCGTCATCATGGTGTTGTTCCTCCCCGAGTTATGCCAGCCCCCACTAGTGCCGCTCGTTCACTCCCACCTCTGAATATTCATAAACCCCCTGGTTTACTCAGCAGCTATTCGCTCTGCTGAGTAAACTCCTCTCCCTCTATCCTATCAGCATGCGTGAGGCGCGCCTGCGCACTCAGCAGCCTGACCGTACCGGACATGTGATATCTCCCGTCCAATAATATAACTTAGAGTTACGCCGCAGTAACTCTAAGTTATATTCACATAGTTAGTTACGCTAGCAATCGGAGTAAAGGGAGTAAAGGGAGATTGAAGCGCGCATGCATAATTTGTGGGGTTGGGAACCGGAGTGAGGGAGGGGTTGGGAGTGGAAGAAGAGAAGTAAGCATGCTGGGAAAACGTCATTCATGATGTCACGGCCATGCTTACAGTACCCGGAAGTATGCTAAAATACCGGGGATGATTGCAGGAGAACGGCTGGACCGATTTCGGCAAGCAGGACCTCTAATGAAAGGTAATCAAGTACACTTCGCTATGGTGCCATATTTTTTTTAGATCAGAGTACTCTTTAAGCATAAATCCGATGACCCAATATAAGTTGGTGTAACTAAAGAGAGATATACATATACAGAACTACTTGGTTTCCTGGAGATGACTGTGGTCCTCCAAGGATACAGTTAGATGTATAGCAGATACACTGTGGGCCTGAGCACTACCTACAATGGTTACAGTTATACAGTATGAGCCAGTTTAAGGGTAGGGTCACACGGAGTGAATACACTGCGTATTTGATGCATGTGTATTTGATGCATGCGTATTCATGTGCTAGAAAAGTCTATGGGAGTAATAATAAACACCCATAAATTTTGAAAGCACTGAAATATGAATGCATCAAATATGCAGCGTAAACGATATGTGTGACCCTACCTTAAAAGTTACTTTTTCTAACATATCAGCATTAGGCGAGCTTTCTGATAAACAGTATACGCAGTATGATAAGATGCATTATATGATCCTGGTGGTTTTAAAACATTACTCCTCCTGACATGTTTTCCTTCAAGCCAGAAAGCAAGGAATGAACAAATTTGTTTTTAGTGGAATAAATAAATATTTAGCCCCAATATTACAAGAAACTAGAGAACAAACAGAAACAAAATTGCAAACCACTGAATGTAGTTCTCTTGAAACTGAAGAATGATCACTAGAACAAGAAATGCTACTTCTCTGGTAATACCATTTATCATACAGTTACATCCGCTAGCTATTTTTCACTTACCTGATAGCATCTAATTCATCATGGCTCCCGTGAAACACTTGGACTTTAAGAAGGAGGGGATATGGGATGCTTTGAAATGTAACCAGTAAAACATAGGGAGATGGGGAAATCATCTGCAAAAAGGCAGGGCAACACAAGGACAGAATGGGCAAACTACAGACAATTTACCATCAAAACAACCCTGGCAATATGGCCTACCAGAACATATAGACACAGGAGGCTGAAGAGTCACTTTAAAGAGCAGCTTTTGAAATTAATACTCTCAAGTAATGCCTTTAAATTTAATAATGATTGTTACACCCAATTAGGGGGTGTGGCCATGGGGACCCCGGAGGCCTGCACCCTAGCAAACCTTTATGTGGCCATACTAGAAAAAAAAGTTCATCTTCGCTGAGAGAAACAAATTTATCGGATTCATAGCCTGTTATTACAGATTCGTTGATTACATTTTCATCGCTTGGACAGGCATGGAGTCCACCTTTGTGGACTTTGAGACTGCCCTGAACGAAGAAAATGATCTAAATCTAAAATTCACATGGAAAATTGGAGGGTCGCAGCTCCAATTTTTAGATGTCTCAGGGTGAATTTATAACTCAGGGGTATCGGAAACCCATGGCCTGCAACTCTATCCTGCACTACAAGAGCTATCATCTGATGCATGTGAAAAAAGCGGTCCCCTATGGACAACTGCTCAGGCTTAAGAGGATTAACAGCTGAGAGGAAGATTTTGTTGTGCAGGCTAGAGAGTTGCAGGACAGACTAAAACAGAGGGGATACCCCGAAAAAGTCTTGAATGAAGCTTACCTTAGAGCATACAATTGTGATAGGAATGATTTGCTCAGAAACAAAAAGTTCCGAAAAAAACATCAAAATCATGAAAAGAGAGATAAAACAAACTTTTTCATTTGTTTATAGCCCAGTAGCCAAGAAGATCAGAAAAGCCATTAGCAATTGATTCCTTTTGCAAAATGACCCAGATTTAAAGCAATGGTCTTTGAATCATCCCCTAATAACATTTAGGAAATCTAAAAATCTTAAAAATGTTCTGGTAAAAAGTGGCCTGAGAACCACATCAGAAAAAAGTTGGTTGTCGAAACATCAGTTAAAGGGGACTTTTAAATGTGGCAGTTGTAATTGGTGCGATTATTGTTGCCAAATTTGTCTCCTTAGGAGGTATAGAAGTTCCACAAAGGGACTTTGTATGTTGCCGAACTAAAAACGTTGTCTACGCCATTCGCTGCAAATGTCATAGATTTTACATCGGGTGTACTACCCGTGCTCTAAATGTAAGATTTCGGGAACATGTAAATTCCCTTAAAACAGGAAAAGGTTCTCCGAGGTTTATACAGCATGTCAGGGAAGCACACAATAGCGATCCAAAAACGCTGCACTTCCTAGGAGTAGAAAGAGTTAATGCAGGACACACGTACTAACTTACTGAAGAGAGAAGGGATCTGGATCCTCAAGACTAATGCGCTGGGTAATCCAGGACTTAATGATAGACTAGAAATGAACATTTTCATTTGACTTTTTTTTTTTATCACCGAGAAGAAATGTTTGTTACATGTTTTTATGTATTAAGTGTCTTTTCACTATATGTCTAGCATCTAATGGTTATTGCAAACTGAGCTTGTAACACCCTCTTCTGTGACATGAGCGAGGGAGGTGTATTTACCTGCGCCCTGGTGTCCGGAGAGGTTGGTCTGAAGAAGCACTGTTTGATCAGTGCGAAAACAGCTGTTAACCAATCCGTCCGCGGGTCCATGGCGTCCCACTGTCTGAAGTTTATGCACCGCACCGTTTAAAGAATAAAGCTACCACCTGCAAGTTTCCCAAACCGTGAGTGCTCCCTCCATTCACTCTGTGATTCAGTGAAAGTCTATAGTACTTTTTACAAATCTGAATACTACTGACTTGGTTATTGCATCTAACAAGAAACAAGTCAGAATTTTGTAGAAAGGTACATTTTAAAGCAGTTGATGTGACAACCCCTCTAAAAGCAAGTAGAAATTAGACTTAGTGGGAAACATTGAACTATACTGAGTTGTCATAAGGCTTGAATAGAGGAATTTATGCTGGTGACAATTATACTCCATTACTATGATATTTTAGTAATGTGGCAAATTCAGCTTCGATCAGAAACACAATCAATCACATTGTGGAGAGTGTACATATACCCTTTAAGAGCACTGTAGAGGGTACAGATAAAATCCTGAAGGAAATGGCAAGGAAACGTAAGGGCCAACAGTTGCATGTATTGCCATAGTTCATTTTACTGCATTTTCTAAAGTAATAACTTAACTCAGTATTACAGTCACCTGAGAACTCAGATTTACATCAGATAAATACAGTGAAACTTCTCCAAAAGACCACCTTGTTGGGAACACCACTCCCTTTTTCAAATTTTGTGTGACCGATTTTTCATACACATACATTTGGCATAGGCCCATCTCTATCTATTATCTATCTATCAATCTATCTAATATCTATCATCTATCCATCTCATATCTATCATCTATCCATCTCATATCTATCATCTATCCATCTCATATCTATCATCTATCCATCTCGTATCTATCTATCTATCTATCCATCTCATATCTATCATCTATCCATCTCATATCTATCATCTATCCATCTCGTATCTATCTATCTATCCATCTCATATCTATCATCTATCCATCTCATATCTATCATCTATCCATCTCGTATTTATCTATCTATCTATCTATCTCATATCTATCATCTATCCATCTCATATCTATCTATCTATCTCATATCTATCATCTATCCATCTCATATCTATCTATCTATCTATCTATCTCATATCTATCATCTATCCATCTCATATCTATCTATCTATCCATCTCATATCTATCTATTATCTATCTCTTATCTATCTATTATCTATCTATTATCTATCTCATATCTATCATCTATCTAAAATGTATCTCATATCTATCTATCTATCTATCTATCTCCTATGTATCTATCTATCTAATATCTATCTATCTATCTCCTATCTATCTCTATCTCTCTCATATCTATCTATTTCTCTCTCTCATATCTATCTCTCATATCTAGCTATCTATCTCATATCTATCTCATATCTATCTATCTCTCTTTCTCATATCTATCTATCTATTTATCTCATATCTATCTATTATCTATCTCTTATCTATCTATTATCTATCTCATATCTATCATATATCTAATATCTATCTCATATCTATCTATCTCATATCTATCTCATATCTATCTATCTATCTATCTATCTCCTATCTATCTATCTATCTATCTATCTATCTATCTATCTTATATCTATCTATCTATCTCATATCTATCTCTTTCTCTCTCATATCTATCTATCTCATATCTAGCTATCTATCTCATATCTATCTATCTCTCTCATATCTATCTATCTATCTATCTCATATCTATCTATCTATCTCTCTCATATCTATCTATCTATCTCTCTCATATCTATCTCATATATATCTCTCTCTCATATCTAACTATCTATCTAGTATATCCCAAGAGGACCTCACTCCAGTGAGTCTTGAGCGGGTGCGGGTGCAAGCTGGGTCAGGGGCCCCCACCGATAACCAGTCAAATAGAAGCAGCAGCACACCGATGTAGATGAATATGTGTCAGGCTTTATTCATCAGATGCAGCGACGTTTCGACTGTCTCACACAGTCATTGTCAAGCATCGGCTTGACTTCTGATGAATAAAGCCTGACACATTCATCTACATAGGTGTGCTGCTGCTTCTATTTGACTGGTTATGTATCTATCTAACTATCATCTATCTATATATCTGTCCATCTAGAGGAACTATGAACTCCAACTCTACAAAAGAAATTATGGAACACAACCTCTCAAAATAAAGCACTGACAATACTACTTCATGAACTAGAAAAGTGTTTCCCGAACAGGGAGCCTCAAACTGTTGCAAAACTACAACTCTGGCTGGAGTTGTAGTTTTGCAACAGCTGGAGGTTCCCTGTTTCAGAAACGCTGACCTAAACAATATTGAGTCGGCACACACATAACGTCCATTGAGAAACAGATGTTAGTGCAGGAAATAATATCAGCAGAGGGTTTTAGTGTGACAATGTAAAATGACTAAGGCCTCTTTCACTATCTTCATCAAGATACATGACTGCCAGTCATAGTCTAAACCAGAGCTTGGGGGGAAGGTCTAACCAGTAAGACCCTCTTCAGGCTGCTCAGATGCAACTGGAGAGGTAGTTCTGAAGAAGGGATCATAAACTGCACAAGCCTCAATTCGGAGGCAGCAGTCTCTGGTTTACCAACTCGGTTTCATTCTTATTTTAATGTTATTGAGCTTTTCAGGAGGCAAAAGTGAGCAATATTTTTAATATGGTAACAGCGTGGACTTCAACCACTTGTAGAAGCTCTGGTCTATACAATTGTGGAGACTCCTTGCAAACATGTCCATTATTGGTACACTAATCCGTGCTGTGAAATGCATACATAATGTATACAGGTTACAAGCAAGGTCTAGGCACACAGGGCATAAACACCTCATGTGTCATCTATTAATAAATATGTGATAGAAGGAACTGTAAAGAAATGTATCAAGACATAACCAAAGAGGTGCAAAAAAAAAAACAGATTGTTGATATCGGAGAGCTGACATGTTTATACTGCATCAGTATATGTGATGTTTTGACTGGTAAACCTTCTGAATTATGTTCAAGAAGATGTCCAGCAGTAAGATATATTTATATAAATGTCTGATCACGGGGGGTGTCTGACCACTGGGACTCTCCCCCCGTGATCTCTGGCATGGGGCCCCGGCTCTTCTCAAGGAACTTATGTTTCGCACCCAGCTTATCTGCTGGTGGAAACACAGCCCCTTCATTCATCTCTATGGGAGAGGCGGAGACACAGCGTTCACATGACTCCGCCTCTCCCATAGAGATGAATGGAGGGGCATGTTTCCACCAGCTGATGTGCTGGCTACGAAACGCGCTCTAGCAGAGCAGAGCCGGGGCCCCGTATGGGCGATCGCAGGGGTCGTAACTGGGGTCCCCTTATCCGCAGGATAGGGGATACATTTCTTACCGTTGGACATCTTCTTCTTCTAAAGGTGTTATTGGCTATACGGGGATTACTGGGGGGATTCCTGCTTGGGGACCCTTCCCCTCTATGGGCCAGAGCAGAGCACAGAGAAGCTTACATAATACATTTAAACATAAATGGCTTCAGGAAGTGACGGCGGCATGAGCTAGGGCCGCGCACTACGGGGCTCTGGCCCCGCCCCCTGAGCCCTCGGGACGGAGGTGGAGTGGATGCCGACCTCGCGATGCCAGGATACTCACGGCTTAACGCCGACAGTGGGGCTCTCCTGCCCGGACGCCCTGTGAAGAGCCGGGGGCGCTGGATTCTGCCGTCGGAGGAGGGAGGAGCGAGACGGTGGTGGCGCAACCCGTCGTCGGATAGGACGGGAGGCGCTGTGGAAGGGGATGCCGGAGAGGAGGTGAGAGAGGGGGGTGTGTGGTCTTGCTTCGGCCAGCTATTGAGAGGAGCTTCGGGCTTGTGCCGGAGGCCTATATATGGTGGCACCTGCCTCACGTAGGCCACAGCGACGCGGAGGTGTTGAGGGGCATGTGTGGAACTCCGCTACTCCTTGCTGGGATTTGGATAGACTGGCCCAGACCCTTTCTTGTGGATGGAGAGTGGAGCTGAGTAAAACGATCAGATGCTACATGTGATGAATATCTAACAGTGCAGAAGACGGTGAGTTATTTGCTCCCTTTTGGGGGGCAGATTTTCTTATTCAGCAGTCTCCCTGCATGGATGTGTTTTACATGAGGACAAACTGCCATGAAACCTACTCACGGATTCCCTCCAACTAGGTGAAACCATTGATTAATACCCCGGCAATATTCTGAACAGCAGCAGCCCCCTGCACTGGCCCCATGTGGAATGGACAATATTGGATGCCTGACTCCCTGCCTGGTCACTCCTCCTAGCGATTTGGTGAGTGGCAGCTGCGGCAATGCATCTGTCCGGGTCTCCCCCCTCTTCCCCCTGTGATGGTTGGTAACTGTGGAGTACCCATTGAGTTCACTAAATTTCCTTATGAGGCAGACACGTATATTATTAGCTTGGGGTGCTGTTTGGCTGCTGCACATGAGGAAGGAGCTACAGTGTGCCTAATTACAGTGATAGAGATGCTCCTGCCCTGCCCGCTTAGGCCGAGCCCTAATGGACAATTGACGCCTCGGGGAACTGAGCCAACTGAGCAATGTGGGACTGGCGCCCCCCCTCCCTCCTCTCTTTAGGCATCCTTTACTTTTAGTCATGGAGACTCTCTGCCCATAATGAAAGCTGTGTGGACCTTGAGGAGTATGGATGGTATAATTATGGTCACGTAGATGTACCTATGGCTTGCCATGCTGTAAAAATCAATGTTTTTGGAGGATTTACCCCCCCCCCCCCCCCACCTCTCTCTCTTATACAGGAGAAACCTGGACTCATGGACTAAATTGAACAACCTGGACCCAATAAGATCAGTGACTCTGGGGGGTGATTGCACTGTCTACCAGGGGGAGCGTGAATACGCTAATGATTCCGTAGTTGCATATTAGTATGCTATATTTGGTGGTGGATACTTCTGGATGAGGGTGTGACACCCTAGGCTTTAAGCGCTCCCCAGAGCCATATGGGACTGTGAATCCTTACTTTTGTATGCTGTAAATAACGGGATTTAAATTCTCGAATGGGAGGGGCCTATGGTGTATAAAGTTGCTAAGTTGGTCCGTGATATCCCCGTAGTGATACATATACCCCACAAATATAAAGTGAAGAGAAATAGTGGGTGAAATGGCCCCTAAGGTGAACCCCAGAAGATCAGGGGGTAGCTCGTCACAAAAAGACAAGGGGGCTATGGGTAAATTGGATAAAATATGGAAGTCTCCAGCTGTGGGTATAAAAACTAGAACCCAGAAGGATCTCTCCCCTAGTAAAACAGGCTCTAGGTACTCGGTCTTGGAGGTGGAAGAAACTGAGGAAGGGCAGTCTGTGCCCCCTATGGGAACTCAGATGTTGGAGGAGATCTTGGGAGGGGTGAAAAAATCTAATTGTGCAATTGAGGAGATAAATAAACAACTGGGGGTGGTATCTAACGAGGTATCTCTGATAAGACACGATATGACTAAAATGAGAGATAGGATTTCCAGACTGGAGGAAAAAGCCCCTAAAACAGAAAATAGGATTAAGGTTTTGGAGGAGGAGGTTAATGACTTGAAAAAGGAGAGGACATCTGTTAAAGATAAGCTCACTGACCTTGAGGATAGATCCAGACGTTGTAATATAAGGATGGTGGGGTTTCCTGAGGGGGTGGAGGGGGGGGACTCTGCCATACAGTTTCTTAGTAGGTGATTGAAGGAGGGGATAGGGGAAGGGCATCTTACCCCAATGTTTGGGATTGAACGAGCTCATCGGGTACCAAGGCGTATTCCCCCTCCGGGGGGTCCCCCTAGGACAATCCTAATTAAGTTATATACCTCCCAGGACAGGGATACTATCCTTAGGAGGGCAAGAGAGATGAGGGACAGAATATTTTTCTATATCCGGATTTCTCCTGGGAGACCCAGAGGAGAAGGGCATCCTTTCGGGAGATAAAAAGGCGGCTAAAGAACGCAGGGGTGCCCTTCTCTCTGTTGTTTCCAACGAGACTCCGGGTTGAGCATAAGGGAAAGGTAACAATATTTGGAACCCCACAAGAAGTCTCAGATTGGATGGATAAAGAAGGCATCTAATATAAGGCACTACTGTGGCATTAGGAGTTGGCAGTATTAGTTGAGTAATAATGTCATATTGAACCCTTAGCGGCTTGGATAAGAGATAATGATGTTTATGAGGGATTTGGAGTAAATGGAGAGAAGAGTAAGATCTTGTTATTTGCAGATGATATCCTCCTTTTTGTAACTAACCCACAAGAAAAAATACATCGTATCAATAAGATGTTAGAGGCATTTGCCCCTCTATCTGGGTTGGAGATAAATTGGTGTAAATCTACTATGCTCCCCCTGGATGAAGATATGGGGGAGACGGTGGGAAGACTATCCGTGTTAAAATAAAATGAATGTTTCCTTTATCTGGGAGTAAAAATAGCAGCCACGAATGATAGGTTTGTGATTAACAATATACGGCCCCTTTTGAATAGTTTAGTGAAGAGAGTAGAAGTATGGATTAAAATGCCCTTCTCTATGTCAGAAAGGATGGCGATAATAAAAATGGTGGTCCTCCCACAGATCCTTTTTTTTCTTAGTGCCTCGCCAGTGTGGGTCGGCAAATGCTGGTTCCGGAAGATAGAAGTGATACTGGGTAGATTGCTATGGGGAAGAAAAAGGGTTCGTCTGAAGTACAGATATTTTATGGCCCCTGGAGATAGGGGGGGATTGGATATGCCCAATTTTTTTGTTTATTACATGGCCGCGCAGTTGGTACGAATCGTGAATTGGAGAAATTCTAGATATCTGGAGAAGATTGTAGTAGATAAGGAGAAAGTGAACATATATGATGTGTTGGAATTAGATGATTATGAGGAGAGTGGGTTAAATAACACGATGTTATTGTATAAATATAGGAAAGTATGGGAAAGATTAAAGGGAGAATTACATGTAGGAAATAGGGATGTTGATTAGATATACTCTTAGATGTAAACAAGTATGGCTATTTGGCTTTTATGGCTTTTGCTTTTCTCCCGATTGGTGATGTTGTTTTATCGGATTTGTACAAATGTATTTTTGTAACTGTTTAATATTAAAATAAAAATATATTAAAAAAAAAAAAAAAAAAAAAACATAAATGGCTTATAGCAACCATTCAAAGCTCAGTTGGGTTTTCTTTTTATCCCCTTAAGGACACAGCCCGTTTTGGCCTTAAGGACACAGGAATTTATTTTTTTTTGCGTTTCAGTTTTTTCCTCCTCACCAAGAGCCATAACTCTTATTTTTTCAGCTACAGACAAATATGATGACTTGATTTTTGAGTGACTAATTGTTCTTTGTAAGACACCTGGTAAGACACCTGGTACCACTTTCGCACATTTGTGACTTTTTGATCACTTTTTATTATTTCTTTTCTGGGATGTGACCAAAAATCAGCAACTTGGGACTTTGGCATTTTTTTTACCTTTACACTGTTCACCGTACAGGGCTATTAACATAATATTTTAATAGAGCATTTCCACATGCGAAAATACAAAGTATTATTTATTTTTTACTCTTTTTATGTTAAATAGCAAAAGAGGGGTATTACATTTTTTTAATGGGGGAGGGGCTTATTCACTTTAATTAAAACTTTTTTTTACACTTCTTAGTCCCCCCAGGTGATTATTTATTGCAATCTTTAGATTGCAAATACTGATCGATGTTATGCATAGAACTGATCAGTGTTATCGGCGATCTATTTCTCTGGTCTGCTAGAAGGCAGATCAGAGAAGAAGACCCCGGGATGATGGTAAGAGGCAGGTGAGGAGACCTTTGTCTGCCATCTTGGCTAATCTGATCCCTGCGGTGATGCTGCAGGCGATCATATCAGCCATCACAAATGCTACATTGCCACAGATGCAGTGATCGATACTGATCACGGCATTCAAGGGGTTAATGGCGGACATCAGTGCAATCGCTGATGACCACCATTACTAGCAGGTCCCTGGCAGCTGATAGCAGCCGTGACATGTTGTCTATGACGCGAGTGATTCTCTTTTAAACAGTCTCAAATTCATAAAACTCGCCCTCTTACTCTATCTCCAGCTTGGAATTTGACTTCTTTGGATAAGAATTAATATTAATGTTTAATGTAGAAAAATGTCCCTGTATGTCCACGTGCACACAGTGAGGAAAAACAAGTACAACAAGATAATCCACCCCATATGTCTCTGCAAAGCCATATAAGAAGATAAATAGGAATAAAGATGGCAGACAAGCCATCCATCCACATCAAGTAAAATAGGTATACACAGGGCATATGCGAGAACCTATACTTTATAACTTAATAACCTATTGTCTGAACTAATATATAACATTATTGATCCCACACGGCGAGTGGCATAAATGAAAAAAACACAAAATAACACCAGAAGTGCACTTAAAAAAAAAATATATATATATATATATTTGAAAAAAAAGCAAACTAAAGTAAATTAATCCAAAGCCCTGTAGCTTTATCCAATGGGTGGTAGAAAGGCCTGATGTATTACAATATAACAAAAAAAAGGTTGTTCATAGGGACTACCCATTCATATGAGATCACTGGGCACCAACAATACAGTGTCCAAAATGTTGGAAGTTCTCTATTTTCAAGTTCTCTTTTCTTATTTTTTTTAACCATCCCACAAAACATGAATTACCCAAGTTTGGTATCTCTAGAATCCTACTGGCCCAAAGAATAACGTTAGCATGTTGTATTCTGGACCCTGAAAAAAATTACTGCTCCTCAAAATTGCGCAAGCCCTTTTTTATTTTTTTTCAATTTTGCCCTACATTTGATTTTTTTCTGGCTTTGTAATACATTATATGATAAAATAAAGTACGACAATAAAAAGTACAACTAAGACAAATTAGTCAGTGAAAAACATTTAAAGGGTACCTCTCATCAAATAAACGTTTGATATATTTTAGATTAATGAATGTTGAATAACTTTCCAGCATGTTAATGAAAAATATGCTTCTTTCTATTGTATTTTTCCCGATCAGTCCTGTCAAGCAAGCATTTCTGACTCATGCTGGAGTCCTAAACACTCAGAGCTGCCAGCCTGCTTTGTTCACAGCCAAACTGGCTGTGAACAAAGCAGGCTGGCAGCTCTGAGTGTTCTCCTTTGTGAACAAAGCAGACTGGCAGCTCGTAGTGATTAGGACTCCAGCATGAGTCTGAAATGCTTGCTGCCAGGACTGGTAGGGAGACCCCTAGTGGTCATTTCTTCAAAGTGGAAAATTAAATAGAAAGAAGCATATTTTTTAATAACTTGCAATTGTAAAGTTATTCTGCATACATTAATCTATAATATATCAAAAGTTTTTTTGATCAGAGGTACCCTTTAAAAAGTAATGGGTTTTAGAAGATGAGAAGACAATGTGTTGTGAAGGAGCTAATAATAATTACATTGTTATATTATTCCTCCCTGTAGAGTGTCAGACCATGTGTATATGTGATATATTACTCCTGCGTAGGGTGTCAGCTCCTGTGTTTATATGGTATATTACCCCTTTATGTCAGCTCCTGTGTACAGTACATGTGATATATTACCACTCTATAGAGTGTCAGCTCCTGTGTACAGTACAAGTGGTATATTACCCCTCTGTAGAGTGTCAGCTCCTGTGTACAATACATGTGATATATTATCCCTCTGTAGAGTGTCAGCTTCTGTGTACAGTACAAGTGGTATATTTATTCTCTGTAGTGTCAACTCCTGTGTACAGTACATGTGGTATATTACCCCTCTATAGAGTGTCAGCTCCTGTGTACAGTACATGTGGTATATTACCCCTCTATAGAGTGTCAGCTCCTGTGTACAGTACATGTGGTATATTATTTCTCTATAGTGTGTCAGCTCCTGTGTACAGTATATGTGGTATATTATTTCTCTGTAGAGTGTCAGCTCCTGTGTACAGTATATGTGGTATATTATTTCTCTGTAGAGTGTCAGCTCCTGTGTACAGTACATGTGGTATATTATCCCTCTGTAGAGTGTCAGCTCCTGTGTACAGTACATGTGGTATATTATTTCTCTGTAGAGTGTCAACTCCTGTGTACAGTACATGTGGTATATTACCCCTCTATAGAGTGTCAGCTCCCATGTACAGTACATCTGGTATATTACCCATCTATAGAGTGTCAGCTCCTGTGTACAGTACATGTGATATATTACCACTCTATAGAGTGTCAGCTCCTGTGTACAGTACATGTGATATATTACCACTCTATAGAGTGTCAGCTCCTGTGTACAGTACATGTGGTATATTGTCACTCAGTACTGTAGTGTCACTTCCTGTGTACAGTACATGTGGTATATTGTCACTCAGTAGAGTGTCACTTCCTGTGTACAATACATGTGGTATATTATTTCTCTGTAGAGTGTCGGCTCTTGTATACAGTATTTGTGGTATATTACCCCTCTATAGAGTGTCAGCTCCTGTGTACAGAACATGTGGTATATTATTTCTCTGTAGAGTGTCAGCTCCTGTGTACAGTACATGTGGTATATTATTTCTCTATAGAGTGTCAGCTCCTGTGTACAGTACATGTGGTATATTACCCCTCAGTAGAGTGTCAGCTCCTGTGTACAGTACATGTGGTATATTATTTCTCTGTAGAGTGTCAGCTCCTGTGTACAGTACATGTGGTATATTATTTCTCTATAGAGTGTCAGTTCCTGTGTACAGAACATGTGATATATTACCCCTCTGCAGAGTGTCAGCTTCTGTGTACAGTACATGTGGTATATTATTTCTCTATAGAGTGTCAGCTCCTGTGTACAGAACATGTGAAATATTACCCCTCTGTAGAGTGTCAGCTCCTGTGTACAGTACATGTGGTATATTGTTTCTCTATAGAGTGTCAGCTCCTGTGTACAGTACATGTGGTATATAATTTCTCTATAGTGTGTCAGCTCCTGTGTACAGTATATGTGGTATATTACCCCTCTGCAGAGTGTCAGCTCCTGTGTACAGTACATGTGGTATATTATTTCTCTATAGAGTATCAGCTCCTGTGTACAGATTATGTGAAATATTACCCCTCTGTAGAGTGTCAGCTCCTGTGTACAGTTCTTGTGGTATATTATTTCTCTGTAGAGTGTCAGCTCCTGTGTACAGTACATGTGGTAAATTACCCCTCTATTGAGTGTCAGCTCCTGTGTACAGTACATGTGGTATATTATTTATCTGTAGAGTGTCAGCTCCTGTGTACAGTACATGTGATATATTACCCCTCTATAGAGTGTCAGCTCCTGTGTACAGTACAAGTGGTATTTTATTTCTCTGTAAAGTGTCAGCTCCTGTGTACAGTACATGTGGTATATTATTTCTCTGTAGAGTGTCAGCTCCTGTGTACAGTACATGTGGTATATTATTTCTCTATAGAGTGTCAGCTCCTGTGTACAGTACATGTGGTATATTACCCCTCTATAGAGTGTCAGCTCCTGTGTACAGTACATGTGATATATTATCCCTCTGTAGAGTGTCAGCTCCTGTGTACAGTACATGTGGTATATTACCCCCTCTATAGAGTGTCAGCTCCTGTGTACAGTGCATATGGTATATTATTTCTCTGTAGAGTGTCAGCTCCTGTGTACAGTACATGTGGTATATTACCCCTCTGTAGAGTGTCAGCTCCTGTGTACAGTACATGTGGTATATTATTTCTCTATAGAGTGTCAGCTCCTGTGTACAGTACATGTGATATATTATCCCTCTGTAGAGTGTCAGCTCCTGTGTACAGAACATGTGATATATTACCCCTCTGTAGAGTGTCAGCTCCTGTGTACAGTACATGTGGTATATTATTTCTCTGTAGAGTGTCAGCTCCTGTGTGCAATACATGTGGTATATTATTTCTCTATAGAGTGGCAGCTCCTGTGTAAAGTACATGTGATATATTACCCCTCTGTAGAGTGTCAGCTCCTGTGTACAGTACATGTGGTATATTGTCACTCAGTAGAGTGTCACTTCCTGTGTACAATACATGTGGTATATTATTTCTCTGTAGAGTGTCAGCTCCTGTGTGCAATACATGTGGTATATTATTTCTCTATAGAGTGGCAGCTCCTGTGTACAGAACATGTGAAATATTACCCCTCTGTAGAGTGTCAGCTCCTGTGTACAGTACATGTGGTATATTGTTTCTCTATAGAGTGTCAGCTCCTGTGTACAGTATATGTGGTATATTACCCATCTATAGAGTGTCAGCTCCTGTGTACAGTACTTGTGGTATATTATTTCTCTATAGAGTGTCAGCTCCTGTGTACAGAACATGTGAAATATTACCCCTCTGTAGAGAGTCAGCTCCTGTGTACAGAACATGTGATATATTACCTCTCTGCAGAGTGTCAGCTCCTGTGTACAGTACCTGTGGTATATTATTTCTCTATAGAGTGTCAGCTCCTGTGTACAGAACATGTGATATATTACCCCTCTGTAGAGTGTCAGCTCCTGTGTACAGTACATGTGGTATATTATTTCTCTGTAGAGTGTCAGCTCCTGTGTGCAATACATGTGGTATATTATTTCTCTATAGAGTGGCAGCTCCTGTGTAAAGTACATGTGATATATTACCCCTCTGTAGAGTGTCAGCTCCTGTGTACAGTACATGTGGTATATTATTTCTCTATAGAGTGTCAGCTCCTGTGTACAGAACATGTGAAATATTACCCCTCTGTAGAGTGTCAGCTCCTGTGTACAGTACTTGTGGTATATTATTTCTCTGTAGAGTGTCAACTCCTGTGTACAGTACATGTGGTATATTATTTCTCTGTAGAGTGTCGGCTCTTGTATACAGTATGTGTGGTATATTACCCCTCTATAGAGTGTCAGCTCCTGTGTACAGAACATGTGGTATATTATTTCTCTGTAGAGTGTCAGCTCCTGTGTACAGTACATGTGGTATATTATTTCTCTATAGAGTGTCAGCTCCTGTGTACAGTACATGTGGTATATTACCCCTCAGTAGAGTGTCAGCTCCTGTGTACAGTACATGTGGTATATTATTTCTCTGTAGAGTGTCAGCTCCTGTGTACAGTACATGTGGTATATTATTTCTCTATAGAGTGTCAGTTCCTGTGTACAGAACATGTGATATATTACCCCTCTGCAGAGTGTCAGCTTCTGTGTACAGTACATGTGGTATATTATTTCTCTATAGAGTGTCAGCTCCTGTGTACAGAACATGTGAAATATTACCCCTCTGTAGAGTGTCAGCTCCTGTGTACAGTACATGTAGTATATTGTTTCTCTATAGAGTGTCAGCTCCTGTGTACAGTATATGTGGTATATTACCCATCTATAGAGTGTCAGCTCCTGTGTACAGTACTTGTGGTATATTATTTCTCTATAGAGTGTCAGCTCCTGTGTACAGAACATGTGAAATATTACCCCTCTGTAGAGAGTCAGCTCCTGTGTACAGAACATGTGATATATTACCTCTCTGCAGAGTGTCAGCTCCTGTGTACAGTACATGTGGTATATTATTTCTCTATAGAGTGTCAGCTCCTGTGTACAGAACATGTGAAATATTACCCCTCTGTAGAGTGTCAGCTCCTGTGTACAGTACTTGTGGTATATTATTTCTCTGTAGAGTGTCAACTCCTGTGTACAGTACATGTGGTATATTATTTCTCTATAGAGTGTCAGTTCCTGTGTACAGAACATGTGATATATTACCCTCTGTACAGTGTCAGCTCCTGTGTACAGTACATGTGGTATATTACCCCTCTATAGAGTGTCAGCTCCTGTGTACAGTACATGTGGTATATTATTTCTCTATAGAGTGTCAGCTCCTGTGTACAGAACATATGAAATATTACCCCTCTGTAGAGTGTCAGCTCCTGTGTACAGTACATGTGGTATATTATTTCTCTATAGAGTGTCAGCTCCTGTGTACAGTACATGTGGTATATTACCCCTCTATAGAGTGTCAGCTCCTGTGTACAGTACATGTGATATATTATCCCTCTGTAGAGTGTCAGCTCCTGTGTACAGTACATGTGGTATATTACCCCCTCTATAGAGTGTCAGCTCCTGTGTACAGTGCATATGGTATATTATTTCTCTGTAGAGTGTCAGCTCCTGTGTACCGTACATGTGGTATATTACCCCTCTGTAGAGTGTCAGCTCCTGTGTACAGTACATGTGGTATATTATTTCTCTATAGAGTGTCAGCTCCTGTGTACAGTACATGTGATATATTATCCCTCTGTAGAGTGTCAGCTCCTGTGTACAGAACATGTGATATATTACCCCTCTGTAGAGTGTCAGCTCCTGTGTACAGTACATGTGGTATATTATTTCTCTGTAGAGTGTCAGCTCCTGTGTGCAATACATGTGGTATATTATTTCTCTATAGAGTGGCAGCTCCTGTGTAAAGTACATGTGATATATTACCCCTCTGTAGAGTGTCAGCTCCTGTGTACAGTACATGTGGTATATTGTCACTCAGTAGAGTGTCACTTCCTGTGTACAATACATGTGGTATATTATTTCTCTGTAGAGTGTCGGATCTTGTATACAGTATGTGTGGTATATTACCCCTCTATAGAGTGTCAGCTCCTGTGTACAGAACATGTGGTATATTATTTCTCTGTAGAGTGTCAGCTCCTGTGTACAGTACATGTGGTATATTATTTCTCTATAGAGTGTCAGCTCCTGTGTACAGTACATGTGGTATATTACCCCTCAGTAGAGTGTCAGCTCCTGTGTACAGTACATGTGGTATATTATTTCTCTGTAGAGTGTCAGCTCCTGTGTACAGTACATGTGGTATATTATTTCTCTATAGAGTGTCAGCTCCTGTGTACAGAACATGTGAAATATTACCCCTCTGTAGAGTGTCAGCTCCTGTGTACAGTACTTGTGGTATATTATTTCTCTGTAGAGTGTCAACTCCTGTGTACAGTACATGTGGTATATTATTTCTCTATAGAGTGTCAGTTCCTGTGTACAGAACATGTGATATATTACCCTCTGTACAGTGTCAGCTCCTGTGTACAGTACATGTGGTATATTACCCCTCTATAGAGTGTCAGCTCCTGTGTACAGTACATGTGGTATATTATTTCTCTATAGAGTGTCAGCTCCTGTGTACAGAACATATGAAATATTACCCCTCTGTAGAGTGTCAGCTCCTGTGTACAGTACATGTGGTATATTATTTCTCTATAGAGTGTCAGCTCCTGTGTACAGTACATGTGGTATATTACCCCTCTATAGAGTGTCAGCTCCTGTGTACAGTACATGTGATATATTATCCCTCTGTAGAGTGTCAGCTCCTGTGTACAGTACATGTGGTATATTACCCCCTCTATAGAGTGTCAGCTCCTGTGTACAGTGCATATGGTATATTATTTCTCTGTAGAGTGTCAGCTCCTTTGTACAGTACATGTGGTATATTACCCCTCTGTAGAGTGTCAGCTCCTGTGTACAGTACATGTGGTATATTATTTCTCTATAGAGTGTCAGCTCCTGTGTACAGTATATGTGATATATTATCCCTCTGTAGAGTGTCAGCTCCTGTGTACAGAACATGTGATATATTACCCCTCTGTAGAGTGTCAGCTCCTGTGTACAGTACATGTGGTATATTATTTCTCTGTAGAGTGTCAGCTCCTGTGTGCAATACATGTGGTATATTATTTCTCTATAGAGTGGCAGCTCCTGTGTAAAGTACATGTGATATATTACCCCTCTGTAGAGTGTCAGCTCCTGTGAACAGTACATGTGGTATATTGTCACTCAGTAGAGTGTCACTTCCTGTGTACAATACATGTGGTATATTATTTCTCTGTAGAGTGTCGGCTCTTGTATACAGTATGTGTGGTATATTACCCCTCTATAGAGTGTCAGCTCCTGTGTACAGAACATGTGGTATATTATTTCTCTGTAGAGTGTCAGCTCCTGTGTACAGTACATGTGGTATATTATTTCTCTATAGAGTGTCAGCTCCTGTGTACAGTACATGTGGTATATTACCCCTCAGTAGAGTGTCAGCTCCTGTGTACAGTACATGTGGTATATTATTTCTCTGTAGAGTGTCAGCTCCTGTGTACAGTACATGTGGTATATTATTTCTCTATAGAGTGTCAGTTCCTGTGTACAGAACATGTGATATATTACCCCTCTGCAGAGTGTCAGCTTCTGTGTACAGTACATGTGGTATATTATTTCTCTATAGAGTGTCAGCTCCTGTGTACAGAACATGTGAAATATTACCCCTCTGTAGAGTGTCAGCTCCTGTGTACAGTACATGTGGTATATTGTTTCTCTATAGAGTGTCAGCTCCTGTGTACAGTATATGTGGTATATTACCCATCTATAGAGTGTCAGCTCCTGTGTACAGTACTTGTGGTATATTATTTCTCTATAGAGTGTCAGCTCCTGTGTACAGAACATGTGAAATATTACCCCTCTGTAGAGAGTCAGCTCCTGTGTACAGAACATGTGATATATTACCCCTCTGCAGAGTGTCAGCTCCTGTGTACAGTACATGTGGTATATTATTTCTCTATAGAGTGTCAGCTCCTGTGTACAGAACATGTGAAATATTACCCCTCTGTAGAGTGTCAGCTCCTGTGTACAGTACTTGTGGTATATTATTTCTCTGTAGAGTGTCAACTCCTGTGTACAGTACATGTGGTATATTATTTCTCTATAGAGTGTCAGTTCCTGTGTACAGAACATGTGATATATTACCCTCTGTACAGTGTCAGCTCCTGTGTACAGTACATGTGGTATATTACCCCTCTATAGAGTGTCAGCTCCTGTGTACAGTACATGTGGTATATTATTTCTCTATAGAGTGTCAGCTCCTGTGTACAGAACATATGAAATATTACCCCTCTGTAGAGTGTCAGCTCCTGTGTACAGTACATGTGGTATATTGTTTCTCTATAGAGTGTCAGCTCCTGTGTACAGTACATGTGGTATATTACCCTTCTGTAGAGTGTCAGCTCCTGTGTACAGTGCATGTGGTATATTATTTCTCTATAGAGTGTCAGCTCCTATGTACAGTACATGTGATATATTACTCCTCTGTAGAGTGTCAGCTCCTGTGTACAGTACATGTGATACATTATCCCTCTGTAGAGTGTCAGCTCCTGTGTACAGTACATGTGATACATTATCCCTCTGTAGAGTGTCAGCTCCTGTGTACAGTACATGTGGTATATTATTTCTCTATGGAGTGTCAGCTCCTGTGTACAGTACATGTGGTATATTATTTCTCTGTAGAGTGTCAGCTCCTGTGTACAGTACATGTGGTATATTATTTCTCTATAGAGTGTCAGTTCCTGTGTACAGAACATGTGATATATTACCCCTCTGCAGAGTGTCAGCTTCTGTGTACAGTACATGTGGTATATTATTTCTCTATAGAGTGTCAGCTCCTGTGTACAGAACATGTGAAATATTACCCCTCTGTAGAGTGTCAGCTCCTGTGTACAGTACATGTGGTATATTGTTTCTCTATAGAGTGTCAGCTCCTGTGTACAGTATATGTGGTATATTACCCATCTATAGAGTGTCAGCTCCTGTGTACAGTACTTGTGGTATATTATTTCTCTATAGAGTGTCAGCTCCTGTGTACAGAACATGTGAAATATTACCCCTCTGTAGAGAGTCAGCTCCTGTGTACAGAACATGTGATATATTACCCCTCTGCAGAGTGTCAGCTCCTGTGTACAGTACATGTGGTATATTATTTCTCTATAGAGTGTCAGCTCCTGTGTACAGAACATGTGAAATATTACCCCTCTGTAGAGTGTCAGCTCCTGTGTACAGTACTTGTGGTATATTATTTCTCTGTAGAGTGTCAACTCCTGTGTACAGTACATGTGGTATATTATTTCTCTATAGAGTGTCAGTTCCTGTGTACAGAACATGTGATATATTACCCTCTGTACAGTGTCAGCTCCTGTGTACAGTACATGTGGTATATTACCCCTCTATAGAGTGTCAGCTCCTGTGTACAGTACATGTGGTATATTACCCCTCTATAGAGTGTCAGCTCCTGTGTACAGTACATGTGGTATATTATTTCTCTATAGAGTGTCAGCTCCTGTGTACAGAACATATGAAATATTACCCCTCTGTAGAGTGTCAGCTCCTGTGTACAGTACATGTGGTATATTGTTTCTCTATAGAGTGTCAGCTCCTGTGTACAGTACATGTGGTATATTACCCTTCTATAGAGTGTCAGCTCCTGTGTACAGTGCATGTGGTATATTATTTCTCTATAGAGTGTCAGCTCCTATGTACAGTACATGTGATATATTACTCCTCTGTAGAGTGTCAGCTCCTGTGTACAGTACATGTGATACATTATCCCTCTGTAGAGTGTCAGCTCCTGTGTACAGTACATGTGATACATTATCCCTCTGTAGAGTGTCAGCTCCTGTATACAGTACATGTGGTATATTATTTCTCTATGGAGTGTCAGCTCCTGTGTACAGTACATGTGGTATATTATTTCTCTGTAGAGTGTCAGCTCCTGTGTACAGTACATGTGGTATATTACCCCTCTGTAGAGTGTCAGCTCCTGTTTACAGTACATGTGGTATATTACCCCTCTGTAGAGTGTCAGCTCCTGTGTACAGTACATGTGGTATATTACCCCTCTGTAGAGTGTCAGCTCCTGTGTACAGTACATGTGGTATATTGTCACTCATTAGAGTGTCACTTCCTGTGTACAATACATGTGGTATATTATTTCTCTGTAGAGTGTCAGCTCCTGTGTACAGTACATGTAGTATATTATTTATCTGTAGAGTGTAATCTCATGTGTAGAGTACATGTTAGGGATCGACCGATTATCGGTATGGCCGATATTATCGGCCGATAATCACGATTTTGGGCATTATCGGTATCGGTAATTACCTTGACGATAAGCCGTTAATGCCCCGCCCCCCGCACCGCCCCCACCACACCGCGACCGCCCCCCTGACCCACAGCGTCGCACCCCCCACCGTAGTGCTGGGCGGTATACCGGTATGGATTTTTGCCCATACGGCTATACCAGTCGGGCCCCTCCTCCACCCTCCGAGTCAATAAAAAAATAAATAAATAAACGTACCCGTTATGGGGGTGGTCCGGGCCATCCATCCTTCCTTCCTGTAGTGTCCGACGCCATTCCGGGTGGAGGGTGCACCGGTACAGGCTGTCCTTCTCCGGGGGTCCTCTTCTCCACTCCGGGCAGGCTCCGGCCTAGTACGCTGCATAGACGCCGCTACGCCGTGACGTCAGGTGCGTCGATGCGCACGGGCGTCACTGTGCAGCGGCGTCTATGCTGCGCTACTAGGCCGGAGCCTGCCAGGAGTGGAGAAGATGACCCCCGAAGAAGAAGGACAGCCCGGACCGGTGCACCCTCCACCCGGAATGCCGCCGGACACTACAGGAAGGAAGAATGGATGGCCCGGACCACCCTGACAGGTAGGGGAGAGAAGCGGGTGGTGGCGGCGGTGGCCTATGGCACCGCAAAAGCCACTGCAGTGCATTGATTTAAAGCGCCCGCTTTAAATCAATCACCTGCAGCGATGTCGAGGGGGGATAAATAGCCGATAACTTATACCGGAATATCGGTATAAGTTATCGGCTATCGGCCCTTACCTCCACCGATTATCGGTATCGGCCCTAAAAAAACGATATTGGTCGATCCCTAGTACGTGTGTTATATTACCCCTCTATAGAGTTTCAGCTCCTGTGTACAGTACATGTGGTATATTACCCCTCAGTAGAGTGTCAGCTCCTGTGTATAGTACATGTGGTATATTATTTCTCTGTAGATTGTCAGCTCATGTGTACAGTACATGTGCTATATTACCCCTCTATAGAGTGTCAGCTCCTGTGTACAGTACATGTGGTATATTACCCCTCTATAGAGTGTCAGCTCCTGTGTAAAGTACATGTTATATATTATTAATCCGTAGAGTGTCAGATCCTGTGTACATGTGGTATATTATTTCTCTGTAAAGTGTCAGCTCCTGTGTACAGTACATGTGGTATATTATTTCTCTGTAAAGTGTCAGCTCCTGTGTACAGTACATGTGGTATATTATTTCTCTGTAGATTGTCAGCTCATGTGCATAGTATATGTGATTTATTACCCCTCTAAAGAGTGTCAGCTCCTGTGTACAGTACATGGGATATATTATCCCTCTGTAGATTGTTAGCTCCTGTGTACAATACATGTGATATATTACCCCTTTGTAAAGTGTCGGCTCCTGTCTACAGTACATGTGGTATATTATTTATCTGTAGAGTGTCAGCTCCTGTGTACAGTACATGTGGTATATTATTTCTCTATAGTGTGTCAGCTCCTGTGTACAGTATATGTGGTATATTATTTCTCTGTAGAGTGTCAGCTCCTGTGTACAGTACATGTGGTATATTATTTCTCTGTAGAGTGTCAGCTCCTGTGTACAGTACATGTGGTATATTATGTCTCTGTAAAGTGTCAGCTCCTGTGTACAGTACATGTGGTATATTATTTCTCTGTAGAGTGTCAGCTCCTGTGTACAGTACAAATGGTATATTATTTCTCTGTAGAGTGTCAGCTCCTGTGTACAGTACTTGTGATATATTATCCCTCTATAGAGTGTCAGCTCCTGTGTACAGTACATGTGGTAGATTACCCCTTTTTAAAGTGTCAGCTCCTGTGTACAGTACATGTGGTATATTACCCCTCAGTAGAGTGTCAACTCATGTGTACAGTACATGTGGTATATTATTTCTCTGTAGAGTGTCAGCTCCTGTGTACAGTACATGTGTTATATTACCCCTCTATAGAGTGTCAGCTCCAGTGTACAGTACATGTGGTATATTATTTCTCTATAGAGTGTCAGCTCCTGTGTACAGTACATGTGGTATATTACCCCTCTATAGAGTGTCAGCTCCTGTGTACAGTACATGGGATATATGATCCCTCTGTAGAGTGTCAGCTTCTGTGTACAGTACATGTTGTATATTACCCCTCAGTAGAGTGTCAGCTCCTGTGTACAGTACATGTGGTATATTACCCCTCAGTAGAGTGTCACTTCCTGTGTACAGTACATGTGGTATATTATTTCTCTGTAGAGTATCAGCTCCTGTGTACAGTACATGTGGTATATTATTTCTCTGTCAGCTCCTGTGTACAGTATATGTGGTATATTACCCCTCTATAGAGTGTCAGCTCCAGTGTACAGTACATGTGGTATATTACCCCTCAATAGAGTGTCAGCTCCTGTGTACAGTGCATGTGGTATATTTTCACTCAGTAGAGTGTCACTTCCTGTGTACAGTACATGTGGTATATTACCCCTCTATAGAGTGTCAGCTCCTGTGTACAGTACATGTGGTATATTATTTCTCTGTAGAGTATCAGCTCCTGTGTACAGTATATATGGTATATTACCCCTCTATAGAGTGTCAGCTCCTGTGTACAGTACATGGGATATATTACCCCTCTGTAGAGTGTCAGCTCCTGTGTACAGTACATGTGGTATATTATTTCTCTGTAGAGTATCAGCTCCTGTATACAGTATATATGGTATATTACCCCTCTATAGAGTGTCAGCTCCTGTGTACAGTACATGGGATATATTACCCCTCTGTAGAGTGTCAGCTCCTGTGTACAGTAGATGTGATTTATTATCCCTCTATAGAGTGTTAGCTCCTGTGTACAGTACATGTGGTATATTACCCCTTTGTAAAGTGTCAGCTCCTGTGTACAGTACATGTGATATATTACCCCTCTATAGTGTCAGCTCCAGTGTACAGTACATGGGATATATGATCCCTCTGTAGAGTGTCAGCTCCTGTGTACAGTACATGTTGTATATTACCCCTCAGTAGAGTGTCAGCTCCTGTGTACAGTATATGTGGTATATTATTTCTCTGTAGAGTGTCAGCTCCTGTGTACAGTACATGTGTTATATTATTTCTCTGTAGAGTATCAGCTCCTGTGTACAGTATATGTGGAATATTACCCCTCTATAAAGTGTAAGCTCCTGTGTACAGTACATGTGGTATATTATTTCTCTGACAGCTCCTGTGTACAGTATATGTGGTATATTACCCCTATATAGAGAGTCAGCTCCTGTGTACAGTACATGGGATATATTACCCCTTTGTAGAGTGTCAGCTCCTGTGTACAGTACATGTGGTATATTATTTCTCTGTAGAGTATCAGCTCCTGTGTACAGTATATATGGTATATTACCCCTCTATAGAGTGTCAGCTCCTGTGTACAGTACATGGGATATATTACCCCTTTGTTGAGTGTCAGATCCTGTGTACAGTATATGTGGTATATTATTTCTCTGTACAGTGTCAGCTCCTGTGTACAGTACATGTGGTATATTATTTCTCTGTACAGTGTCAGCTCCTGTGTACAGTACATGTGGTATATTATTTCTCTGTACAGTGTCAGCTCCTGTGTACAGTATATGTGGTATATTATTTCTCTGTACAGTGTTAGCTCCTGTGTACAGTACATGTGGTATATTATTTTTCTGTCAGCTCCAGTGTACAGTACATGTGGTATATTACCCCTCTATAGAGTGTTAGCTCCTGTGTACAGTACATGGGATATATTATCCATCTGTAGATTGTTAGCTCCTGTGTACAGTACATGTGGTATATTATTTCTCTGTAAAGTGTCAGCTCCTGTGTACAGTACATGTGGTATATTATTTCTCTGTAGAGTGTCAGCTCCTGTGTACAGTACATGTGGTATATTATCCCTCTATAGAGTGTTAGCTCCTGTGTACAGTACATGTGGTATATTACCCCTTTGTAAAGTGTCAGCTCCTGTGTACAGTCCATGTGATATATTACCCCTCTATAGAGTGTCAGCTCCAGTGTACAGTACATGGGATATATGATCCCTCTGTAGAGTGTCAGCTCCTGTGTACAGTACATGTTGTATATTACCCCTCAGTAGAGTGTCAGCTCCAGTGTACAGTACATGTGGTATATTACCCCTCAGTAGAGTGTCAGCTCCTGTGTACAGTACATGTGGTATATTATTTCTCTATAGAGTGTCAGCTCCTGTGTACAGTACATGTGGTATATTACCCCTCAGTAGAGTGTCAGCTCCAGTGTACAGTACATGTGGTATATTACCCCTCAGTAGAGTGTCAGCTCCTGTGTACAGTACATGTGGTATATTATTTCTCTGTAGAGTGTCAGCTCCTGTGTACAGTACATGTGGTATATTATTTCTCTGTAGAGTATCAGCTCCTGTGTACAGTATATGTGGAATATTACCCCTCTATAAAGTGTAAGCTCCTGTGTACAGTACATGTGGTATATTATTTCTCTGACAGCTCCTGTGTACAGTATATGTGGTATATTACCCCTATATAGAGAGTCAGCTCCTGTGTACAGTACATGTGGTATATTATTTCTCTGTAGAGTATCAGCTCCTGTGTACAGTATATATGGTATATTACCCCTCTATAGAGTGTCAGCTCCTGTGTACAGTACATGGGATATATTACCCCTTTGTAGAGTGTCAGATCCTGTGTACAGTATATGTGGTATATTATTTCTCTGTACAGTGTCAGCTCCTGTGTACAGTACATGTGGTATATTATTTCTCTGTACAGTGTCAGCTCCTGTGTACAGTATATGTGGTATATTATTTCTCTGTACAGTGTTAGCTCCTGTGTACAGTACATGTGGTATATTATTTTTCTGTCAGCTCCAGTGTACAGTACATGTGGTATATTACCCCTCTATAGAGTGTTAGCTCCTGTGTACAGTACATGTGGTATATTACCCCTCTATAGAGTGTCAGCTCCTGTGTACAGCACATGTGATATATTACCCTTCTATACAGTGTCAGCTCCTGTGTACAGTACATGTGGTATATTATTTCTCTGTAGAGTATCAGCTCCTGTGTACAGTATATATGGTATATTACCCCTCTATAGAGTGTCAGCTCCTGTGTACAGTACATGGCATATATTACCCCTTTGTAGAGTGTCAGCTCCTGTGTACAGTACATGTGGTATATTACCCCTCTATAGAGTGTCAGCTCCTGTGTACAGTACATGTGATATATTACCCTTCTATATAGTGTCAGCTACTGTGTACAGTACATGTGGTATATTATTTCTCTGTAGAGTATCAGCTCCTGTGTACAGTATATATGGTATATTACCCCTCTATAGAGTGTCAGCTCCTGTGTACAGTACATGGGATATATTACCCCTCTGTAGAGTGTCAGATCCTGTGTACAGTACATGTGATATATTATGCCGATATATTATGCCTCTGTAGAGTGTCAGCTCCTGTGTACAGTACATGGGATATATTACCCCTCTGTAGAGTGTCAGCTCCTGTGTACAGTACATGGGATATATTACCCCTCTGTAGAGTGTCAGCTTTTGTGTACAGTACATGGGATACATTACCCCTCTGTAAAGTGTCAGCTACTGTGTACAGTACATGTGATATATTATGCCGATATATTATGCCTCTGTAGAGTGTCAGCTCCTGTGTACAGTACATGTGGTATATTATTTCTCTACAGAGTGTCAGCTCCTGTGCACAGTACATGTGGTATATTATTTCTCTATAGAGTGTCAGCTCCTGTGTACAGTACATGTGGTATATTACCCCTCAGTAGAGTGTCAGCTCCTGTGTACAGTACATGTGGTATATTGTCACTCAGTAGAGTGTCACTTCCTGTGTACAGTACATGTGGTATATTACCCCTCTATAGAGTGTCAGCTCCTGTGTACAGTACATGTGGTATATTATTTATCTGTAGAGTGTCAGCTCCTGTGTACAGTACATGTGATATATTACCCTTCTATACAGTGTCAGCTTCTGTGTACAGTACATGTGGTATATTATTTCTCTGTAGAGTATCAGCTCCTGTGTACAGTATATATGGTATATTACCCCTCTATAGAGTGTCAGCTCCTGTGTACAGTACATGGGATATATTACCCCTCTGTAGAGTGTCAGATCCTGTGTACAGTACATGTGATATATTATGCCGATATATTATGCCTCTGTAGAGTGTCAGCTCCTGTGTACAGTACATGGGATATATTACCCCTCTGTAGAGTGTCAGCTCCTGTGTACAGTACATGGGATATATTACCCCTCTGTAGAGTGTCAGCTCCTGTGTACAGTACATGGGATATATTACCCCTCTGTAGAGTGTCAGCTTTTGTGTACAGTACATGGGATACATTACCCCTCTGTAAAGTGTCAGCTACTGTGTACAGTACATGTGATATATTATGCCGATATATTATGCCTCTGTAGAGTGTCAGCTCCTGTGTACAGTACATGTGGTATATTATTTCTCTACAGAGTGTCAGCTCCTGTGCACAGTACATGTGGTATATTATTTCTCTATAGAGTGTCAGCTCCTGTGTACAGTACATGTGGTATATTACCCCTCAGTAGAGTGTCAGCTCCTGTGTACAGTACATGTGGTATATTGTCACTCAGTAGAGTGTCACTTCCTGTGTACAGTACATGTGGTATATTACCCCTCTATAGAGTGTCAGCTCCTGTGTACAGTACATGTGGTATATTATTTCTCTATAGAGTGTCAGCTCCTGTGTACAGTACATGTGGTATATTACCCCTCTATAGAGTGTCAGCTCCTGTGTACAGTACATGTGGTATATTATTTATTTGTAGAGTGTCAGCTCCTGTGTACAGTACATGTGATATATTACCCTTCTATACAGTGTCAGCTTCTGTGTACAGTACATGTGGTATATTATTTCTCTGTAGAGTATCAGCTCCTGTGTACAGTATATATGGTATATTACCCCTCTATAGAGTGTCAGCTCCTGTGTACAGTACATGGGATATATTACCCCTCTGTAGAGTGTCAGCTCCTGTGTACAGTAGATGTGATTTATTATCCCTCTATAGAGTGTTGGCTCCTGTGTACAGTACATGGGATATCTTATCCATCTGTAGATTGTTAGCTCCTGTGTACAGTACATGTGGTATATTATTTCTCTGTAAAGTGTCAGCTCCTGTGTACAGTACATGTGGTATATTATTTCTCTGTAGAGTGTCAGCTCCTGTGTACAGTACCTGTGATATATTATCCCTCTATAGAGTGTTAGCTCCTGTGTACAGTACATGTGGTATATTACCCCTTTGTAAAGTGTCAGCTCCTGTGTACAGTACATGTGATATATTACCCCTCTATAGTGTCAGCTCCAGTGTACAGTACATGGGATATATGATCCCTCTGTAGAGTGTCAGCTTCTGTGTACAGTACATGTTGTATATTACCCCTCAGTAGAGTGTCAGCTCCTGTGTACAGTACATGTGGTATATTATTTCTCTGTAGAGTGTCAGCTCCTGTGTACAGTACATGTGGTATATTATTTCTCTGTAGAGTATCAGCTCCTGTGTACAGTATATGTGGAATATTACCCCTCTATAAAGTGTAAGCTCCTGTGTACAGTACATGTGGTATATTATTTCTCTGACAGCTCCTGTGTACAGTATATGTGGTATATTACCCCTATATAGAGAGTCAGCTCCTGTGTACAGTACATGGGATATATTACCCCTTTGTAGAGTGTCAGCTCCTGTGTACAGTACATGTGGTATATTATTTCTCTGTAGAGTATCAGCTCCTGTGTACAGTATATATGGTATATTACCCCTCTATAGAGTGTCAGCTCCTGTGTACAGTACATGGGATATATTACCCCTTTGTAGAGTGTCAGATCCTGTGTACAGTATATGTGGTATATTATTTCTCTGTACAGTGTCAGCTCCTGTGTACAGTACATGTGGTATATTATTTCTCTGTACAGTGTCAGCTCCTGTGTACAGTACATGTGGTATATTATTTCTCTGTAGAGTGTCAGCTCCTGTGTACAGTACATGTGGTATATTATTTCTCTGTAGAGTATCAGCTCCTGTGTACAGTATATGTGGAATATTATTTCTCTATAGAGTGTCAGCTCCTGTGTACAGTACATGTGATATATTACCCCTCTATAAAGTGTAAGCTCCTGTGTACAGTACATGTGGTATATTATTTCTCTGACAGCTCCTGTGTACAGTATATGTGGTATATTACCCCTATATAGAGAGTCAGCTCCTGTGTACAGTACATGGGATATATTACCCCTTTGTAGAGTGTCAGCTCCTGTGTACAGTACATGTGGTATATTATTTCTCTGTAGAGTATCAGCTCCTGTGTACAGTATATATGGTATATTACCCCTCTATAGAGTGTCAGCTCCTGTGTACAGTACATGGGATATATTACCCCTTTGTAGAGTGTCAGATCCTGTGTACAGTATATGTGGTATATTATTTCTCTGTACAGTGTCAGCTCCTGTGTACAGTACATGTGGTATATTATTTCTCTGTACAGTGTCAGCTCCTGTGTACAGTACATGTGGTATATTATTTCTCTGTACAGTGTCAGCTCCTGTGTACAGTATATGTGGTATATTATTTCTCTGTACAGTGTTAGCTCCTGTGTACAGTACATGTGGTATATTACCCCTCTATAGAGTGTTAGCTCCTGTGTACAGTACATGGGATATATTATCCATCTGTAGATTGTTAGCTCCTGTGTACAGTACATGTGGTATATTATTTCTCTGTAAAGTGTCAGCTCCTGTGTACAGTACATGTGGTATATTATTTCTCTGTAGAGTGTCAGCTCCTGTGTACAGTACCTGTGATATATTATCCCTCTATAGAGTGTCAGCTCCTGTGTACAGTACATGTGGTATATTACCCATCTATAGAGTGTCAGCTCCTGTGTACAGTACATGTGGTATATTACCCCTCTATAGAGTGTCAGCTCCAGTGTACAGTACATGGGATATATGATCCCTCTGTAGAGTGTCAGCTCCTGTGTACAGTACATGTTGTATATTACCCCTCAGTAGAGTGTCAGCTCCTGTGTACAGTACATGTGGTATATTACCCCTCAGTAGAGTGTCAGCTCCTGTGTACAGTACATGTGGTATATTATTTCTCTGTAGAGTGTCAGCTCCTGTGTACAGTACATGTGGTATATTATTTCTCTGTAGAGTATCAGCTCCTGTGTACAGTATATGTGGAATATTACCCCTCTATAAAGTGTAAGCTCCTGTGTACAGTACATGTGGTATATTATTTCTCTGACAGCTCCTGTGTACAGTATATGTGGTATATTACCCCTATATAGAGAGTCAGCTCCTGTGTACAGTACATGTGGTATATTATTTCTCTGTAGAGTGTCAGCTCCTGTGTACAGTATATGTGGTATATTACCCATCTATAGAGTGTCGGCTTCTGTGTACAGTACTTGTGGTATATTACCCCTCTATAGCGTGTCAGCTCCTGTGTACAGTACATGTGGTATATTACCCCTCTATAGAGTGTCAGCTCCTGTGTACAGTACATGTGATATATTATCCCTCTATAGAGTGTCAGCTCCTGTGTACAATACTTGTGGTATATTACCCCTCTATAGAGTGTCAGCTCCTGTGTATAGTACATGTGGTATATTACCCCTCTATAGAGTGTCAGCTCCTGTGTACAGTACATGTGGTATATTACCCCTCTATAGAGTGTCGGCTTCTGTGTACAGTACTTGTGGTATATTACCCCTCTATAGCGTGTCGGCTTTTGTGTACAGTACTTGTGGTATATTATTTCTCTGTAGAGTGTCAGCTCCTGTGTACAGTACATGTGATATATTACCCCTATATAGAGTGTCAGCTCCTGTGTACAGTACATGTGGTATATTACCCATCTATAGAGTGTCAGCTCCTGTGTACAGTACTTGTGGTATATTATCCCTCTATAGCGTGTCGGCTTCTGTGTACAGTACTTGTGGTATATTATTTCTCTGTAGAGTGTCAGCTCCTGTGTACAGTACTTGTGGTATATTATTTCTCTGTAGAGTGTCAGCTCCTGTGTACAGTATATGTGGTATATTACCCATCTATAGAGTGTCGGCTTCTGTGTACAGTACTTGTGGTATATTACCCCTCTATAGCGTGTCAGCTCCTGTGTACAGTACATGTGGTATATTACCCCTCTATAGAGTGTCAGCTCCTGTGTACAGTACATGTGATATATTATCCCTCTATAGAGTGTCAGCTCCTGTGTACAATACTTGTGGTATATTACCCCTCTATAGAGTGTCAGCTCCTGTGTATAGTACATGTGGTATATTACCCCTCTATAGAGTGTCAGCTCCTGTGTACAGTACATGTGGTATATTACCCCTCTATAGAGTGTCGGCTTCTGTGTACAGTACTTGTGGTATATTACCCCTCTATAGCGTGTCGGCTTTTGTGTACAGTACTTGTGGTATATTATTTCTCTGTAGAGTGTCAGCTCCTGTGTACAGTACATGTGATATATTACCCCTATATAGAGTGTCAGCTCCTGTGTACAGTACATGTGGTATATTACCCATCTATAGAGTGTCAGCTCCTGTGTACAGTACTTGTGGTATATTATCCCTCTATAGCGTGTCGGCTTCTGTGTACAGTACTTGTGGTATATTATTTCTCTGTAGAGTGTCAGCTCCTGTGTACAGTACTTGTGGTATATTATTTCTCTGTAGAGTGTCAGCTCCTGTGTACAGTATATGTGGTATATTACCCCTATATAGAGTGTCAGCTCCTGTGTACAGTATATGTGGTATATTACCCATCTATAGAGTGTCAGCTCCTGTGTACAGTACTTGTGGTATATTACCCCTCTATAGAGTGTCAGCTCCTGTGTACAGTACATGTGGTATATTACCCCTCTGTAGAGTGTCAGCTCCTGTGTACAGTACATGTGGTATATTACCCCTCTATAGCGTGTCGGCTTTTGTGTACAGTACTTGTGGTATATTATTTCTCTGTAGAGTGTCAGCTCCTGTGTACAGTACATGTGATATATTACCCCTATATAGAGTGTCAGCTCCTGTGTACAGTACATGTGGTATATTACCCATCTATAGAGTGTCAGCTCCTGTGTACAGTACTTGTGGTATATTATCCCTCTATAGCGTGTCGGCTTCTGTGTACAGTACTTGTGGTATATTATTTCTCTGTAGAGTGTCAGCTCCTGTGTACAGTACTTGTGGTATATTATTTCTCTGTAGAGTGTCAGCTCCTGTGTACAGTATATGTGGTATATTACCCATCTATAGAGTGTCGGCTTCTGTGTACAGTACTTGTGGTATATTACCCCTCTATAGCGTGTCAGCTCCTGTGTACAGTACATGTGGTATATTACCCCTCTATAGAGTGTCAGCTCCTGTGTACAGTACATGTGATATATTATCCCTCTATAGAGTGTCAGCTCCTGTGTACAATACTTGTGGTATATTACCCCTCTATAGAGTGTCAGCTCCTGTGTATAGTACATGTGGTATATTACCCCTCTATAGAGTGTCAGCTCCTGTGTACAGTACATGTGGTATATTACCCCTCTATAGAGTGTCGGCTTCTGTGTACAGTACTTGTGGTATATTACCCCTCTATAGCGTGTCGGCTTTTGTGTACAGTACTTGTGGTATATTATTTCTCTGTAGAGTGTCAGCTCCTGTGTACAGTACATGTGATATATTACCCCTATATAGAGTGTCAGCTCCTGTGTACAGTACATGTGGTATATTACCCATCTATAGAGTGTCAGCTCCTGTGTACAGTACTTGTGGTATATTATCCCTCTATAGCGTGTCGGCTTCTGTGTACAGTACTTGTGGTATATTATTTCTCTGTAGAGTGTCAGCTCCTGTGTACAGTACTTGTGGTATATTATTTCTCTGTAGAGTGTCAGCTCCTGTGTACAGTATATGTGGTATATTACCCCTATATAGAGTGTCAGCTCCTGTGTACAGTATATGTGGTATATTACCCATCTATAGAGTGTCAGCTCCTGTGTACAGTACTTGTGGTATATTACCCCTCTATAGAGTGTCAGCTCCTGTGTACAGTACATGTGGTATATTACCCCTCTGTAGAGTGTCAGCTCCTGTGTACAGTACATGTGGTATATTATTTCTCTATAGAGTGTCAGCTCCTGTGTACAGTACATGTGGTATATTACCCATCTATAGAGTGTCAGCTCCTGTGTACAGTATATGTGGTATATTATTTCTCTATAGAGTGTCAGCTCCTGTGTACAGTATATGTGGTATATTATTTCTCTATAGAGTGTCAGCTCCTGTGTACAGTACATGTGGTATATTACCCCTCTATAGAGTGTCAGCTCCTGTGTACAGTACATGTGGTATATTACCCCTCTATAGTGTCAGCTCCTGTGTACAGTACATGTGGTATATTACCCATCTATAGAGTGTCAGCTCCTGTGTACAGTACATGTGGTATATTATTTCTCTATAGAGTGTCAGCTCCTGTGTACAGTACATGTGGTATATTACCCCTCTATAGAGTGTCAGCTCCTGTGTACAGTACATGTGGTATATTACCCCTCTATAGCGTGTCTGCTCCTGTGTACAGTACATGTGAAATATTACCCCTCTATAGAGTGTCAGCTCCTGTATACAGTACATGTGGTATATTACCCCTCTATAGAGTGTCAGCTCCTGTATACAGTACATGTGGTATATTACCCCTCTATATAGTGTTAGCTCCTGTGTACAGTACATGTGGTATATTACCCCTCTATAGCGTGTCTGCTCCTGTGTACAGTACATGTGGTATATTATTTCTCTGTAAAGTGTCCAGAGAGGTATATCCCCCCTGAGCACTGTGTGCTGATGGGTCCCTGGTGTGTGTACATATCCCATATGATGTGGCATATGATGTGGCAGCAGGTGCAGGGCACGTCCATCACAGTGTATGGCAGTCAGTATCTCTCCGGTCCCGGCAGCAATGACAGAGCAGAGCTGATGGAGCATGATGGAGCAGCTCTGCCAGTCCCTACCATGCACTGGGCTCCATTACCTGCTCGGGCCCCTGGAAGCAGATCTTGCAGGTCGGCGGGCTCGGGGTATCACCGCTTTCCACACTGTCCGAGTCCGTCCTGGTGTCTGGGTGAGCGGCTGTGCCCTCCTCCCCCGGCTCTTGTTTACCATCCCCCGGCTCGTCCTCAGGCTTGTCAGCCGCCCGCTCCTCCTGCATCCCGACCTCAGGTGCCCGGTATGGGTGTGCGGCAGATGTGTGCGGGCACCAGGGAGCGGTGAAGGGTCACTGTGTGTCCGGCTCCATCACTGGCGGAGGCTGCAGCTCATCTGCTGGAGACATGAGGAGGAGGAGACTGACGCTCGGCAAGAACACCGCTCACTATGGAGCTCACACCAGCCGCTCTATACGTGGAGCCCTATATACAGTACAGTCTACAGTATATGTTACCGCTATACCCGTCACCTAGAAGAGGAGCCCCGGTCTCATAGAAAGCACGTAGAGGACTCCCGCCATCAGCATGCTGCCAGACACACACTGCATTTCTAGTACAATAGTACAACCCCTTATCTGTGCCGTATATATGGGGGTATCAGCATTATGAAGTCTACATACCTGGGAGGTACTGGTGTGTACCGCGGGGGCGTGCCTCTTACTAACTGTCGCACTGACGTCATCAACTGCTCACCTGACTGCACCATCAGTACGTCTGTGCGTGATCTACTACAGGACCTCCTAGTTATCTTACATATCCCAACCTTATCTACCTCATTGTAATGTCTCCTATGTATAACCTTCACAGATGCTGAATAGCTTTTTGTTTCCCCAACTTTAAATGGTTAAAGGGTTTAACAAGACTTAGTTATTGATCGTCTGTCTACAACAGTGTTTTCAAACCAGTGTGTCTCCAGCTGTTGCAAAACTTCAACTCCAAGCATTTGGTCTGCTGGAAGTTGTAGTTTTTAAACACCTGGAGTCACACTTGTTGGAAAACACTGATACACAGGAGAGGCTATAAAAAATTTTTTGTTGCAGCCATATTGGATTTTTTTTTGGAGCCAAAATTGCAGATTTTTGCGCCAAATTTTGCATCCAAGAAAATTCTGGCGGAAACATCTCACAAAATATTCCATGGTGACTAGTGCCCAGACAAGCGATAACTGTATAGATAAAACATTTCTGAGCTTAAATGTGAGTGCAGGTGCAGTGACCAAGAAAAAAGAATATATATATATTTTTAAATAACATTTTTAATAATAATTATTTCTTTTTTTTTTATAATTACTTATATAAGACCTTTTCCCAAATAAAAACACAAAGAAAATAAAACTAAAACCATTTCTGTGATTTTTACACTATCAAAAGCTGGTGTGAAATTTTTGATGTAAACTAGACTCTCACCCCTTTGAAAATATCATGCAAACCAGACAATATACGTGGACACGCCCACTTTTACAAAAACTGACGTGAACCGCGGCACAAAGCTCTTTGAAAATGTGGTCGATACTTTTTGCGCCAAAATTTTGGAGCGAAATTGATTTTTTGGGGCGCAAAATTCTGAGAATCTCCCCCAATGTGTTTCAGCTGCGCTGTATCAGGATTTAAGATATATGTATACGTTATATGTTAAAGTTATGTATACATTAGGGTTAAACGTATACTTTAAGCAGATGATAAAAACTGTGACTGCTATATGTCATACAGTAGAACTTGTTTTTCATTGACTCACATTAAAGGGAAAATACATGTATATTTTTTTTTGTTTTTTGGGGGGGCTGTATACAATAGCGTAGGCAATTGCACTTTTGTATGCAGCAAAACTAAACCTAATGAAATAGGAATAGTGAAGTATTAACACACAACACAGTGTGAACACAGCCTTACTGCAGCCCAGCTCTCTTTCACTTCAACCAGGGAGGGTGCCACGTGTTAGGATATGTTCAAACTGCAGAATGTCCGTGCGGAATTCTGCATCAATATTCCGCATGGACATTCAACTGCAGCAGAGTCCCATTGATTTCAGTGGGATTCTGCTGCACTGTGCACATGGCGGAATTTTCATGGCAGAAATCCTGATTCCGTAGTCTGCAGAAATCATGTTTTGCCGGAGTTCCACTGTTGGTGGAAAGTACGCGTGGAAATTTCCTGTGTGGGCATTCCACCATGTGAACATAGCCTCGGTCCTGCACAGATCAGATTTCTATGGTCCATCCTGAGGGTCCAGCCATCATTGAAAAATCCTCGAAAGAACTCTTAGATTTGACAAAAGCCTCTAATCCAGTTTAAGGGTAGATTCAGACGAGCGGATCCACAGCGTATTTTACGCTGCATATCAGCCGCTGAAGGACTACTACAGGGTGCCTTTAGATGTGCCTGTTCGGAGCGGCAATACACCGCTACGAGCAGACACACTGCTGCGATGTACGAGTTGCCGCGCATGCGCAGTGTACTCGCACACATCGGGTCCGCTCCCCCTGCTCCCTGAGCTAGGCCAAGAGCAGCCGCGATGTGCGAGTATACTGCACATGCACGCGGCGACTCGCACATCACTGTGTGTCTGCTCGTAGCGGCGGATTGCCGCTCCGAGCAGGCACCTGGAGAGGCAGCATACAGCGGTCCTTCAGAAAGCAGATCTGCGGCGTAATACGTGCTGGGGATCCGCTCGTGTGAACGTACCCTTAAAGGGGTACTCCGGTGGAAAACTTTTTTTTTTAAATCAACTGGTGCCAGAAAGTTAAACAGATTTGTAAATTACAATGTAGCCCGGACCTTCTAGGTGAGTGAATAAAAATGGATATACGTGGATCGTGCTTCAATAATATTATCATTTATTATAAAATATAGATAAGATTTCGACACTTCTCACAGGGCCCTTGTGAGAAGAACATACATATTAAAAGGCAACCTAACAATGTATTTAGGCAATAGTAATTAAAACTATAGACCTGGCATAGGATAATAAAATAGCAGAGTAAGATCTGTACCATACAAATATATTAAAGAGTTGCTCTTCTGGGTATTTAGGGTAGATATGTCCCTTTTAGATACAGTAGCAAACAGTCTGAAATATTAGAAATTGTTACCGGTCTGTAAATGGTAACTTACCGCAATGGCTGAGTGTCCGTGGTGTGCACAGTTCTCTGTGCGGTGCTTCCAATTGTGAGCCTGTGCCAGTAGGATCTGAGCGCGGTGGCAGTCGCTGTCGGCTGAGGCGCTGGCAGGTGCCGAAGATCGCAGTGGTGTCCGGGGACTGCTGGCGCTGGCGTGCGCTGGAGTTGGTATTCCTCACCGCTTTGCTAGTTGGTAGACAGGACCATGTACTGGATGGCTGAAAGTTCACCTCGTGGTGCCGGCGTCTGAGCCGGGATGGCTGCACCAGGATGGTTACACCGGAATGGATCTGAACTGCTGAATCGGGTAGGTAGCAGAGTAAGAGCGCTAATAATGGTACAGTTCATAAAAGGTAACTGGCCATAAAGTTTAGGCACAGTTCGAGTACTACTATGCCAGTAGATAACGACTAGACGCGTTTCAGGGTTGTATAATGTAACCCTTTCCTCAGTAACTTCCAGCCCTCCAGTACATGGTCCTGTCTACCAACTAGCAAAGCGGTGAGGAATACCAACTCCAGCGCACGCCAGCGCCAGCAGTCCCCGGACACCACTGCGATCTTCGGCACCTGCCAGCGCCTCAGCCGACAGCGACTGCCACCGCGCTCAGATTCTACTGGACCAGGCTCACAATTGGAAGCACCGCACAGAGAACTGTGCACACCACGGACACTCAGCCATTGCGGGAGCAATATCCATCGCCTGAGTTACCATTTACAGACCGGTAACAATTTCTAATATTTCAGACTGTTTGCTACTGTATCTAAAAGGGACATATCTACCCTAAATATCTAGAAGAGCAACTCTTTAATATATTTGTATGGTACAGATCTTACTCTGCTATTTTATTATCCTATGCCAGGTCTATAGTTTTAATTACTATTGCCTAAATACATTGTTAGGTTGCCTTTTAATATGTATGTTCTTCTCACAAGGGCCCTGTGAGAAGTGTCGAAATCTTATCTATATTTTCTAATAAATGATAATATTATTGAAGCACGATCCACGTATATCCATTTTTATTCACTCACCTAGAAGGTCCGGGCTACACTTTTTTTGGTTTTTCCCTTTCTAGCAATTAAGGTATAGTTGCTTGCCCAGTTTGACCTCGGTGCGTAATAGTTGTGAGCTGCACACACCTATATAGTTTTTTCTTCTTAGATTTGTAAATGACTTCTATTAAAAAAAATCTTAATCCTTCTAGTACTTATTAGTTGCTGAATACTACAGGGGAAATTATTTTCTTTTTGGAACACAGAGCTCTCTGCTGACATCATGAGCACAGTGCTCTCTGCTGACATTTCTGTCCATTTTAAGAACTGTCCAGAGTAGGAGAAAATCCCCATAGCAAACATATGCTGCTCTGGTCAGTTCCTAAAATGGACAGAGATGTCAGCAGAGAGCTCTGTGTTCCAAAAAGAAAATAATTTCCTCTGTAGTATTCAGCAGCTAATAAGTACTGGAAGAATTACGATTTTTTAATACAAGTAATTTACACATCTGTTTAACTTTCTGGCACCAGTTGATTTAAAAAAAAAAAAAAAAAAGTCTTCCACCAGATACCCCTTTAAGCTTGTGCTCACCACAAGCAAAGCTATAGGGGGGGGAGAGGTCACAGCTTTGGTCCAGTAGTGTGTCCACCCCACCGCCTGGACCTTATGTAGTGCTATGCTGTCAGTGACCTCCTTTTACTAATGGTCCTGATGCTGGAGAGCAAATAACATATGACAGGAAGCAATAACTGCTTCCTCCCTCATGTCATTATCTGTGAGGCCCCGGATCTTTCAGAGCCATCACTGAAGAGTGGCTGAGAGGTTCTTTACATCTACTCTAAAAGACAAATGCATTTGTGTGTCTGTCTGTATATGTCTGAGTGAGCGTATGGCTGATTGGGTCAGTTAGAGGGTCTGTGAGTAGATGTGTGAGTGGGTTATTCATATAGGTGCATGGACCTGATCTCGTGTGTCTGAATGAGTGAATTACACCTGGTTTAGGATGTGTGGGTGACAGAGGAAGCACCTGATCCTTATTGAGGATGCAGACACTAAAGCATGGGTCTCAAATTGGTGGCCCTCCAGATGTTGCAAAACTTCAACTTCCAGCATTCCCAGACAGCCGTAGGCTGTCTGGGCATGCTGGTAGTTGAAGTTTTGCAACATCTGGAGGGCCACCAGTTTGGGACCCCTGCACTAAAGCTACATTCACCTACGGACTCTCTGCGGAGAATATCTGAAATCCATCGGTGCTAGCACATATTTATTCTTGCCCTACTCTCGCACTATTAATTACCTTTTTGGGAAGTGTTACTCGCCCTAAAAATGGTGGCCACACACAGCAACCTCTCCCTATTTCCACCTACAAACACTGGGAAATGGCAGTGTTTTAGGTGGAAATAGTGAGAGGTTCATGTGTGGGGCTTCCCTTTTTAGGGTAATTAACAATTGCCAAGAAGAGAATTAATAGTGCGAGAGTAGGGCCTTTCAGGGGAAGTTTTTACCCCCACCTGTTACAATGGACCATACGTTGTTCCCTTCCACCTTTTAGAGGTCTTTGCATTACATCAATACTTGGTGGTGTAGGTGGCACATGGTGTTTTTTTGCACACCTTTCCTTTTCTTAGATATGAAAAAAAAATTGGGGTCCATATATTTTATCCTAAGAAAAGTTAAGTTTGTGGTCGAGGCTACAACGTGACCAGCTGCCTACCTAATCACTACAATAACAATAACACACAATAACGGTAATAACGATGAACCGCAATAACGATACAGTGATAATGAGAACGGTTATAACGATAACCACAGTAATGATAACAGTAATAACGGCAACCATAATAATGATGGCAGTAATAAGAATGACTGTAATAATAACAGTAATAATGATACCAGTAATGACGATGATAATAATAATAATATTCATAACAATAACACAATAAATGACACCAATAATAATAATATCAATACCATAACAATAATAACAGGAATAATGATCACATACTTACAGTGCCCAGAAATGTGCCCGAAACTGTGACTGTGGACACGCCTATAGAGGGCCAAAAAACCTGGCAGTAATCAGAAAACCAGTTATCACTTACCTCGTCCAAACACTCGACCTTGAAGAATAGTACAGAATACCGTGTTGAGATGTCAGAGGGGTACAAAAGCCTGTGTAACATCTGTTCGATGGGCTGTAAATATTGGATCTGCACCTGTACAATTGATGATACTTAACATGATAGTTAGACGTAACTATAACTTCTTGCAGGGCCCTGCCCATAAAGGGACAAAAAAAAAAACAATGTCTATTGACACCCTACCATCACCTACCCATGATTTTATTGCTCTGAATATGTGTCAGTAACAATATTTACGCAGTGCGACCCTGCAGATGTGGCAGGCATAACAGGTATGCTACCTCCTATGAGGATATTATTACTCTGAAGATGTGTCAGTAACAATCATTACACTGTACATCCCCCGGCAGATGTGGCAAGCACTGGTGGGTGGAAATCCTGGCTGATCCATGCCTGATTCATCTTCACAAAGGACAGTCTCGCCACATTTTTCATGGACAGATGAGTTCTCCTTGGGGTTACTATTGCCCCCGTCGCACTAAACACCCGCTCTGATGGCACCCTACTGACCGGGCAGGACAGCTTTTCCAGGCCAAACTCTGCTAGTTGCGGCCACAAATTTGGCTGCCCAGAAGTCCAGCGGAACTTCAAGGTGTGTTGGCATGGTCATGTCAAGGTATACCACCACCTGCTGGTTCAGGTCCTGCTCTGATGAGTTGCTTCACTGTGCACGTGAGGAAAGCTTCTCATCAGAGACTGTAGACTCAGGTTGCTGCTGATGGAGCTGGTTCTGCTCCTGCCACCCCACCCCTCCCAGGCAGCCATGGAGGTGGAAGGTGAGCGCAGAGGGCCCCCCAAGTCAGACCTGCAAGAGGAAGGACGATGGCGAAGATAGGCATCAGCCAACTAACTATGTAGGATGTCCTTGTAGTAGGTCAGTTTGTCCTCCCTCTCCGTGGGTGTAAAAAAGGCCCCCATTTTGTTCCGGTAGCTAGGGTCCAATAAGGTGGAAAGCCCGAAGTCATCACGCTGCCAAATGGTGACAATTCGGCAGTCACTATGCAAGCAAGTAAGCATGCACTGTGCCATTTGTGCAAGTGACTTGGAGGGACTCCCTGCCTCCATCTCCACTGCATACTGCCATGGTGTGTCAGGGTCCTCTGTCTCTTCTTCCTCATAACCCTCTATCTCCTCTGGCTGCTCCTGATCCTCCTTTCCTGTCAGATTACTATAAAAACCGCCCATTTCGTGAAACCTAAACTGTGCTCTCCTGTCCCCCTCCCGTTGCTCCACCTCTTCCAGTTCAGCCCCCACAGGGCTCATGTGGCAGTGAGATATAAAAAGTGACCAAAAATACACTATTTTGGAGTTTGGAATACGCCATTCACTGTGGGGTTTAATAAACTATATATTTTTATAGTTCGGACATTTACGCACGCGGCAATACCACATATGTTTATTTTTATTTTTTGTTACACAGGTTTTTTTTTATGGAAAAAGGGGGCTGATTCAAACTTTTATTAGGGAAGGGGTAAAATCATCTTTATTAACTTATTTTTTCCCCTTTTTTTTTTTTTTTTTGCAATGTTAGCGCCCCGATAGGGGACTATAACATGCAGTACATTGATTAAATACACTGATCAATGCCATTGCATTGCAATACATTGATCAGTGTTATCGGCGGTTGATTGCTCAAGTCTGGATTTCAGGCTTGGAGCAATCAATCGCCGATCGGACGTGCAGGAGGCAGGTAAGGCACCCTACTGCTGCGTCGTAGCTGATCGGGACATCGCGATTTTACCACAATGGTCCCGATCAGCCCGACTGAGCTGCCGGGAAGCTTTCACTTTAGATGCGGTGATCAACTTTGATCGCCGCGTCTAAAGAGTTAATGCCAGATGTCTGCCTGAACTGTGATGTCCGGCATTATCCACGGGTCCTGGCTGCCCAGTGGTCACCGGTAATCAGACCCAGAGCGAACACGCTCCGGGGACAGATTACAAACGGAGGGCCGCGTGCACGATCACGGGGGTCCCCAGTGGCGGGACTCCGGCGATCAGGCATCTTATCCCCTATCCTTTGGATAGGGGATAAGATGTCTGAACACCGGAGAACCCCTTTAATGTCTGGCCAATGATGTGTTGATGAGTGATCACCTGACCCCACTTGTAAGAGCCTTATAAACTGTAGCACCTTATTACACATCTAATTATTCTACCATGGTCATTGCCTAACTGATACTCATGTAATGCAGTACAGGGCTGTTTGTGGTAAACGTGATAAAATCTGCTAATCCTACACAGTGTATGAAGTGTAGTTACAAAATGACTAACCCAGCTGATACTATATAAAGATATTGGGCAATTACACCAGCCAAAGTGTGTGTAGACGTGTATGTTATGTAAACTACTGCCTGCAAATGGAGAAGGCATTAACAACTGTAAAAGTCACTATTTCTAGCAATAGTATGGGGAAAAAAATTATAAATGTCAAATCTGCTGTATTGTAGATAGTAAGGAAACTGTATTATTTGTTCTGCCTTATTATTTTGCATTTCAATTTCAATTTAGCAAATGGAGTAGAAATGCAGAAAGAATTCTCAGTTCACTGAACCTCTCTTTATGCAGCACTAGGACACAATGTTAACTCATGTTTGTGTGAAATCAATACATTACAGCATACAGTAAGGCTAGTAGATCAAGATCAATGGTTTATTAAAGTTGCAACTTAGAATATGGGAAGCTGACACAAAAATGTCAGGATGCATTGAGCAGCTTGCAAACAAGTGGTAATAAGCAAACAGATCTGAATCATTCCCGATCTTTTTAGGTTATGTTTCAAAGGAGAACCCTGTCTCATGGACTTTAAGTGCACTCTAAAGTGTATTATAGATAAATAGGATCTGTATGAAGAATACATCGTATGAAGAATAAGTTGCAATTACAATGAGTAAATCTGTCTCCCCCAAATAGTTCTGTTTTGTCATCAGTATAAACAACCTGTTGGATAATGTAGATGGATTGTAAGTAGTAGCGTATTAGTTATTATTACTCATTTGAAAGGGCTATTATCCTGGCTAAGCTACGTCTATCTTGCTATATGCAGTGATGGCGAACCTTTCTGAGCCCGAGTGCCAAAACCGTAATGCGCGCCAACTTTTTTTTCCCTCAAAGTGCCAGCACAGCAATTACATCAGAATACTGAGGTTTACGTTTAAAAAAAACAACTTAGGTAGGCAGTATGTTCCCCCACATTAGGTAGGCAGCATAGTTCCCCCACATTAGGTAGGCAGTATAGTTCCCCCACATTAGGCTGTAGTTCCCTCACATTAGGTTGGAAGTATAGTTCCCCCATGTTAGGTAGTAGTTCCCCCCACAGTAGGTTGGCAGTATAGTTTGCCCACATTAGGCTGGAGTTCCCCCCACATTAGGTTGGCAGTATAGTTCCCCCACATTAGGTTGTAGTTCCCCCACATAAGGTTGGCAGTATGTTTCCCACATTAGGTTGTAGTTCCCCCACATTAGGTTGCAGTTCCCCCACATTAGGTTGCAGCTCCCCCCACATTAGGTAGGCAGTATAGTTCCCCCACATTAGGTTGTAGTTCCCTCATATTAGGTTGGAAGTATAGTTCCCCCACATTAGGTTGTAGTTCCCCCATATTAGGTAGGCAGTTTAGTTCCCCCACATTAAGTTGGCAGTGTGTTCCCCCACATTAGGTTGCAGTTCCCCCACATTAGGTGGGCAGTATAGTTCCACCACATTAGGTTGTAGTTCCCCCACATTAGGTTGTAGTTCCTCCACATTAGGTTGTAGCTCCTCCACATTAGGTTGGCAGTATAGTTCCCCCACATTAGGTTGTAGTTCGCCCACATTAGGTTGGCAGTATGTTCCCCCACATTAGGTTGTAGTTCCCCCACATTAGGTTGCAGTTCCCCCACATTAGGTTGCAGTTCCCCCACATTAGGTTGGCAGTTCCCCCACATTAGGTTGGCAGTATGTTCCACCACATTAGGTTGGCAGTATGTTCCCACACATTAGGTTGTAGTCCCCCCACATTAGGTGCAGTATAGTTTCCCCACAGACATACAGCCTTCAGCCATATACAGTGTATGGCTGGAGGCTGTATGTCTGTGTACTGCCTCACAGTGCTCCGTCCACCGCTCCTCCTATAGGCCATAGCAGTAGGTCCCGGGACCGGAGGAGCGGTGGTCGGAGCATCGAAGCTGACATGTAGCTGGTAACTTACCATGCAGGCCAGCGCGAGTCCTCCTCCTCGATGCTCCACTCCTCTGTTCTTATGGGCACACACACGGGACGTCAGTGACGTCCCTGCGTGCGCTAACTCCCAAAAAGATCTTTCGGGACACAGGAATGTCCCGGTTTGCCCCGCCTGGCGAACTATAGCTGCATGCCCACAGAGGGTGCCATAGGTTCGCCATCACTGCTATAGGGGTTTACAATTATAGTGACTGTACAGGGTGGGCCATTTATATGGATACACCTTAATAAAATGGGAATGGTTGGTGATATTAATTTCCTGTTTTTGGCACATTAGTATATGTGAGGGGGGAAACTTTTCAAGATGGGTGGTGACCATGGTGGCCATTTTGAAGTCAGTCATTTTGAATCCAACTTTTGTTTTTTCAGTAGGAAGAGGGTCATGTGACACATCAAACTTATTGGAAATTTCACAAGAAAAGCAATTATATGCTTGGTTTTAACGTAACTTTATTCTTTCATGAGTTATTTACAAGTTTCTGACCACTTATAAAATGTGTTCAATGTGCTGCCCATTGTGTTGTATTGTCAATGCAACCCTCTTCTCCCACTCTTCACACACTGATAGCAACACCGCAGGAGAAATGCTAGCACAGGCTTCCAGTATCCGTAGTTTCAGGTGCTACAGAATGGGCAAAACAAAAATTGGAACAGGACCCTCAGTTTACACAGAAGATTTTGTTCAGTGATGAGACAAACTTTTATGTGAATGGTGAAGTTAACAAACAAAACCACCGCTATTGGTCTGATGCTAACCCACATTGGATAGATCCCTCCAAGACTGTTGGAACACAAAAATTGATGGTATGGTGTGGTATAGGGGGTACAAAGATAGTGGGGCCATTCTTCATCAATGGAAACCTCAAGGCCACTGGAAATGCAAAATTGCTACATAATGATGTGTTTCCCTCTTTATGCACTGAAGCTGGCATGTTTCCTGAGTTTTTCCAGCAAGATGGTGCACCACCACATTATCAGTGTCAGGTCCAAGCATTCCTAGATGAACAGTTTCCTGGAAAGTGGATTGGTCGTCGTGGGCCAGTTGAATGGCCCCCAAGGTCTCCCGATCTGACCCCCTTAGACTTTTATCTTTGGGGTCATCTGAAGGCATTTGTCTATGCTGTGAAGATACGAGATGTGCAGCACCTGAAACTACGGATACTGGAAGCCTGTGCTAGCATTTCTCCTGCAGTGTTGCTATCAGTGTGTGAAGAGTGAAAGAAGAGGGTTGCATTGACAATCCAACACAATGGGCAGCACATTGAACACATTTTATAAGTGGACAGAAAAGTGTAAATAGCTCATGAAAGAATAAAGTTACGTTAAAACCAAGCACATCATTGTTTTTCTTGTGAAATTCCCAATAAGTTTGATGTGTCACATGACATGAAAAAACTAAAGTTGGATTCAAAATGGCCAACTTCAAAATGGCCGCCATGGTCACCACCCATCTTGAAAAGTTTCCCCCCTCACATATACTAATGTGCCACAAACAGGAAGTTAAAATCACCAACCATTCCCATTTTTATTAAGGTGTATCCATATAAATGACCCACGCTGTACTTTATTATCACAAGTACATTTATAGGAGGCACTGCCATGTCAAGTGTAAATGGCATATCCATAGCCAACAGCCATTTTTTGCGATTGCTCCAATGGAGAACCCATCATGGGCACCTCTCTATTGAAGCAGATGCACCCGTCCTTAGGGGACTCCTATTTTCCATAGGGGAAAACCAATTTAAAAAGAATATATCATCAGTAAATTACCCATTGTTTAAATCAAGTTTTTGTATTAATTTTGTTTTTCTTTTACTCTAATATCTTTCAGTTTTCAGTCTAAATACTAAGCATTATAAAAAGCTGACACTTCCTGTTTTGCAGAGATCACTTTTCTTAGTTAAAGGGGTACTCCACTGGAAAACATTTTTTTTTATCAACTGGTGCCAGAAAGTTTTTGCTAGATAGAAGAAACTATCAGTATCTGGTCTTAATTAGTAAAAAGTATAGGTAACAAATTCCCTTCATATGCTCACACTTTGCAATAGGGAAGTTAAAATGATGCCATTAAATTAGCATTAAGTTAATTGTAGATGAGAGCGGCTACTAACTGTAGCTGGAACCTCACTGATAATGACAGGCATCAGCGATCCTGCTGCTGCCGTCATAATTCCTTTAGACCCTGTGATCAATATCGATCACAGCATCTAAAGTGAAAGTAAAAGTTTCAGGTTAGCTCAGTGGAGCTCATCGGACCCCTGTGACATGATTGAGCGGTCCAATGAGCTAAAATATTTTTATTTTTCCAAAGCATTTGATACTATGCCACAAAAAAAGGTTGGTACATAAAATTAGACTGAGGATTAAAATGAAGGTAAGTGGGTAAGTATCTTGCTCAGTGATAGGAAACAGAGGGTGGTTATTAAAGGTACATACTCTGAGTTGGTGACTGTTTTGGGTCCTATTCTTTTTAATACATTTATTAATGTCCTTGTCAAGGGATTATAGTGAAGTATCAATCTTTGCAGGTGATACTAAGCTCTGCAAAGGGGCTAACACTATAGAAGTGCACTGTGTATAGTAGATACCACAATAGAGCACAGTGCACTGTTACAAATGGATCTGGATAGGTTGGATGTTTGGACTGAGAAGTGGCAGATAAGGTTCAGCACTACTAAATGTAAGGTAATGCACATGGGGGAATATGTATTAAATGGGAAACACTGGGAAAGATGGACATGGAAAAGGACTAAGGAGCTTTAGTCAATAATAAATTAAACTTTAGCAACCACTGTCAAGCAGCTGCTACCAAGGCAAATAAAAGCATGGGGTACATCAAAAGGAGCATAGATGCCCACAAAATGGAAGTAATTCTACCGTTAAAAAAAAAGTCCTATTCTGACCACTATAACTTTTTTTTTCTGTATTAGGGGCTATATAAGGGCTGATTTTTTTGCACCAAGATCTGTAGTTTTAATCCACCATCTTGTTTAAGCAATAGAAGAACAGGAACCAGCACTTAAATATCTTCAGATTTATTGGAGGTAAAATCACAGGAGTAGATATAAATTTGGTAACATTTTTATCGCATTGACCTACAGAATAAATAAAATGTAATTTTTTTTTTTACCATAATCTATACTGTGTTAAAATGAAACCCCCCAAAAGTTACAAAAGTGTAGTTTTGTGAGTTACACGTGCACATGAAACAATTTAAGTATAATAATGTGATAATTCATCTGTTTATTATCCTTTGAAAATCGTCAATATTTTGTCGCTGTAGCAATCAACCTGCTTTCTCTATGAACTAATCCAATTACATCTTCATTGCATTCTGCAAAGTGCCTGTGACTAATATATGTAATGCTAAATCTGTCACTGTTCTCTGTTGTGCATGTAAAGCTGCTGACATCAGTGAAGGGACATGTGGGGTTTTAATAAAATAATACTCAAAATAAAATAATAATAATTTTTCCATTAGCAATCTTTGTGCAATATATATATATATATATATATATATATATATATATATATATATATACAACCAAAGGATAAACTGGCCAGCACTATTGATCCAAACTATTGTAAAAACCTGGCCTGCAGGTGCAAGCTGCTGGGCTAAATATACAGCAACAGGAAAATACAGCAGCACACTGCTAGCACAAAGATATAGATGAAACATGAGTATATAGATAAAACATGAGTATATAGATAGAACATGAAAAAGCTATACAGCTGTAATGCAATAAATGAAAATATGAAACTATGAAAATATGAGGTACTTAGCTTGCAAATTTGGCGCCAAATAGCCTGGACCGTCCCACCACGGTAAGGTAACCTCATTCTGGGACGGACCCTACAATGGCGCACGGACGTTGATGAATACCCACTGTACTGCTCTGATTAAAACGTTGCAGAGCAGTGGCGGGCCATGCGACAATTGTATTAAAAGTGGTACATGATAAATTAATGACAACTGCACAAAATGATCTAAATCAGATCACTTCGTGGTAATGAAAATTAAACAGTGTAAATGAAATGTCGCAGGAAAAGTCGCACAGGTCCAGCCTGCAACAAAAAAGCCATCTAAATTGTTTGATAAATTCCCCTCAGTGTTCTTGCTGTGGAAAAAGTGCAGGAACTCTGTTCCCATGTGTTTCTGCAAGACTTGAGCCCTAACTACCTTGCTAAAGATGCTGAGATTTCCACTTAGGGAGGTACTCACTTTTGTTGCCAAGGTTTAAACATTAATGGCTGTGTGTTGAGTTATTTTGAGGGTAAGTAATATCAAACACTGTTATACAGGCTGTGCACTCACTCCTTTACATTGTAACAGAGTGTCATTTCTTCAGTGTTGTCACATGAAAAAAATATATCAAAATATTTAGGAAGATTTGGTTGGTGTACTCTCTTATGGGAGATACTGTATGTCTCAGATATGTAAATGATTACAGGAGTGATCTAAATTAGTCACTTGGTCTTGCCACAAGACGGCATATAAGTGCTTCTCCTGCTGCCCTATAAAAAGCCTCTCTAAAAGACAGATTTTTAAAGGGGTAATTTCACTGGACTGAGGGAAACATGATGGTTGTGACAAATTGCCTGCCATCTAGGCTGTTCTGATGAAGCTGTAAGGAGGTGGTGGGAGCAGTGGTCACTTGAGGGCATACACACATGGTAAGCAGGCTCCGGATGGCCCAGACAGACCACCGGTAGAGAGGATCATTTGATCTGCTGACAAGAACAAGCAGCTGCCACAGTTTTCTCATGCATTATTCAGACACAGGTGACACAATCATTACATGTCATTACAATTACATGTCCTGCCTTTGACATTCAGCCATCATTGTCTTTGTTTGCAGTGGTGGATTGGAACCAAATTTATCTTTAACCCCTTAAGGACTTAGGACGTACCAGTACGTCCTGAGCCCGCTCCCGGTGTTAAAAACGGGGTCACGCCGTGACCCCGCATAACACCGGGTCGGTCCCGGCTGCTAATCAAAGCCGGGACCCTGGGCTAACAGCGCGCAGCACCGATCGTTGTGCCGCGCGCTGTTAACCCTTCAGACGCGGCGATCAAAGTTGACTGCCGCATCTGAAAACGAAAGTAAACGCTTCCCGGCAGCTCAGTCAGGCTGACCGGGACATCGCGATAAAATCGCGATGTTCCGATCAGCTGGGACGCAGGCGGAGGTCTCCTTACCTGTGTCCGTGGCGTACGATCGGGGTTTGATTGCTCCAAGCCTGAACTACAGGCTTGAGCAATTGAGCCCCTATCTCGCTGATCCGTGCAGAGCTATGGCTCTGCAGGGATCAGCATAGGAGATCAGTGTGTGCAGTGCTATAGCTCCCTATGGGAGCTATAACACTGCAAAAAAAAAGTGGAAAAAAAAAAGTTAACAAAGGTCATTTAACCCCCTCCCTAATAAAAGTTCAAATCACCCCCCTTTTCCCATAAAAAAATAAACATATGTGGTATCGCCGCATGGGTAAATGTCCGAACTATAAAAATATATCATTAATTAAACCGCATGGTCAATGGCGTACGCGCAAAAAATTCCAAAGTCCAAAATAACATATTTTTGGTCGCTTTTTATATCATGAAAAAATGAATAAAAAGCGATCAAAAAGTCCGATCAATATAAAAATTGCACCGCTAAAAATGTCAGATCACACCACAAAAAATGAGTCCTCAAACCGCCCCATATGCAGAAAAATAAAAAAGTTATAGGGGTCAGAAGATGACAATTTTAAACGTATAAATTTCCGTGCATGTAGTTATGATTTTTTCCAGAAGTACGACAAAATCAAACCTATATAAGTAGGGTTTCATTTTAATCGTATGGACCTACAGAATAAAGATCAGGTGTCATTTTTACTGAAAAATGTACTACATAGAAACGGAAGCCCCCAAAAGTTACAAAATGGCGTTTATTCTTCAATTTCGTTGCACAATTATTATTTTTTTCCGTTTCGCTGTAGATTTTTGGTTAAAATGACTGATGTCACTGCAAAGTAGAATTGTTGGCGCAATTTAGGTGCAAAATTGAAAGGGTTATGATTTTTGAAAGGTGAGGAGGAAAAAACGAAAGTGCAAAAACCGAAAACCCCTCAGTCCTTAAAGGAAATCTGTCATCAGAATCACCCACACTAAACCTGTTACACAGGCTTGTAGTGCGGGTGATCCTGATTAAAACGCTTCCTACCTCATTAAAAACTGTGCAGCGGTTCGCCAGATATCTTCATTTTTAGTTATATGGTATTCCCAGGCTTGGAACTCAGTGGGAGGTCCGCAGCATCAGCACGGACTCACTTATGTCATTTTCGCCTGGCGGAGTGGCTGCCCGGCTCATGAATATTCATGGCTGCCTCATCGCAGTCTTCCTCCTGGTGTAGGTCACGTGGGTAGCGCCGCGCATGCGCCGCGCGCCGTACACCCGGAAGCGGCATTCTCCTGCATATCTATCTATGCAGGAGAACGCCGCTTCCGGGTGTACGGCACGTGGCGCATGCGCGGCGCTACCCACGTGAACTACACCAGGAGGAAGACTGCGATGAGGCAGCCATGAATATTCATGAGCAGGGCAGCCGCTCCGCCCGGCGAAAATGAGGTAAGCGAGTCCGTGCTGATGCTGTGGACCTCCCACTGAGTCCCAAGCCTGGGAATACCATATAACTTAAAATGAAGATATCTGGCGAACCGCTGCGGAGTTTTTAATGAGGTAAGAAGCGTTTTAATCAGGATCACCCGCACTACACGCCTGTGTAACAGGTTTAGTGCAGGTGATTCTAATCACAGATTTCCTTTAAGGGGTTAAAGACAAATTCAAGCTCCCGCTGCCACATGTGTTATTTCTCATGAAAGGTCTTCCAGTTGGCATTTTTCAGCAGGGTAATGCTTACCAACCCAGCAATGGTTTCCCAGGCATGTTTCCACTAGATTGCAACTCTTCCTTGGCCTGCTTGGTTGCCAAATTCATTGCCAATTGAGCACCTGCTGAGACACCGGCTTTGGCAACCTAAAAGAGTGCATTATCAATAAACTCAGCTGCAATATCTGTGGATAAATATGCTGCAGGATGCCATATATAATCTGTATGCCTCCATGCCTAACTGTATCTATTTTATCCACGTTAAAGGCAGCCCAACAGAGTAAACAACGGTGGTTAGGTGTGTGTATAGAGACCTCGTGATCACATTGCTGGTGTGAATACCTTGGGAGCCATTGCATACAACGACCTCCTTTCCATAGTACAGTTTTCCCTAATAAACGTCAATAAACATCATATTTACATTCACACATATAAAGGTTCATTTAATTCCAGCAGTTCCTTGTGGTGTTTTTTTTTTTTGTCAATTAGTGGATGAAGATATAGATGATGTAGATAGATATAATAATCATTTGATCATTGAATGCATGTTAAAGGAAGACATCACACTTTGGCTTTTAGATAATATGAGCCTTTACTGACATCACACTCACTAACCTGCTTATACAGTTTAATCGTGCAGGCAGTGATGAATTAACCGCTTTTTACCTGGTAAACATCTGTGGAGCCGTTCCTGAGTAATCTTTATATTTCCTAATTTGCAGCAGTGCTTAGCAGCTTGACCAAAACTATTCCTGTCCCTTCTGTCCAGAAATCCCCTGTCACTTTATCAACATGCATATCAACGTCACTTTCACGTCTGCATGACATGAGAGCCATTGCCCACATGACCATCCTGCTTGTAATGTAAAGCGCAGGCGCTGGTACATACTAGGTACAACTGGAAATTAAGTGGAATACACTACCTGTGCTCTGCTTTGAAAGAAATGGACTCACTCAACCCAATTGAAGATTATTTTACTCCCTCTCTTTGTATTTCTTCTCTGACATTTATAGTAATATGCCTTTAAAGCATGTTTAGTGATAAAGGAAGTTGCTTTAGAAGAAGAATTCCTTAGTTTAAAAAAATTAATAAAAATCAGCTAGAGAAAGATGCATTTAATACAAATTCTGATTAATATTAATGACAACAGACAGACATTATTTCATGGTAATTTTACTTATCTGGAAAGATTAGACTTAATTAAAACACTGTCAGGTAATCCACTATCCCCTAGTTGGGACTTATTAAATATTCCTCAGCTTGTAATATCTTCTTTCCTACCTTTTTCTGTTGCTTAAAACGTTACTACCATTTAGAAAATATTTTGCCATGTCATGCAGACATGTCAAAAGTTTTGATCACTCGGGATCCCCACTCATCTCTAGATACAGCCATGTCACTCCCCGGATCAGCACTACCTCCACCTTTTTGCAGGATGCAGGCTCCATAGACTAGAGTAGAGCCTGTCTCCTGCAATGAGTTAAATGAGTGGCCATGTCAAAACTTTTGACATGGATACATGACATTTTATGCTTCAGATAAAATCATCACTACTCTAAATCTGTGCCAAAATGCCTATCCCCTTAAATACATAGAAGCAGCTGTGTTACTCCTCAAATAGCTATATGGGATCAAGCTAGGCTCACAGCTTGAAGTGGGGGAAAGTATTTAGCCAGTCACCAATTGTGCAAGTTCTCCAACTTAAAAAGATGAGAGAGAAAAAGTAAAGATGAGCGAACTTACAGTAATTCATTTTGTCACAAACTTCTCAGCTCGGCGGTTGCTTACTTTAGCCTGCATAAATTAGTCCAGCTTTCAGGTGCTCTGGTGGGCTGGAAAAGGTGGATACCGTCCTAAGAGAGAGTCTTCTAGTCTAGTCTTCTGTCGGACTCAGGGAATACCCAAAGACCTCATTACAAAAGGAAAAACAAACCTTATAGGTCTAGACAATCCCAGGCCAAGCGTCCCACCACGCAAACTACGGGTCAAGTAGTGACACCACAGAACTTGGGTCAACCATGCTTACCTTTGACTCAGGGTGGACCCCAAGGAGCCCGTCAGCATTTAGGTACTATTGGGCAGCCATCTTCATCTCCCTTCTTACCTACATCACAAGGTGGGGGTATAGCGCAAACAAACATGCAGATGACCAACAATGGGTCAGTCCCTCTGGCTCCGGGTACCCCGTTTCCGAGAGGCCTACCATCTATAGCTCCATCAACCTCACAAGCGATCGGGACTACAGCCCAACATTTTTTAGGGGTACCGGGGATGCAATTTCCCCCACCGACTATGTTTTAATAGAAGGAGAGGAACAGAAGGACCATGTTAATTCTGGGGATGCACTAAAGATTTATAAGCTCTCAAAATATGTACTCAATGATGTGGAGACATCTGTGTTAAAGAGAGGTCTGTCCTTCACCCCAGGGCCAAAATTCGATCTATTTACCTGGGTGAAGGACATTCATTTGTTCGCGCGTAAGCTGGCTCTCCACAAGTGGCACCTGGAGAGAGCCAGCGATGCGAGAACACAATTGCAACAAGATGAAATAGTGCGTAACCAGTTATATGAGTTATTAATGGAAAGTGAGGGAGCCCCGGCATACCTTGAAGTACCTCTGACAGATATGAAGCCAAAATCAAAAGTAACACCATGCTTTACACTATATCCTAATATTGAGATATTTGTGGATATAGTGACTCAGGAGTTGGGTAGCATTCGACCAAAGAGGGAATTAGTCAATTCCAATCTGACTCAACAAGAACAGCAACCACTGACAATACTTAAAAACAATGATAATATAATAATCAAGCCTAGTGACAAAGGCGGTAATGTCGTGCTTATGGATAGGGAGGCCTATATAGAAATGGTAATGGCACTACTGTTGGATCCCACCAAATATGAAGTTCTATCCTCTGACCCTACAGGCATCTATCTGAACGAGTACAAAACATTGCTGCTTTCGGCTACGGAGAAAGGTCTGATATCAAATGATGAGTTTAAAGCCATGTTTAACCCCCGCCCCACAACATCAACTTTTTATGCACTTCCCAAAGTACACAAAAACACTAATCCTATTAGGGGTCGACCTATTGTTTCGGGGAATAACTGTCTCACACAAGGGGGTAGCGTTTATCTTGATCACATATTATTTCCGTTTGTCATAGCACTTCCTTCCTATTTACGAGACACAAAAGATACGGTGTTGAAATTGAATAATATCACGGTCACAGACTCCCCAATACTTACCAGTTTGGATGTGGAAAGCCTCTACAGTAACATACGGGAGTGGAGGCGGTCTCGAAATGTTTAGGCACTAAGAGCACAATGTATCACGAACACAACACTTTTGTTTTATCCCTACTCACCTTTATTCTGACACATAATTATTTCATCTTCAATGGCACTTTCTATCACCAAACACAGGGCACCGCTTTGGGCGCTTCTTGTGCACCGAATTATGCTAATCTTTTTTTGGGGTGGTGGGAGAGCACGTTTGTTTTTGCGGATGATTTGAGTTGTTTCACTGAGCACATTTTATTTTATGGACGATACATCGATGACGTCCTGATGTTGTGGGACGGGTCGGTTACATTATATCAAGAATTTGTGAACAGATTAAATGACAATGACATTGCCATGACCTTTACCTCAGAGATCGGGGGGAGATCTATTCACTTCCTAGATCTGAATATTTACATAGATGCACAAAATCGGATACAAACAGACATTTTCCGGAAGCCAACCTCGACAAATTCACTCCTCCACTGGGGTAGCTGGCATCCGGGATCTCTTAAAAAGATTATCCCGGTTGGCCAGTACCTCAGGGCGAGGAGGAATTGTTCAGAGGAAGCCAACTTTCAAAAGGAGAGTAAAAACCTCTACGAGAGATTTAGACAGAGGGGTTATCCCAGGTGACACCTGAAGAAGGCCTATCAGAGAGCTTGTAGTGCAGACAGGGACACCCTATTAACTACTACCAGAAATGTAGATACCTCAAAGAAAGTTAGGTGCATAGGGATGTATGATGGACAGACAGACCAGGTGATGGCAATACTTAGGAGGCATTGGCACCTACTCACACGCGACCAAGATCTTGCACAGGTGACAGGAAAGTTTCCTAGTGTCACCTTTAGGAGAGGCTCCAGTATTAAGGATCAAATAGTACATAGCCATCTAATGCCTGAAGGAAGAAAAGAATGTTGGTTGAGGAATACAACAGTAGGATGCTATCCCTGTGGCCACTGTAGTTTCTGCCCCAAGTGGTATGTGGGTAAGACCACACAAGAATTTCGAAAGAGGATCTCACAACATCTGAGCTCTATTCGAACGGGACGTGATTCACCGGTTTCTAGACACATGAGGGCACTGCATGGTGGTTGTGTGCAAGATCTACAATTTATTGGTCTATGCCAAATGAAACTGGGCCCACGTAAGGGGGATATTGATAATCGCCTCCTTCGTGAGGAGGCGAAATGGATCTGGAGGTTACGGAGTGAAACTCCGATAGGACTGAATGAAAGCTTCTCATTTGCAGCATTTCTCTTATATAATCGTAGATTTCTATAGTTTTGCATTTCCCAGTATAGTGAAGACATCTCTTTATGGCGGTTTTTGAGGGTCCTCAATATAATACCAATGAGATTTATTTGTGAAATCCATGAATTATTATTATTTAGTTATTATTATTATTATCATTATTATCTTATTTTTTTCTGCTCCTTACTATTTATGTTCTCTCCCCCCTCTCTCCCCTTTAATACCACATATCACAGTGATTTGGGAATCTATTATGCACTATGACACATTTTATTATGTTTGTTCACATATCAGCAGAGGTTATTTCATTATTATTACTTATTTTTTTAATTATATTACTATATTTAATACAGGGGCATTGGGTATTAATTTGAGCACCTGCAACTAGTTTTTTATTGCTTTCTTAAATTGGGGATAGTCTTGGTCAATTTTTTTGATTATTTGTGGAGGTTATGAGACAGGATATATGCCTTATAATGAGTGTGTCCTATAGTATACTAATTATGGCTAATAGGTACTTATTATGGAGTATCCTTGTGCTATTGTAGTTATGATGTTATCATCTCTACAATAAAGTTGTTGGACCATTGCCATAGCATATACCATAGGTTCTTAGACTTATTAGTTGGTTGCAGAATGGAGAAGATGCAGTGGAATTAGAGTCTCAACGCAGGCGCATTGCAGTCTGTGAGCCGGGACAGAGACGAAGTGGCCACGCAGGCGCAGTATAATCCCCGAGATCCAACGAGAGAATAAGTCCGGGCGCATGCGCGAGATGCAGAGAGGACGGAGAAGGAATGGAAGATCTCTGCGCCTGTGCAGAGCATCCGAGGACCGTGATGCGAGTTAGAAGTTTACCATCGGCGGAGGTGCGCATGTGTCGCGCTGGCCGATGATGTAAGAAGAAGATAGGACACACAGTCATTACGGGGTGAGACGTAATCAAGAGGGTGCAGGTATGTAAACAACAGGGAAGGATGTTCATTGGCTAGGAGGATCCGTTTGACACAGGAAGTAAAGATAGAGACGGATATCTGATAGGAGTATATGTAATCAATAATCGGATAGGTGGAGGAACAGGTCCATGAGTGATGATGTCAGGGGGACATCTATAAATAGCCCCTTCCGCCATTTTGAGTTGTTGTTGCCACTGTTTGCCTCTTGAGAACGCCGTGGAGACAGCGAAACATGTAGAGGCGGCAATATAGTGTTTTTTAATTGTGGTGTTCACAGGGATATTGGGTTTCTGCAGAACCCTTTAGCTTGGAAGCTCCTGGGCTCCATTTACATAGATATAATCCCTGTTGACACTGACTTTTAAAGTTTTCTCTGGGATCGATTACATTTTAATAATAAGAATAAAAGTACATTTTTAGAGGGGTTAGGTAATAGGGGTGTCTTGAGGGGGTCATTTTGATTTATTTCCAGGACTGTATCCACCTTTTCCAGCCCACCGGAGCACCTGAAAGCTGAACTTATTTATGGAAGCTATAGTCAGCAACTGCCAAGCCGAGAAGTTTGTGAAAAATGGAATCACTGTAAGTTCGCTCATCTCTGCTTATAGGTATACCTCAACTATGAGAGACATAATGAGAAAAAAATCCATAAAATCAGATTGTCTGATTTCTAAAGAATTTATTTGCAGAATATGGTGGAAAATAAGTATTTGGTCATCTACAAACAAGCAAGATTTCTGGCTCTCACAGACCTGTCATTTCTTCTTTAAGAGTCTCCTCTGTCCTCCACTCGTTACCTCTATTAATGTCACCTGTTTGAACTTATTATGAGTATAAAAGAAACCTTTCCACAACCTCAAACAGTCACACTACATACTCCACTATGGCCAAGACCAAAGGGCTGTCAAAGGACACTGGAAACAAAATTGTAGACCATCTGTCCTGGATCGGCAGGGTGCAGACTGTGAAGATGGTGGTCTTACCTAGGTTGCTGTACCTGTTCCGTACCCTGCCGATTCCTGTCTTGATGGCGGACATTAGGTCCCTACATACAGATGTGTTTCGGTTTGTCTGGGGTTCCAAGCCTCACTGTATTGCACGATCGGTCATGTACTACCACAAACGGTTGGGCGGCCTATCGGTCCCCAATTTCCAGAAATATTATTATGCCGCCAGACTAAGCCAACTAGCATGGTTTATGGCCGAGGGCGACGTCCCGATATGGGTCCAACTAGAGTCTTCCCTTTTGACACCACACTCCTTCCCCTCCCTGATGTGGTCAACGCTTCCAGTTGCAAAACATGTCCCATACTCTGCATTGCTTACCCTTTATTTTCTCTCCCTGTGGCGACTGGTCCGCTTCCGCTTTTCTTTGCAATCTAGCTCTTCTCCTCTCACCCCTATCCTTGGCAACCCTTTTTTTTCTACCTGGGGTGGACCGGTTGAGCTTCTCATGGTGGACGGATCATAATCTCACTGTTGCTAATAAATCCCATGTCCGGGGTAGGATGCTGTACTTACCGGAATTTGGGGAACTGTATCGCCCCCCACCTGCAGAACATCTTCGGACCCTCCAGGTATTCTCATACCTACGCTCTACATTCCCCAACCGCACTGTCCCTATTCTCACCAGGTTTGAACGCCTTCTATTTTACACCCCGACCCGGAGGGGTTTGCTTTCCATTATCTATGGCATGTTGAACGCTCCCCCGCCTGACTCTAAATTGCCTTTCATGTTGAAGTGGGAGGCTGATTTCCGGATGGAGCTCTCTATAGCTGCCTGGCAAGCTTGCTGTGACACTTTGAGCAGGGGAAGCTGGCAGGTTTCCCTTAGGGAGACCTCATTGAAAATCCTTCACAGGGCCTACTATGTTCCGGCACGTCTACACGCCATATACCCCTCATCCTCACCTAACTGTTTTCGGGGATGTGACTCCCTGGGTGACATGCTACACTACTGGTGGACATGCAGGGTTGTTAAATCCTTTTGGTCTTCTGTCCTAGCTATCCTTCATTCTGTCCTTACCTTTCGCTGTCCTCTCCACCCCACGTTTTGTCTTCTAAGCAGGCGGGCGTGCGGGATGCCCAACGGCCAGTTCTGTTTGACACAATTCATCTTACTAGCAGCTCGTGTCCACATAGCCTCGAGTTGGAAGACCCTGATGCTGTCTATAGATAGGGTTGTAGAGAGGGTCAACTCCATGATGGTTCTAGAGAAAATTAACGCTATGAGATCAGATACCGTCGACAGCTATAATCATGTGTGGTCCCCCTGGCAGTCCTCCTCATATTGCCCTGATGTGCGATACATATAGTTACATAGTTACATAGTTAGTACGGTCGAAAAAAGACATATGTCCATCAAGTTCAACCAGGGATACTCGTTGTCCTTATCATAGCCTTGCTACCATACTGTGTCTTTGACTTACTCGTCCTTATTGCTCTGCAGCTGGGAACTTATACATTGCTTAATGACCCATGACTGTTCTAGTTTGTATGTATTTTACTTTTGATGTTCTTATTTGACCTTTACCTGCTTCGGGTTGCAAAAGTTTTTTATGCTTTAAGCTCATGTGCTTCTTGCTTCCTTAATAAACTTGATATGTTTGACACCAAAATTGTAGACCTGCACCAGGCTGGGAAGACTGAATCTGCAATAGGCAAGCAGCTTGGTGTGAGGAAATCAACTGTGGGAGCAATTATTAGAAAATGGAAGACATACAAGACCACTGATAATCTCCCTCGATCTGGGGCTCCACGCAAGATGTCACCATGTGGTGTCAAAATGATCACAAGAACGGTGAGCAAAAATCCCAGAACCACACGGGGGGACCTAGTGAATGACCTGCAGAGAGTTGGGACCAAAGTATTAAGGCTACCAATAGTAGCACACTACGCCGCCAGGGACTCAAATCATGCAGTGCCAGACGTGTCCCTTTGCTTAAGCCAGTAGATGTACGGGCCCATCTGAAGTTTGCTAGAGAGCATTTGGATGATCCAGAAGAGTATTGGGAGAATGTCATATGGTCAGATGAAACCAAAGTAGAACTTTTTGGTAAAAAATCAACTCGTCGTGTTTGGAGGAGAAAGAAAGAGTTGCATCCAAAGAACACCCTCTACAGGAGTGACTTCGTAAGAAGCATTTCAAGGTCCTGGGTTGGCCTAGCCAGTCTCCAGATCTCAACCCCATAGAAAACCTTTGTAGGGAGTTGAAACTTCGTGTTGCCTAGTGACAGCCCCAAAACATCACTGCTCTGGAGGAGATCTGCATGGAGGAATGGGCCAAAATACAAGCAACAGTGTGTGAAAACCTTGTGAAGACTTACAGAAAACGCAGTATTGATATGAACTTTTGTTATTGACCAAATACTTATTTTCCACCATAATTTGCAAATAAATTCTTTAAAAACCAGACAATATGATTTTCTGGATTTTTTTTCTCATTATGTCTCTTATAGGTGAGGTATAGCTATGATGAATTACAGGCCTCTCATCTTTTTAAGTAGGAGAACTTGCACAATTGGTGGCTGATGAAATACTTTTTTGCCCCACTGTACATAAACAGCAGGAAGGGGAAACTGGCTACTGGGGAGACACCAAGCTACCTAATGGGGAAGCTGGCTACTGGAGTGCACCTGGCTACCTAATGGGTGAAATAACTACTTGGGCAACTTTCTGTCTAATGGGGAAACTGGCTACTGACAAGCACCTGTCTACCTAATGGGTGAAAGTAGCTACTGGAGGATCTAATTGGGGAAACTGGCTATTGTGAGGCACCTAATGAGTCTGCCTAATGATGAAACTACAGTAGTTACTGAGGTGCACCTGTCTAATGGGGGAAAATAAGATCAAATATTGAGTGGTTTCTCTTGGTTACCCAACTTGTCAGACTATATGGGCCAGAATTATTTCAGACAATCATACTGTGTGGTGTCCATTTTAAATTGTTCAAGCCAAAAACGCCATGTTGTGTAAAGTTGATTCTTAGTCTTAAATTTCACATCGTGTCTGCAAGTGTGAAATATCCCTTTGTCTGTGTTTATGTAAACCATTTTATGGCTTTGATAAGGGCATTGGAATTCAGGTCACTTTCAGCTCTGGAGTATATATGTATGTGTATATATATATATATATATATATATATATATATATTTATATTTATAGGAAAATACTTTTCCTTATATTCTTGATAGTAGTTAGATATGCATTATCTATCATAATTATTATGATTATTATTAGTAGCATGTTTATGTTTATGTTATGTGGTCAGTATACCAGTTGTAACCTATTTAGTTTTCCTGTATCTATAAGTTAGCTTGTATGTAATCTGGTGGTTTGATTTCATCCCATGAATAGAGTCTACAGTTATGTCTTATCTAACAGATTTATAATTGTCTAGACCAAAACTGAGAATCTATTCATTAGTTAAACTCAGGAGGGACCATTAACCTGTTAAGGACCCATGACGTCATGAGTCCACTCCCGTTCTATATCGCGGGGCCATGGGACCCATGGCTAATAGCGTGCGGCACTGATCACGGTGCAGCGCACTATTAACCCTTTAGACGCGGGATTCAAAGTTGAACGCCGCGTCTAAAGTGAAAGTAAATCATTGCTGGTTAGCTCAGGGGGCTGTTCGGGATGTCCACGGCAAAATTGCGGAATCCCGAACAGCTGTGAGACAGCAGGAGGGTCCCTTACCTTGCCTCCTGGTGTCCGATTGCTGAATGACTGCTCAGTGCCTGAGCTCCAGGCATGAGCAGTCAAGCGGCAGAATCATTGCTCAATGGTTTCCTATGAGAAACCATTGATCAATGTAAAAGATCAGTGTGTGCAGTGTTATAGCCCCCTATGGGAGCTATAACATTGCCAAAAAAAAGTGAATAAAGATCATTTAACCCCTTCCCTAATAAAAGTTTGAATCACCCCCCTTTTCCTATTTAAAAAAAAAAAAACTGTGTAAATAAAAATAAGCATATGTGGTATCCCTGCATGCGGAAATGTCAGAATTATAAAAATAAATCGTTAATTAAACCGCACGGTCAATGGTGTACGCGTAAAAAAATTCCTATCAATACAAAAATGGTACCGCTAAAAACTTTAGATCATGGCGCAAAAAATGAGCCCTCATCCCGCCCCATACGCGGAAAAATAAAAAAGTTATAGGGGTCAGAAGATGACAATTTTTAGTAGGGTATCATTTTAATCGTATGAACCTACAGAATAAAGAGAAGGCATAATTTTTACCGAAAAATGTACTGTGTAGAAACGGAAGTTACAAAATGGCGTTTTTTTCAATTTTGTCTTACAATGATTTTTTTTCTGTTTCGCTGTAGATTTTTGGATAAAATGACTTACGTCATTAAAAAGTAGGTCTGGTGGCGCAAAAAATAAGCCATCATATGGATTTTTTGGTGCAAAATTGAAAGAGCTATGATTTTTTAAAGGTAAGGAGGAAAAAACGAAAATGCAAAAACGGAAAAACCCCGGGTCTTTAAGGGGTTAATGTCAGATTCAGATTGAAGACTTGGGAAAATCCCAAAATGTCTGCTATGTGTGTATGCTAGATGTCAAAATCTAATCCAGCGAACTATATTTATTGACCATTAGTTGGAGAGATGCCTTGACATGACATATCTATATCTTAGGTAATGGCTGCTAATTTTTAAGAAAATATGTTAGCAACTCATGGACAAGAGTGCCCTCTCTGGTCAGTGAAATAGTTACATCTGGGCGAGACAAGGGTCTAGCACGTTTTTGTTCTAGAGACATGATTGGTTAGTTTCTTATCTGATCAAGATAAGGGAACCTTGTTTTAAACTGTAATGGTGAGGCGAGTGGATCATCATCTTTTGTTCCTTCTTTGGAGAGCATTCCGGATTATCTTTCTGTGACTACTGGGTGAACAGGCTGATCCCATCCAACTTGCTTGACCCACTGGCCTTTCTACTTTGTGGTAACTATAAAAGAACTTTAATATCTTTTGATTATTGTTGGCTATTCTATAGCAGGGAGAGTTTGTACTTAAGGTAATTTATATTTTCCTACCCATAACTTGTGGATGAATTTATAGATCTCTGTCCAGGTATAACTTTAGTGAATCTGCAGACACTGACATCTATCTGAACAGAACAACTTTAAGTGTACTTGTGATTCATATTTTCCAAAATAAATAGCCCCAAATTATAGAATTAGTAAGGGACATTCCCATCTGCATAGCCATCAATAATTTATATGTTATCATTTATCAAGACAAAGTTTCATTCATAGTATCTCTAAGCGGGAAAATCAGTGTTGCATGTATTAACATATGTCGTATTTAATATACTAATTTATTATGTATACCAATTGCATATATGCTTACCAATTGCATATATGCTATATACCGTTGATATCTATGCTGCCATCTTGTGGTCAATTTTTAATACCATTGTGAACTAGGGCAGTATACTCCCATCAAGTGGGCAAATTTAGATATTACTGTGACTTAGTATGGTATAAAGACACCATATTGATCCGCATATTCCATCGTATTTAATTTTTTATATTTCTATATTTTAATTAATAAATTGTATATCTATGTTTACATATTTTATTGTTTATTTGTGCAAAGATATTCCTATCTTCCAAATATTAACGAATAATAGAGGTATTTATTGTGTCGGCCTCTGAGGATCTTACTTGTTTAAATTTTTTTTTTCCGCGGTCCTCATATTTTTATTTTTGAGAGATAACGTTTATTACTTTATCTTCCTCGCATATAAATTATACGACAAACTGGCGGAAAATAGCTACTTAGGGACCTGGTTAACTAATTGGGGAAACTACCTACAGGACCTAATTACCTAGTGAATGAAACTGGGTACTGGGCAATCTGTCTACCTGATAAGGCAACCTGATATATTGTGTTTAGTTTAGTAGCAGTATAGATTTAGTATATAGTTAAGGACGAAGGGCATACAATACTTGCATCCTGGTACTTACTGTAAGTACCAATGGTGTACCTGTATGCCCTGAATCCTTAAGTGGCCTTGAAGTGAGTGCAGGAGCTGTGCTTGCTTCAGAACAGTGAGTGTTGGCTACTGAATGGTGATATATCAGCAAAAATGTTATATAATAACTATATTTTTGGGGGTAGGGTTGTGCCTTGTGGCTTGTGTACCTGATCCATAAACACCCTAGTAACACCCCTGTATAGTTTTCCCTGGCACTACAGCTCAGCCCAGTTCAAGGGACAAGGAGTATACACTGATGATTTATTGTTAGTTAAGTGAAAGTACTGTGCCTTATCCGTGTTCCCATACATTCTCAGCCAATCAATGGCTTAGCTGAGTAGGCATTTCCTGTGAGTCAAGACAGGATCAGGAAGTTGACATAAACAGTGACATGCTAAGTATTAGAACAGTAAAGGATTGGGGAGGGGAGAAATGCTTTTTTTTCTTTCGAAAGCTCATTCTGACCCTTTTTGGATGACAATCCTTTTAATGCAGGGACATGCACACATAGGGTAGGAAGGGGGCTTAAGCCCAGGCCATTTTGATGCCCCTCTGTTAGGTGCCCTTTTACTGCAGGTGTGAAGAACAATGACCTGATGGTGCACAGGGACAGGAGTGTATGGAGGCATGGCTGGTACAGATGATGGAAGGGGACAAGAAGACAGGGCAGATACAAGTGTGAGGAGGTAACATCGGTAATTTTCATACAGGCATTCTCCTCTGCACACTGTCTCCCTCCCCAGGTCCTGGTGCTGACGGCCCCTGCTCCTCTCTCCTCTGTCTGGAGGTAAGGAAAGGAAGAGATGGAGTGATATAAGATCAGCTGGAGCTGCAGTGAAGGGACATAGAAGAACCAGCAGCAGCAGTGACAGTGAGTGATCATCAGCAGTTTACATTGAGTGATCATCAACAGTGACAGTGAGTGCTCATCAGCAGTGACAGTGAGTGCTCATCAGCAGTGACAGTGAGTGCTCATTAGCAGTGACAGTGAGTGCTCATTAGCAGTGACAGTGAGTGCTCATTAGCAGTGACAGTGAGTGATCATCAGCAGTGACAGTGAGTGATCATCAACAGTGACAGTGAGTGCTCATCAGCAATGACAGTAAGTGCTCATCAGCAGTGACAGTGAGTGCTCATTAGCAGTGACAGTGAGTGCTCATTAGCAGTGACAGTGAGTGCTCATTAGCAGTGACAGTGAGTGCTCATCAGCAGTGACAGTGAGTGATCATCAACAGTGACAGTGAGTGCTCATCAGCAGTGACAGTGAGTGCTCATTAGCAGTGACAGTGAGTGCTCATTAGCAGTGACAGTGAGTGCTCATAAGCAGTGACAGTGAGTGATCATCAGCAGTGTCAGTGAGTGATCATCAACAGTGACAGTGAGTGCTCATCAGCAGTGACAGTGAGTGCTCATTAGCAATGACAGTGAGTGCTCATTAGCAGTGACAGTGAGTGCTCATTAGCAGTGACAGTGAGTGCTCATCAGCAGTGACAGTGAGTGATCATCAGCAGTGTCAGTGAGTGATCATCAACAATGACAGTGAGTGCTCATCAGCAGTGACAGTGAGTGCTCATCAACAGGGTCAGGCTGCCGAGTAGTTTTTTTTACTTATTTATTATGCTATACACATCGGGGGAGATGTAATAAAACCTGTGCAGAGGAAGAGTGGTGCAGTTGCCCATAGCAACCAATCAGAATGCATCTTTCATTTTTAAAGAGGCCTGGGAAAAATGAAAGAAGCAATCTGATTGGCTGCTATAGCCAACTGCACCACTCTTCCTCTACACAGGTTCTGATAAATCTCCCCAATGTGTCTCCCCACCTACTGTACCTGAAAAGCTCAATCCAGGATAGTTGTTCTTTCCCTCCCTATAAACCAATAGTGTTACCCACTTGTGCCCCCATAATGCATTCCAATGTCTGTATCATCCCTGGCTCTCTTCCCCACATTATCAGTCCCTACAATATTTGTCTACAACCGTCACACCCCCACACCCCCATTGGAATTTACAAGACAATCACTTCATGAGGTATTTGGAGGCTAAATTGGTATTGCTTCTGCACAATAGTCATTTCTGTTGTCCATGCTTAGTGTGGCACACACAGACATACAATGCAAAGACTAAGTGAACATCTCTCCTTTTTATCTGCTTTCAGGTGTGATTTTTATATTGCCCACACCTGTTACTTGCCCAGATGAAACAATCTAATTTTTCCACAATTTTGAAAAGGTGCCAATAATTTTGTCCAGCCCATTTTTGGAGTTTGCTGTGACATTATATCCAATCTGCTTTTTTTCCTCCCTTTTTTGGTTTAGTTCCAATACACACAAAGGGAATAAACATGCGTATAGCAAAACATGTGTTACTGCAGTCCTTTTCTGTGAGAAATACTTAATTTTCTTGAAAAATTTCATGGGTGACAACATTTACGGCCATGACTGTGTATGTATATATATATATATATATATATATATGTATATATATATATATATATATATATATATATGCATATTGCCCAGTGGCAGCCCCAATGCTGCCCGACCAAGCCCCAGGCTCTGGTGTGGTGCCTTCCCACAGACACGGTGACACGTCATCGACGGACGTGGCTTAGCACAGCACCAGTGTAAACAGATGACAAAACACACTTACCATGCGCTCTTAATCAAAAGTGCAGGTCCCTCTCTCTCTCTCTACAGCAACCCTGCCAACCGAAATTCTTTGTTAAATAAATACTACTAGACAGCTAGTATTATTTATGGAGGATTTGGGAAACCATAATGAATCATAGAAACTTAAAGTATACAAGACAATACTAATATAAAATCTTTATCAGCATTTACTGTGAGCTGTAAAATGATAATAATTAATGCAGCCCAGGCCTCACACTGCTGTTCGACTTCAAAGGGACAGTAATTCTGTGGAAAATGCACTGAAAACACTTGACAAGCTTCAATAGTTCCTTTGCCCTTCATGACCTTTCTAATTTAGTAATGCAATGAAGAGACACTGAGAACACGGCTGTGAATTGACAGTCCTGTGCCAAGATGAAGTAATAGCAAAACTCTTAGATCTCCCCAATCAGCAGAACAGCACCTGACCTGTCTCATTGAATGCAAAATGGTTGGGAAGTGTAGCTATATACATTGGCGTGCGCACGGGGTATGCCGGGTATGCCTGGGCACACCCTAATCAAGCCTCAAACTTGAGGCTTTATCCCCTCGGTGCAGCACTGCCTTGCCGTGCATTTATTCAGGCCCGTCGCTACAGGACAGGCAAACCAAGCAATTGCTTGGAGCCCCGAGCAGAGCCGGTGCTTGTTGTGCCAGGCCGACCTCCTGCCCCTATCCCGGTATGGCAGCTCGCCCTGTCAGCCAGCCGGGCCAGCAGTGCGAGAGCCTGGAGCGGGAGGCAGAGACTAAAGCCGCTCGGCCTCCGGCTCCTATTTTTGTGCTCGGCTCACCTGTAGTTGCAGGAACTCAGGATGTTTCCGCCTCCAGTTAAGTTCCGTAAAGCTACACGCGTCGGCCTGATATTGACATTCACTCATGTCACGCCATACTCCCAGAATTCAAGGGCCGGCGTTACTACGTCCTGACGCCAGTCCTAGGTATTCTGAGAGCGTGACGTGCGCGAACATCATTACCGCGCATTAAGCGTAGCTGTGCAAGCCCTTATCTGGGGACTGCGGAAGGTTCTGCCCTGAATTCCCGGCAACTGCAGCAGCAGAGGTACCAGCTGGGGGGTCAAATCTAGGGGTACTACCTGCCTACTGGGGGGAGGGGGTTAATCTGGGGGTACTACCTTCCTACTGGGGGGAGGGGGTTAATCTGGGGGTACTCTATATATTTTTCCGATTTTTTTCTCCCCCCAGCCATGTACACTAAGAGTATATTTCTTCTTCCTTCATGCTGCATTTTTCAGCGTTCAGCCTCAGTCAGACCCATCTGTGTCACATATTGAAGGGGCAAATGGCTACCTACTGATAGTTTAGATTCAAATACAGATTGTTATGATTTATTGTTTTAAACTTGCATGATACTACATATTGTTCACACAGAGCACCTGACCTGGGCTGTTTACTGAGTGCAATTCACATAGAAATCATGTTTTTTTTTTGCTGCACTAACTAAATAAGAGACTGTAGCCATCCATCTATAAAATAAGGAAGAAAATCAGCTATACATGATCCTATACAAACTATACCTATAACAGAAACGTTACTGCACAAACTACCTTCACCATTTCATAGGAATCAATGTTTGTTAGATTTCTGACATAAAAGCACCAAGGCATTTTGATGCCATAGTAAAATCTTTCAGCCAGTGTTTCATGCTATACATTTTCTTCAAACTATTTGTAATATCTATTCATTTTTATTGAAAACAGCAGTATATTCCGATACTATGTTTTCCTAAATGCTCTCTGAATACGTTTCCATCTGCTATATCTTTGTGTCCCTATGGTCTCTGCAGGTTCGCCTTCCACATTGCTTTATTACTGAAGGACAAACACTGCATGCACAATAAATGTTACAATGAAAAATCCATTCTCAGATTTTGTTTTTCCATAAATGTAACATCCAAGATCTATTTGGTTTGGAATCCACAGAGGCAATTACAAGTGACAAAAATAAGCACCTTTCATAAAGAGTAGAGTGGAGGGGCTGAATACATCTCCCAATATTATTCCAGCACAGTACAAATTAACAGAAAACTATTAAAGTGTTCCCTAAAGACATAAACAGTGCACAACTATTGTCCTAGCTGACATTAGGAGAGGAAGCTGTATGCAAAAGAAAATCCTAATAAGACTTGCTGAGCGTATAATGAAACAGAATGAAAAATAGGAAGAAAAGAAGCTTAGATATCCTTTAGATGCTGTAACAATATTCGGCAAATTACCAGGAACAAGTATGTTGTTTCTTTTCTCATTAATTAATTCTGACTCTCATTTCTTAATCTCAGTTTTATTATGAATTTCAATGACCTTCATTAGTGTCTCCCTCACATGAACGTGTCTGTTATAAACATCCCTAATGTAATGATAATTTGATCTAGAAGAGACTAAAGTAGGACAGGTTGGTTCCTTAAAGTCCAAACAGTTTGACAGTACCAAGTAAAAAAAAAAAATAATAATAATAATAATTATAATAAGCTCAGTGGTTCTATCATAACAAAAAATATATATATATATTTGTATAAAACAAAGTGTATAGTTGTTTGCCCAACTGGACTTAAAGGGGTACTCCGGTGAAAACCTTTTTTTCTTTTAAATCAACTGGTGGCAGAAAGTTAAATTTGTAAATTACTTCTATAAAAAAATCTTAATCCTTTCAGTACTTCTTAGCTGCTGAATGCTACAGAGGAAATTCCTTTCTTTTTGGAACACTGATGACATCATGAACACAGTGCTCTCTGCTGACATCTCTGTCCATTTTAGCAACCGTACATAGCAGCTGTATGCTAAGGGCAGCATGGTGGCTCAGTGGTTAGCACTGCTGACTTGCAGTGCTGGGGACTTGGGTTCAAATCCCACTAAGGACAACAATAATTAAAGCGTTATTTTTATTATTATAATAATGTCAGCAGAGAGAACTGTGCTCGTGATGTCATCAGAGAGCATTCCAAAAAGAAAACAATTTCCTCTGAAGTATTCAGCAGCTAATAAGTACAGGAAGGATTAAGATTTTTTAATAGAAGTCATTTACAAATATGTTTAACTTTCTGCCACCAGTTGATTTAAAAGAAAAAAGGTTTTCACCAGAGTACCCCTTTAACCCCTTAAGGACGCAGGACGTAAATGTACGTCCTGGTGAGGTGGTACTTAACGCACCAGGACGTACATTTACGTCCTAAGCATAACCGCGGGCATCGGAGCGATGCCCGTGTCATGTGCGGCTGATCCCGGCTGCTGATCGCAGCCAGGGACCCGCCGGCAATGGCCGACGCCCGCGATCTCGCGGGCGTCCACCATTAACCCCTCAGGTGCCGGGATCAATACAGATCCCGGCATCTGCGGCGGTTCGCGATTTAAATGAACGATCGGATCGCCCGCAGCGCTGCTGCGGGGATCCGATCATTCATAACGCCGCACGGAGGTCCCCTCTCCTTCCTCCGTGCGGCTCCCGCCGTCTCCTGCTCTGGTCTGTGATCGAGCAGACCAGAGCAGGAGATGACCGATAATACTGATCTGTTCTATGTCCTATACATAGAACAGATCAGTATTAGCAATCATGGTATTGCTATGAATAGTCCCCTATGGGGACTATTCAAGTGTAAAAAAAAATGTAAAAAAATGTAAAAGTAAAAGTAAAAAAAAAGTGAAAAATCCCCTCCCCCAATAAAAAAGTAAAACGTCCGTTTTTTCCTATTTTACCCCCAAAAAGCGTAAAAAACATTTTTTATAGACATATTTGGTATCGCCGCGTGCGTAAATGTCCGAACTATTAAAATAAAATGTTAATGATCCCGTACGGTGAACGGCATGAACGAAAAAAAATAAAAAAAAGTCCAAAATTCCTACTTTTTTAATACATTTTATTAAAAAAAAAATTATAAAAAATGTATTAAAAGTTTTTTATATGCAAATGTGGTATCAAAAAAAATTACAGATCATGGCGCAAAAAATTAGCCCCCATACCGCCGCTTATACGGAAAAATAAAAAAGTTAGAGGTCATCAAAATAAAGGGATTATAAACGTACTAATTTGGTTAAAAAGTTTGTGATTTTTTTTAAGCGCAACAATAATATAAAAGTATATAATAATGGGTATCATTTTAATCGTATTGACCCTCAGAATTAAGAACACACGTCACTTTTACCATAAATTGTACGGCGTGAAAACAAAACCTTCCAAAATTAGCAAAATTGCGTTTTTAGTTTTAATTTCCCCACAAAAATAGTGTTTTTTTGTTGGGCCATACATTTTATGATATAATGAGTGATGTCATTACAAAGGACAACTGGTCGCGCAAAAAACAAGCCCTCATACTAGTCTGTGGATGAAAATATAAAAGAGTTATGATTTTTAGAAGGCGAGGAGGAAAAAATGAAAACGTAAAAATTAAATTGTCTGAGTCCTTAAGGCCAAAATGGGCTGAGTCCTTAAGGGGTTAAATGGGTTGTCTGGCCCCCAAAAATATTTAAAAATCTGGTCAGGTGGTGGGTGAAATAAAAAAAAAAAAACAAAATACACTTTCTTACCTTACTCGCTACCACAACGTCACCGATATAACAGAGCTTGGTTCCCCACAGTCCAGCACTTGTGGGTTTGGGGACAGGATGTCACATGCTACACATCCAATCAGAGTCTGCAGCGGTGTCCTGCTTAGCCACTGAATGGTTACAATACATACATTTATACACTACGGTAGGCTGCTAACCCTAGTAGCAGTTTCCAGGTGAACATTGCATACAGTATCTCAATATTTCTGAGACAGTCATACTCTCCAAAGAGAAGGCAAAGATAGTTTATTACTGTCTCTACCTACCTAATACATAAATATCTCCTGTAGAAAAATGACCTCAATAGAAAGGGGCACACTTGTACCCTAAAATGGTACATGTAAATAAAATGCAACAAATATTTGATATTGAAAAATCATACAAATGGACCAAAAGGGAAAAAAAACGGCAATTTTTTTTTAGCGATTTGCGACTTTCTTTCTGCGGCGAGTCCTCTCTTCAGGGGTCAGGCGAGACCGATCCACTTGCATAGCCTCCTCGGCGGGAGGCACAGGGGTAGATTGCAAAGGATACTGTGAGAGAGGTGCTCCGAGCGGTGTGGCCCATGGCAGGGCCTTGCCAGGCAGGAGACCACGGCAGAGTCTAGAGTCCCCATCAAATTTGTCCGGCAGGGACAAGCGGGGGTTAGGAGCGGCCGCTCGCTGCGGAGGCGTTGCAGGAGCCGTGGGCCGTGGAGGAGATGGTTGTTGCTGTTGCAGCTGCTGTGTCTGTTACTGAAGTTGCTGTATCTGCGGTAGCAGCTGCTGTATCTGTGACTGAAGTTGCTGTGTCACGGTGGTCAAGTATGACAGCTGGTGATTTCGTTGGGTGATCAGTCGGGATTGCTGGGCGATCACCGTGGAAATGTCGGCAAGACTTGACAGCGGCACCTCAGCGGAACCCATGGCCGGATCTACTGTCACTATTCGGCAGGCTGGAGGTGGATCCTCTGTGTCAGAGAGGGATTGGCGTGGACCGTGTCGGTGGACCGGTTCTAAGTTGCTACTGGTTTTAACCAGAGCCCCCGCAAAGCGGGATGGTCTTGCAGCGGCGGTAGCAACCAGGTCGTATCCATCGGCAACGGCTCAACCACTCTGACTGCTGAGATAGGCATGGTACAAGGGATAAGGCAAGAGCAAGGTCGGACGTAGCAGAAGGTCAGGGCAGGCAGCAAGGATCGTAGTCAGGGGCAACGGCAGGAGGTCTGGAACACAGGCTAGGAACACTCAAGGAAAGGCTTTCTCTGGCACAAGGGCAACAAGATCCGGCCAGGGAGTGCAGGGGAAGTGAGGTATAAGTAGGTAGTGCACAGGTGATGACACTGATTAGGCCTGCTGCGCCAATCAGTGGCCCTTTAAATTGCAGAGACCCGGCGCGCGCGCGCCCTAAGGAGCGGGGCCGCGCGCACAGGGACAACACAGATGGGGAACGGGACAGGTGAGAGACTTGGGATGCGATTCGCGAGCGGGCGCGTCCCGCTATGCGAATCGCATCCCCGCCGGCTCTGACCGGGGCGCTGCAGAGAGAGGGAAGCCGCGAGCGCTCCGGGGAGGAGCAGGGACCCGGAGTGCTCGGCGTAACACATGTGTATTTTGCTGTGTATTTTTTGCTGCTTATTTTCTGTTGCTGAATTTTTATTGACATAACATAAGAAAATCTGCATTAGAAAATGCACAGCAAAATACGCACGTGTGAACGTACTCTAAAAAAATATAATAATTTATGGTGATCAGTTTATAGGATAAAACAAAATAAATAAAAACTGAAGCAGCTTTGCTATTCTTAAAATTTTTGCTAAAATAAGCAAAAACAGAAATGTAACACTGTACATAGTATACTTTACTGTATATGCACTTAAAGGAAATCTGTCACCATTGTCACCTGCACTAACCTGTCGGTAGTGACAGGTAAAGCAGGTGATATTGATGACAATGGTACTTACCATGTCCCATTCCTCGCAGTCGTTCTTTGGTAATCTTCTCCGATAGCTTCAGCTCTGGTCCAGGCTTGGGGAATGGGTGGAGCTTAGTGACATCACCGCTGCTGTTCGCTAGCAGCGGGACCCAGAAGAGAGTAGCAGCGATGACGTCACTAAACTCCGCCCATGCCCCAAGCCCGGTCCGAAGCGGAAGCTACGGGAGTAGATTACCAAAGAACGATTGCACGGAACGGGACAAGGTAAGTACCGTTGTCATCAGTGTCATCTGCACTAACTGTCGGTACCGACACAGCAGGTGACACTGGTGACATATTTCCTTTAAAAATGCTATATATATATATCAATCAAAAAATAAAAAAGCTATTAATTCTGAAATTCAAAGTGGAAAAAAAAAATTCTGGCCCCCCTAAGGTCAAACTTGCATAGGTCCTTGAGGGGTTAATTGGGTTTTTATTGATTTTTTTTTTTTTTTACATTTTATGATGTATACTGTAGTTCAAAAGACATTCAGGCAGGCATGATGTGAGTTATATACTGGATTTGTTACAATATACACACTAGTTTTTATGTTCCCAAATCTATTTTATTGCAGTGTTTGGTAAGTTGTACTTGTATTTATGTATTTTTCTATACATTTTTGCCACACCTTTTTTTGTAAGCTTCATTGTTTGTGAGAAAGGCTTGTACCAGGTCACTTGTAGACTTATCATAAATACATAGATTCATAAGCAACATTTCTGAATGCTATTACTTTGAAATTTTGTTATGTTGCTGTGTAAAATCACAGGCAGGGAATCCACACAAATGTACCTACTATTGGAATGTTTAAATTACTGCGTATTTTTTCTTTTTCTATTTTCAGGCACATTGTCACATTCAGATTTAGGGATTATTTCAGGCATGTGTTTTTCCCTGCTATGCCAGTTTGTTTACAGCATTTTGGTAACAACCTTTTCATTTATAAATAGTGAACATGCTATTTATGGTTTATTATGCCCTTTTTATCCTTTGTTCAAAAATGGAGCAAGGACTCCAAAACAGGGCTGTCTACGGAGTTGTGGGGGATTATAAAAATCGCTATTGACCATCCTAGCTGGATGTTTGCAAGTAAATTGTAAGAGCTAGAACTGTTATAAGGTTTTGGTCCATGCACATTTAACAACTGTTGTTCCTCATATACACATGAACACTAGACTGAGATGAGCATTCATGTCTTCTAAATGGAAAGAGGAGGTGTTTTTTACATGCCTGATGAAGCCGCGCAAGCGCGGTGAAACGCGTTGCATTGTTTTAATAAAATCCTTTTTACCTGACATGCCTGTCCCTGGTCAGCGCCGTGGTAACCCACCAGCCTCTGGAAGTCGATATCTACTGCTACTCAAATGGTTGGGAGGCTGCAGATCGGGCCTTATCACAAAACTACCTGGGGTAAGAGGCGCTAACAAATTTATGCCACTTTCACCCAGGTGGTTTTACACTATGGAGCGCTCTCTTCTTTTACAATCCATCATCTGTCAGGGAAGAGTCAGGAGGCCCATACACATTATACAGTCAGCAAATCCTGCAAAAATCTATAGTTTTGGTCGACTTAACCTAAATCTAAATGATATCTCAGCATAATACCTATTGGCCCTGATTTACTAAAACCTGAGTGTATAATGTGGAGTGTTTTTCTTTTTACTCTGTTTTTTTTTTTCACCCTGATTTACTAATCTGTCTCACGTCTCTGGTTTTTGTGTTGCACGGGTTTAAATCTGTCACAGGAAATGTATTCTTCCCTGACAGACAGTATTGCCAAGATGATTTCAGAAACATCCAATTAAATATAGGAAATTGAGAAGCAAACACACAGAAAAAATTAAGATATATGGGTCAAAAAGAATTTTAAAAAGTTGTACAATGTAACATGTTGAAAGACTGCATTCACACAGCCGTCTGTCTCTGTAAATTCAGACTACATTAGTGCTTGTACTACTACCCCATCATGGAACAAGGTCTGTTCCATGCTGAGGGCATTAGTACAGGGGCTGAGGGATTGATCGCACCATGTCTCACTTCTGAGACCCGATCAGAAGTTATTAAGCAGGGGAGCGGGCGGCATGCTCCTCCCCAGCGATGTACAGTGTACTTTTACTTTCATTTTTAAAATCCCCCTGGGAGCCCTGAATGGCCGGTACTGAGGCAGGGTTTTCAAATAGAAGCGCTGCGGTGGGGAAAGATATATAGAATCGCTGGAGGGGGGGGTATATGTCTGGCCCCCGCAGTGCTTCTATATATCTTGCCCCCTGCTGCGCTATATAAGTCTTGCCCCTCGCAGTGCATTTATATAGGTAATGTCCCACGCAGAGCATGTGTATATCTTTTCACCCCCGCAGCGCTATCATAAGCCCCCGGCAGTGCTATGAATGGAAAGTATTCTATCAGCAGCGCATCATTACATGATTGGGTATGATTCACTCGGTTTTGAGTAATTTACTGACAGCTCAGAGCTATCACGTTTTGGTGAAACAAAATTCACACGTTTTCCTGTGAATTTTTCATCTTACTCGGAGTGTTTTTTCTTTTTTGTCTCACCACACCCATTTTGACAGGTTTAAAAACACTTCTGGTATTTTGTGTCAGGAAATTGAGCTATGCGACACAAATTTGGTCGCACAACCCGAGAAAAAGGGTCAGGTTGACATTAGTGAATCAGGGCCATTATCTTTTAACCAACAACATTTTATATAGCGAGCACAGTATATGGCACAGAATGAATCCTCAAATGTAGGAAAAGATGACTTCAAGGCAAAAATGAAGAATTTATGTAAAAAGGGTAGCAGAGAACTAAGGAGGGAAAGAGTGAAAAAATCCAGGTCCAGTAGGATGAAGGAAGTACTAATAATGGAATAAAAATTATATATATATATATATATATATATATATATATATATATATATATATATATATATATATACTTTTTGTGCATATTTAACCCCTTAAGGACTCGTTTTTGCATTTTTGTTTTTTCCTCTTTCCTTTCTAAAAATCATAACGCTTTCAATTTTGCACCTACAGACCCATGTTTTTTGCGTCACCAATTGTACTTTGCAGTGACATCCCTTATTTTAGAATATAACCTGCGGTCAAGCAAAAAAAAATTATTTGTGGGGTGAAATAAAAAAATAAAACGCCATTTTGTAACTTTTGGGGGCTCCCGTTTCCGTCTATTTGGTAAAAATGACACCTTATCTTTATTCTGTAGGTCCATATGGTTACAAGGATACCCAATGTATGTAGGTTTTATTTTATTTTAATACTTAAAAAAATTATAAACTACATGCACCAAAATTAGTATGTTTAAAATTGGCATCTTATGACCCATATAACTTTTTATTTTTTCATGTAGGGGGATATATGAGGGCTCATTTTTTGCGTCATCATCTGTAGTTTTTATAGGTACCATTTTGTTTTGATGGGACTTTTTGATCTCTTTTTATTAATATTTTTATAGTATACGAACTGACCAAAAATGTACAATTTTTTTTACATGTACGCGATCGACCGTGTGGTTTAGCTAACCTAATATTTTAATAGTTTGGACATTTATGTTGGCGGTGCTTTCACTCTAGTGGTATCATGAGATGGAGTCTACAACCCACACAAGTGGCTCAGGTAGTGCAGCTCATTCATGATTGCACATCAGTGCGAGCTGTGGCAAAAAGGTTTGGTGTGTCTGTCAGTGTAGTGTCCAAAGCATGGAGGTGCTACCAAGAGACAGGCCAGTACATCAGGAGATGTGGAGGAGGCCGTAGGAGGGAAACAACCCAGCAGCAGGACCGCTACCTCCATCTTTGTGCAAGGAGGAGCATGAGGAGCATTTCCAGAGCCCTGCAAAATGACCTCCACCAGGCCACAAATGTGCATGTGTCCACTCAAACGGTCAGAAACAGACTCCATGAAGATGTATGAGTGCCCGACCTCCACAGGTGGGGTTGTGCTTACAGCCCAACACCGTGCAGGACGTTTGGCATTTGCCAGAGAACACCAAGATTGGCAAATTTGCCACTGGCGCCCTGTGCTCTTCACAGATGAAAGCAGGTTCACACTGAGCACATGTGACAGACGTTGGAGATGCCGTGGGGAACGTTCTGCTGCCTGCTACATCCTCCAGCATAACCCCAAGGAGAACTCATCTGTCCACAAAAAATGTGGAGATATCCTGGCATGGATCAGCCAGGATTTCCACCCACCAATGCCTGATGCATCAGAGTAGATTGACCATGGTGCCACACCAACATGTCCCAAATATGGATAGTGCAAAACATATTTAAGGTGCTGCTCCCCAGTTACAGACATTCCTCGGCATCAGACCACAAGTAAGTATTGAGGATGTGCATTAGCTAAAACTTAACTTTACTTAGGATAAAATATATGTACCCAATTTTTTTTTTAATCAAACAAAAGGAAAGGTGGGTAAAAAACACCATGTGCCACCTACACCACCAAGTATTGATGTGATGCAAAGACCTCTAAAAGGTGGAAGCAATGTTTGGTCCATTGCAACTGGCGGGGTAAAAACTTCCCCTGTAAGGCCCTACTCTCGCATTATTAATTCCCCTTCTTTGCAAGTGTTACTCGCCCTAAAAAGGACGGCCCCACACAGGAACCTCTCCCTATTTCCACCTACAAACACTGCCATTTCCCAGGGTTTTTAGGTGTAAATAGGGAGAGTTTCCTGTGTGGGGCTGCCCTTTTTATGGTGAGTAACACTTGCCAAGAAGGGAATTAATAATGCAAGAGTACGGCCTTACAGAGGAAGTTTTTACCCCCACCGGTTACAATGAACCATACGTTGCTCTCTTCCACCTTTTAGAGGTCTTTGCATCACATCAATACTTGGTGGTGTAGGTGGCACATGGTGTTTTTTGCACACCTTTCCTTTTGTTTGATTTCCAAAAATGTTTGGGTACATATATTTTATCCTAAGAATATTATTAAAAGTTAAGTTTTTTAATGTATAGCCTCAATACTTACTTGTGCACACTAACACTTTTACAAAAGAAACTGTTTCCTTCTGCCTACCGGCCTCAGCTACTATTCTGATAATGCCACCCATCTGATGCCACACATTTGATGCCAAGTCCCTCCTTTTTCCACCCATCTTCGTCACCGGGTACTGGTATTGCCACCCACCGCCCTACTATGTCACTGGGTCACTTTCAGGACTCCTAATGCTGCTGATGTCACCTTCAGGCTGTCTCATTCTGCCACCATATGTTCTCCTCATGCTGATGCCACCTCCAGGCTGTCTCATTCTGCCACCATATTTTCTCCTCAAGCTGCTGCCAACTCCCGGCTGTTTCATTCTGCCAATTTATGGTCTCCTCATGCTTCCGCCACCTCCAGGCTGTGTCATTCAGCCACTATATGGTCTCCTCATGCTGCCGCCCACTCCAGGCTTTGTCATTCAGCCACCATATGGTCTTCTCATGCTGCCGCCAACTCCAGGCTGCGTCATTCAGCCACTATATGGTCTCCTCTTGCTGCCGCCAACTCCAGGCTGTGCCATTCAGCCACTATATGGTCTCCTCATGATTCCGCCACCTCCAGGCTGTGTCATTCAGCCACTATATGGTCTCCTCTTGCTGCTGCCAACTCCAGGCTGTGTCATTCAGCCATTATATGGTCTCCTCTTGCTGCCACCAACTACAGGCTGTGCCATTCAGCCACTATATGTTCTCCTCATGATTCCTCCACCTCCAGGCTGTGTCATTCAGCCACTATATGGTCTCTTCTTACTACCGCCAAATCCAGGTTGTGCCATTCAGCCACTATATGGTCTATTCATGCTTCTGCCACCTCCAGGCTTGTCATTCAGCCACTATGTGGTCTCCTCATGATTCCTCCACCTCCAGGCTGTGTCATTCAGTCACTCTATGGTCTCTTCTTGCTACCACCAACTCCAGGTTGTCTCATTCAGCCACTATATGGTCTCCTCAGGCTTCCGCCTCCTCCAGGTTGTGTCACTGTACCACCATGTGGTCTCCTCATGCTGCTGGCACATTAAATAAAACTTTTTAGTTTCATGTATTTTAAATCTTCAATTTATATCTTTAATCTTTTCAATTGTGAGGCCCTATAGTCTCGTCAGGCTGTTGCCACCTCCAGGCTGGGTCATTCAGCCACTATATGGTCTCATCATGCTGCCACCACCTCCACGTTGTGTCATTCAGCCACTATATGGTCTCCTCATGATGCCGCCACGTCCATGCTGAGTCATTCAGCCATATTATGGTCTCCTCATGCTGCCGCCACCTCCACGCTGTGTCATTCAGCCACTATATGGTCTCCTCATACTGATGCCACCTCCAGGCTCTGTCATTGTGCCACTCTGCGACAGTGATTCTATTAGCAATTCCTCTAATCTGCATGTCATACTGAATAACAGTATTATTTCTCTAACCCAGCACACACCCTATGCATGTTACAGCAAGGCAAAGTGTTCTACACCCCTGTTGAGGCTCTCTGTAGGCCAGAAATAGCTGTTTTAATAGAGATTCAAAGCAAATAAATTAGGAACAAACCAAATTCTTTCGGAAAATTCGGTGAATCGGACTAATTGAATTTCTTAAAAATGTGCTCATCTCTAAAAATGATCAATATTAAGAAAGTATAGCATTATTGCCTAAGATATCTAATAAGGGCCAGTTATCGAGTGTTCAAGGCAATGGCGTACTACCATAGTGGAAGACCATGCCACTTGGAGAGAGGCCCTGTCCTGGTTAGTCCCATTCCTTTTTTAGATTGGTGAGAAACTGTGCAGAATTCCTCTCTCCAGGGAATTCAGCAAATAAAGTGCCTCAATTGGAGGCCCATTTTGTTATTTGCTATGAGACCTTCTTTATACTGTGTATTGTCTGTCTAGAGTTCCTATACATCATTATATCATCATCTCAGTACCTATCTACACATCATTCCAAAGAAGAAAATGTATTTTCTCAATAAAAACATAAAAATCTGTGTTTTCAGTGTTCTAAGGATGAACTTATATGCTGTGCTTTATTGTACTTATTATCTTATCAAATAACAGCCTGTTAATAGACAAAACCTATTGATGTTGGACAGTTTTATGAAAAAAAAATATCTGAATACCCATAATTTACAACATCTCTAGAGGCTTATTAAAACAGCCTTTTTTTGAAAGGCTATACAATTACCATGCATCTGCCAAGAAACAAAAAGAGTATCATCATTATTCAGATTTTCTTTTATTTGTCTCCATAGAAGGAGACTTATTACGCACTACATGAGAATTTTTCTTCTCCACCACCAATTGCAGTGTGGGTTTAAAATACCATGAGATAAAGATGTTTGCGTTGAATAATCACAGGACCTCATTTTACTATAATGGTGCGTCTCTAGAAAGCTGGATAAACTTGAAGTACTACTAGCCCGCCAACACTATGTGTCCCTCAGACAACAGAGAAATCCAGCTAGAGATACAGAGGTTGGCCCAAGGGAGAAGAAAGAAAGGGGTATGAACAGAAAAGACCAAAATGTAGAAACGGAGAAGAGAGGTAGTAGGAACATGAAAATAATAAAGGAAGGTATATGTCATGTTTGTGGAACTTTTATTTGAGCCCCATTTTAGAAAAAGAAAAATAGTGCAACAAAGGTTGCACTGACACCCTATGTAGTGGTGTACTTTGTAACTCATCCGCCAAACCCATTGATAGCCTTTTTACCTTTTTAAAGCATGGTCACCCCCCTCATTCTTGCATATAGGGCTTTGTATACCCTGTCAGAGGGGTGGTGTGTTTAGTGATGGGGGAGGGGGATATTTAATATTCAGGGACATGTATTCAGCTCTCGATGTGCACAGTGAACAGGATCTCGTGAGATGACCAAGATTTGGTGAGATCCTGTTGACTGACTGATGTCACCATGTAAGGAAGATCAGACACTGGCAGGGGGGGGATGCTTACTGGACATGTAAGTAGCACCCAACCCAAGGGGAGCACCAGCTACAAGAAGATTTAGGGTCTATTTACACAACAGAATTTCCACACATCTGCACCCATTCCGCTTCTACATTCATTTGGGTGGTTTCTGGCCTGTGTGGATTTTGTGTGGAATTGGTGCGGAACCCGCATGCGGAAATTCAGAAATGTAAATGGGAGTGCAGAATTTCATAGAAGTCTATTGGGCTTTAACTTGAGGTGGAATCCACATGCGGAATCTGTGCAAAATTCCACATGCAGGAACTCTGCCGTGTGAATAGACCCTTAAAGTAGCAGAGGCTGCTAGAACACAGGTATTTTTACTGACAGCAGTAACCAGCAATATCACACAGCATGTCAGAAAAATTTACTGACGCAAGTTGCGAGTCTCCCACCTCTCTTATTGTTGAGCATGCATGTGTATGGGGGCGTTGGTAAGAATAGCACTCAGCTGAATGAGTGTTCCTCGACACCTATTGAAAGTATATGGGCACATTAATGCTTGACCTTGTTAAACACATAAATGTCTGTAAGCACATTTGCTTCAGGGCCACTATGTAGCAGCATAACTACACATACATGATATCTACCTCTAGACAATGACTTTTAAATGTGTTTTTGGCGTTCAGTACTATGCAGTTCTTACAATGGTTTGTATCCAAGCACAGCATTTCCAATAAAATCTAAAACAGTTTTGAATTCCCAATTCTTAACAAACATCAGGCTAAATGTCATTATTTAATAGAGAAAGCCTCCAATTAGCCTCAGGAAGCTGTTTACATTGTGACTTCATGGCGTAAACCTTAAGGGGCACATTGGCACAAGAATGCTCAAGCGCAGAGTTTTATTTGAGTGAAAATAATATTGTTTTGATGCTTTTCTATAAAACGGCTTCCAGAGCCGTAATTAAACTTTTCATTATTCATATTTTTTTGTGCCTGTAATCAGATCCAAGTAAATCCCCTGCCAAAACCTGAAGTATACTTAAACTTGGCCTGATATTCTTGGACTGAAATAGCTCCTAACAGAAAATTCAGTGTAAAGACAGGCAGACAAAAGAAACATTAAGCATAAAAAATCATGGAAAGATGTGTATCATCACATGAACATATCGGTTTTGTACATCTCAGGGACTGTCTCCCTGGTTCAGACGGGGCAGTCTGAAACTTTGGATCTGCAGCTGATGAAAGATGACTGCTCAGGGAGCAAAGGAGAAAGCCGCAGTTTAGTTACCATTTCAGTATGAAGAAAGAAAACATGTTTACTATATACGTGTGACATTTCTAATCTGATGTTAATCCAATTTTAAGATGTATAGCATACGCTGAAAAATGTTTTCTCTCATACTGACAAAATGTTTCCTAAACGAGAATGACATTTTTCGGTGGTATTCTAGAAGTATTCTGCAAGCGAAATATCTTAAAGTTAAAGAGTACCTGTCACCAAATAATACTTTTAATATAGTGTTCAGTGTGTAATTAGCGGATACTTTCCCATTCACTTGCTTGTAAAATGATTAACAAAAATATGTTTAAAATGTAATATAACAAATGGCCACTAGGTTCTGTTCTGTTCCCTGCCACAATTAATACAGAGAGTTCGGTCTCCTCCCGGCCTGGCAGGAGTCTGAACTCAGGAAGTGTTTCTCTGCACTGAGCTTGATTGACAGCTGCACAGAAAGTGAAAGCTCCACAGATTCTCACAGAAAGCTGCACAGACTGACAGCTAAAGGAGAGCCTGACTGAAGTCTGCACAGACTGAAACATGTACAGAGCTTCAGCATGACAATGATCCCAAACACACCACCCAGGCAACAAAGAAGTGGCTTCATAAGAAATATTTCAAGGTCCTGGAGTGGCCTAGCCAGTCTCCAGATCTCAAGCCCATAGAAAACCTTTGGAGGGAGTTGAAAGTCCGTGTTGCCCAGCAACAGCCTCAAAACATCACTGCTCTAGAGGAGATCTGCATGGAGGAATGGGCCAAAATACCAGCAACAGTGTGTGAAAACCTTGTGAAGAATTACAGAAAACTTTTGATCTATGTCATTGCCAACAAAGGGTATATAACAAAGTATTGAGATTAACTTTTGTTATTGACCAAATACTTATTTTCCTCCACAATTTGCAAATACATTCTTAAAAAATCAGACAATATGATTTTATGGATTATTTTTCTCATTATGTCTCTCATAGTTGAGGTATACCTATGATGGAAATTACAGGCCTCTCTCATCTTTTAAAGTGGGAGAACTTGCACAATTGGTGGCTGACTGAATACTTTTTTGCCCCACTGTATTTGGTGACAGGAACTTTTTAAATGGGCACTGTCAGATCCAAAAAACCTTTTATATGTTGTTACTGATGAAAATTAAAGAACTTTTGTAATATGGTCTTGAAAACAGCCCCTGAAAATCCCATCACTAGGGGTTCCCATACCTATTGGGACACTAACCGTTCTTGTAGTCATGGACAAGAGATGACTCATTGCATGAGTAGACAAACCAATCACCTGAGAGCATTTCTAACATTGTGAGCTTATGAAAAGAGATATTGTATAATAAATATGAGTGACAGAGGCATACAAATTAGATGTACATGGTCAGGATTATGTGCTGCCTGCTTTGGTCTTTAAGTAAGTACAGTAGGCTGCACTTTTGCATTCCTTGAAGGTTGGTTTGTATGTTTTATCATGGATACCTATGGGAACAGATCAAACTGTTTTGTTTATATACAGTTTTGTCATTTATTGTATTCATTCTTAGTCTCAGAAAGATTTATAAACATCTTCAGGATATAGAAAAAGCCTTTATGTTTTATTGTTTCTTAATTCTTATACATAATTAAAATATGTAACCTGCAGTGTGAGGAACTTTGTAGAAAATATATAAAGGAACTAATGTTGCCCGTATCTGAATGATTTACTGCATCCCTCTGAGTAAAATACTACACAAAGGGGCACAGTATTAGGGTGTCTATTTTATTGTACATTATGTGTTTTGGGTGGCTCCACTTGAACACTGACCACTTTATAAGGGGTTTTCCAGCATTTTATTTTAAATTCTATTCTGGCTCCTGACAGAAAAATGACAGCCTTCAACTTACCTTCCGCCGCTCCCCCGATGTGCTAATATTGCTCTCCCGTCCTTTGGCCTGGTCTTCTTCCCCATTCTGGGGCCCAACACGTCACACTGCACTGATCTTTTGCCGACAGCAATGAAGTCCTGATTCTTAAAGTTGGACCTCAGACTGTGCAAAAGGTTCACCATCAAAAAAGTGTACAGCCAAGACAACACAGGAGTGGTTTAGGGACAACTCTGTGAACGTCCTTGAGGGTTCCAGCCAGAGCCCTTATTTGAACCTAATGGGACATCTCTGGCTGTCCAATGAAGGTCCCCATCCAACCTGAGAAATGTTAACTAGCAAAGATGTCTAACAGTCGTTTTTCATGTTATCATTATGATGAGGGAAAGGGTCAGAAAACGTTCTGAATGCACTGGATGTAGCACAGCGATACATTATCAAAACAGAATAAGGTATTTAAATTCATTAATCACTTTTGTTTGTTGACACTGGACCTTACTTATTTTTCTAAGATAGTAAGATAATATCATAGTGGGTTACAGGGGTAGATCAGGGCAGGGGTCACCCTCTCTAGGACGTGGGCCATAACGGACCTCATGCAAGAAAAGATTACCTCACCACACAGACCTTTTGGGTTGTATAGTGGACATTGGAGGAGGTTGTATGTACTTAGCCCAACCTCACTTTCTTGAATAGAATTCTTAGAGTACTCTCATCAGTCAAGTTTCTTATCTCGCTGCAAGCAAAACCTGCAAGATTGTGTGATAACTCCCTCTTTATTTTCTTCTTGTTAATTGTTTATTGTAATTAGGTGGTACATCCATTTCACCATTACATTATATCTCAGGGAATTTGGTGTGTATTTATCCAGTGTTGTACACACAGGGGTAATTTTTGACCTTAGAATGTGGACAAGACCTTTAGTGCAAGACATCCTAACCTCTGTGTGGATATAACACTTTGCACTGTATGTTTGTGGGGTTATTTTTTAATGGATGGATTAAAAGTTATGTTTAAGGCCTGTACACCCCCTATGTGAAAGAATTATTTAGCTACAGTGTACGTGTCATCTATGTGTTTACTTGGTGAAGTCCTGTTATAGCAGTTAGAGTTCTATTTTATTGACTCAGAGCTTTCGTGGAAGGAGAAAATAGAGATAAGTTAGAACATTATTAATATTAAGAAAATATTCAGCTAGGTTACTGGACATCTGTTACAAGAAAACATTTTCCCCCAGATTTATCAAACTGTGTGAGAGAAAAACATAGAGAGATTTTCCCCCAGCAACCAATCACAGCTCAGCTAACGAGCTTTGGTAAAGGGAAACCTGAACTGTGATTGGGTGCTGGGGGAAAGTCTCTTTATTTTTTTTTCCTCACACAGTTTGATAAATCTGGGCAATAGTTGTTTTACAGTTGTGGGTGTTTCCAGTCTACACATTATACAATTGCCTTTCATAACATTTACAATTATTTTTGTAAAGTTTCTAGTAGTTTTTGACGTCTAATATCTCCAAAGTGGACTCAGCTTCGGGAATTGTATTGTGATTCTCAAAGGGCCCCATCCTTTTTCTTTTGTTTCACAGCTAAACATTTAACAGATGTCTTGGCATGGTTCCTATTTGAAGGCATTTAGAAGACGAGGTCCTCCTTATTCTGAAACCTCTGGCAAGTTTCATTACCCCTGTGGATCTGGTATATCTCTACTTGGCAGTGGTACCGATAGCATCAGAGGTAAATTAAAGTTGTGGAGTATTTTAGATCATTGCTTCAAAAATAACATGTCTTGGTTATTTATAGAGCGTTTTTTACTAAGCCATTTTTGCATCATGGCTGGAACCAATGGCTTTGTAGCCTTACTCCTTGTCCTGGAGTGATGGATATGCAGCAGAGCAGAGCTTTGGGTAGAGCTTAGAACATAAGCAAAGCTACTGATTATTTCTCAATTGGTTTGGCACAAAAGCTGAAAATGTCTCTCATAGGTCCCCCTTTGTATATCCTGGAAGCATCTGGTTCTTCAATTCAAAAATTGTACATATGTATTTCCTTCTCTGCTTTTTACTTCTGAGGACTTTTTTTTTTTAAACTAGCTTGTCATAGCCTCAATGCTTTCGAGTATCCAAGAAGTGAGCCAGGCATCGCTTTACATGTTTAATTGGAAGCTGCAACGACTAAATCTGTCAGTACTATATTTTAAGAAATTTATACCGATGAATTAAAAACAGCTGCCTTCCTGCATTAGTCACTGGTGTCAATTCAATTAGAAATGAAGGAGTGTATATTTTTTTTAGCTGTAAGCACATTTTTGTTACTTGTATAGATTTAATATTTCTATTTCCATACCTTCACAGGGGTGTCATTTTGCTCCCCTGATGACCTTAAAAGTTGATAATCGTGGTGTCTGGTGGAAATATCACTCTATGTTGAGATACTTTGTGGCTCAGATGAAATCTTGTCAAATTTTTCCAGATCCCCATTTTCTTGAAGCCACAACAGAATACTGCATAGGTCATGACATTACTCGGCCACCCATGAACATTTTATAGTTTCATATATTCCAGATGTTAGTGATGTCTTGTAGCTAAGAAGAGGTCCACATGTGTGTATCTTGGCTCAAATTTACCTACTGTATATGGGATAGTGCAATGTGAAAATAATTCTGCTCCTAGTAAACCTCCATATAGAACAAGAAACTTTCTTACAGATGGCTACTTGACTTTTATCCTAATCTCTGTAATATGTTTCATATATATAGGGGAGCAAAACATTCTGTTCTCTTCTGTAGTATATCAGATTTGACCTGATTTAGTCACAATCTTGACAGCATACTTTGGTTTGTGATGTGGACAGCAAGTTGAGCTGTTTTTTTTTATTGGTATTGTACATATTATGAACATATCCATTAGCATATAACATTTACTGAATTACAAAAATATTTTCATGACATTGGCCTAGGTCCTTATATAAGAACATTACACAATTTATAAAAGCACCAAATTCTGGTATTTTCTTGCTATTAATTGAAATGTGAGAGCTTCATAATTGAGCTCTGTTTTAACATGTTGACAGTGAAGAGGCTAAAGGGGTATTTCAATTTGTTTTATTTTATTTAACTCTTGCCGGAAAGTTAAACAAAAAGTTGTAAATTCATTTAATAAAAATTCAATTTTGGCACTCCATGTCATGCACTGTCCACGGATCTGCAGAGTGAGAACCACTGTTGACCAGGAGTCTCTGAGTGAAAGAGTGGCAGACACTTGATGCACCAACACTCCAACAATGCACCCTAGAAAACCATAAGGGTCAAGTGCAGTGGCATTATACCTTCTCACTCAGGGACCGTTAGGGTAACTGTCCCGAAAAGGGCAACCCCTGGCCCAATCTACCTCTTGGACTATCCCTGGTCCCCCCTCAAATTTTAATCCTACGCATTTTTTTCCTGTGGATTCGTCTGGGGTTGTTAAGTTGGAGTGAGGATAAGAATGTCAAAGAAATAAAGTTAGGGTATAAAGTTGGGGTAAGTCTGAAAGTGGGGTATAAAGTCCAAAATATCAGAGCAGTAATTCCCAGAACCACAGTGGTGGGTCAGGGCGCCTGTGGTCCACATTGGTAGACAACAGAGGTAGCATGCATTTATCACTCTATCCACTGCTCTGGACTCTTCTAATCAGGCTTGGTCAGAGCATTATGATGCAGGCAGCGCTAATGGTGGAAGCGCTAGTGGGGAGGGATCCTAAGGTTTCTTACTCCTGACAGTGCTTAGTTATTCAATTGTATCTGCATCTAAAAGATATTTATACAACTCATAGGACTGCAGGGAAGCTCTTGCTGGTTATTCAAACTGGATGAAGGTGGTGGAGGCCCTGTTAGTTCCTAATGTGGCAGAGGGCCCTTGGGCCTATGGGGCCTGATCGCAGTTGTAACTGTTGCAGTCCCTTTAGGTATGCAACTGTGTCTGGTGCCTTCCTGCCCATTATATCCCATAAGCTATACAATTTATACAGTACAGTAAAATATACTGGCCATGTTGCCCTCCAGTAATCCACCCTTGACCGAGAGAATATTATTGTTAATAGTGTTTTCACGTGAAAAAAGCTGCCACTGTCTAATATACTTTTGTTTCAATTCCTCATCATTTTCCGGATATTTTATGTCAATGAGAACACTATTTACATTCACAGGCTGCAAACTTGTACAGCCTGCATCCAGGACGTAGTTATCTCATAACTATTCATTTATACAGTGATTAAGCATTATTTACATAAAACTGATAATGCACCGTACATTGTCTATTCATGTATTTTACTGCTGAAAAGATAAAAGGACAAGTGAACTTTTTGTTCTCAGCAACACCTTATAAGATTAAATTCTGAGCATCAGCCTTCTCACTCTGCCCTTTGCACTATGTATGCAACTATGTATTAATAGAGAACCTGTTTATAGGTGTTTTTATAAGAATACAGTAAAAGTCATGTTTTAACCCAATTAAAATAATGTTTTAACCCAATTAAAATAAACCCAATTAAAATGGTATCAGTTGGGCCATACATTATAGGCAGGGGTGGACACAGACAGCAGAGGGCCCCTGTGCAAAGAATGTGCCTGGGCCCCCCTCCCAGCACTGTGCCCCCTCATGTACCTAGACCCCACCGGAGGGCCTCCACTTACCCCGCGGAGTGTACATGGGTGGCAGAGGGGTATAAAGGGGTGTACATGGGTGACAGAGGGGTGTAGAGGTGTATAGGTATAGAGGAGTGTACATGGGTGGCAGAGGGGTGTACATGGGTGACAGAGGGGTGTAGAGGAGTGTACATGGGTGGCAGAGGGGTGTACATGGGTGGCAGAGGGGTGTAGAGGAGTGTACATGGGTGACAGGGGACGCCAGGGGTGACAGGGGTGGACAGGAGTGACAAGGTGGTAACAGGGGGGACAGAGGGGTGTACATGGTGGCAGAGGGGTGTAAAGGGGTGTACATGTGTGATAGAGGAGTGTACATGGTGACAGAGGGGTGTAGAGGAGTGCACATGGGTGATAGAGGAGTGTACATGGGTGACAAGGGGGCGTACATGGGTGACAGGGGGGTGTAGAGGAGTGCACATGAGTGATAGAGGAGTGTACATGGGTCATAGAGGAATGTACATGGATGACAGAGGGGTGTAGAGGAGTGCACATGGTTGACAGGGGGTGTAGAGGAGTGCACATGGGTGACAGGGGGTGTAGAGGAGTGCACATGGGTGACAGGGGGTGTACATAGGTGACAGAGGGGTGTAGAGGAGTGTACATGGGTGACAGAGGGGTGTAGAGGAGTGTACATGGGTGACAGAGGGGTGATCATGGGTGACAGAGGGGTGTAGAAGACTGTACATGAGTGACAGGGGGGCGTCAGGGGTGGACAGGAGTGACATGGTGGTAACAGGGATGACAAAGGGAAAGAGGGGTGTACATGAGTGACAAGTATGTGGTCAGAGGAGTGGACAATGGGGGGGTGAACATGGGTGACACGAGGATGGACAGGGATGACAGAGGGGTGGACAAGGGTGACAAAGAAGGGTGGACTGGGGTGAAAGAGGGGTGAATGGGGGGGTGGACATAGGTGACAGGTGTAGACTGGGGGGTGGTCAGAGGAATGGAGAGGGGGGGGTGAACATGGGTGAAAGGGGGATGGACAGGGGTGACAGAGGGTTGGCCAAGGTGGACATGGATGACAGGAGGGTGGACACGGGAGATATGGGGGTAAACAGGGATGGCAGAAGGGTGGGCAAGGATGACAAGGGGGATAAAAGAGGGGGGGTGGACATGAGTGACGGGGTAGACTGGGGGGTGAACATGGGTGACAGGGATGGACAGGGGGTGGACAAAGTGGATAATGAATGACAGGAGGATGGACATGGGTGAGGGGGGAGGATGGGCATGGGTGAGGGGGGAGGGACATGGGTGAGGGGGGAGGGACATGGGTGAGGGGGGATGGACATGGGTGAGGGGGGATGGACATGGGTGAGGGGGGATGGACATGGGTGAGGGGGGATGGACATGGGTGAGGGGGGATGGACATGAGTGAGGGGGGTATGGACATGGGTGAGGGGGGATGGACATGGGTGAGGGGGGGATGGACATGGGTGAGGGGGGATGGACATGGGTGAGGGAGGGGGGATAGACATGGGTGAGGGAGGGGGGATAGAGATGGGTGAGGGGGGGATGGACATGGGTGAGGGGGGATGGACATGGGTGAGGGGGGGATGGACATGGGTGAGGGGGGATGGACATGGGTGAGGGGGGATGGACGGGTGAGGGGGATGGACATGGGTGAGGGGGATGGACATGGGTGAGGCGGGGATGGACATGGGTGAGGGGGGGATGGACATGGGTGAGGGGGGATTGACATGGGTGAGGGGGGTGGACATGGGTGAGGGGGTTATGGACATGGGTGAGGGGGAGATGGACATGGGTGAGGGAGGGATGGATGGACATGGGTGAGGGGGGGATGGACATGGGTGAGGGGGGCATGGACATGGGTGAAGGGGGGCATGGACATGGGTGAGGGGGGGCATGGACATGGGTGAGGGGGGCATGGACATGGGTGAGGGGGGATGGACATGGGTGGGGGGGATGGACATGGGTGAGGGGGGATGAACATGGGTGAGGGAGGGGGGAAGGAAATGGGTGAGGGAGGGGGGATGGATATGGGTGAGGGAGGGGAGGATGGACATGGGTGAGGGGGGGTGGACATGGGTGAGGGGGGGTGGACATGGGTGAGGGAGGGGGGGATGGACATGGGTGAGGGAGGGGAATGGACATGAGTGAGGGAGGGGGGATGGACATGGGTGAGGGAGGGGGGGATGGACATGGGTGAGGGAGGGGGGATTGACATGGGTGAGGGAGGGGGGGATGGACATGGGTGAGGGAGGGGGGATGGACATGAGTGAGGGAGGGGGGATGGACATGGGTGAGGGAGGGGGGATGGACATGGGTGAGGGAGGGGGGATTGACATGGGTGAGGGAAGGGGGAGGGGGTGATGGACATGGGTGAGGGGGGATGGACATGGGTGAGGGGGGATGGACATGGGTGAGGGGGGATGGACATGGGTGAGGGGGGATGGACATGGGTGAGGGGGGATGGACATGGGTGAGGGGGGTATGGACATGGGTGAGGGGGGATGGACATGGGTGAGGGGGGGATGGACATGGGTGAGGGGGGATGGACATGGGTGAGGGAGGGGGGATAGACATGGGTGAGGGAGGGGGGATAGAGATGGGTGAGGGGGGATGGACATGGGTGAGGGGGGATGGACATGGGTGAGGGGGGGATGGACATGGGTGAGGGGGGATGGACATGGGTGAGGGGGATGGACATGGGTGAGGGGGATGGACATGGGTGAGGGGGGATGGACATGGGTGAGGGGGATGGACATGGGTGAGGGGGATGGACATGGGTGAGGCGGGGATGGACATGGGTGAGGGGGGGATGGACATGGGTGAGGGGGGGATGGACATGGGTGAGGGGGGATTGACATGGGTGAGGGGGGTGGACATGGGTGAGGGGGTTATGGACATGGGTGAGGGGGAGATGGACATGGGTGAGGGAGGGATGGATGGACATGGGTGAGGGGGGGATGGACATGGGTGAGGGGGGCATGGACATGGGTGAAGGGGGGCATGGACATGGGTGAGGGGGGGCATGGACATGGGTGAGGGGGGCATGGACATGGGTGAGGGGGGATGGACATGGGTGGGGGGGATGGACATGGGTGAGGGGGGATGAACATGGGTGAGGGAGGGGGGAAGGAAATGGGTGAGGGAGGGGGGATGGATATGGGTGAGGGAGGGGAGGATGGACATGGGTGAGGGGGGGTGGACATGGGTGAGGGAGGGGGGGATGGACATGGGTGAGGGAGGGGAATGGACATGAGTGAGGGAGGGGGGATGGACATGGGTGAGGGAGGGGGGGATGGACATGGGTGAGGGAGGGGGGATTGACATGGGTGAGGGAGGGGGGGATGGACATGGGTGAGGGAGGGGGGATGGACATGAGTGAGGGAGGGGGGATGGACATGGGTGAGGGAGGGGGGGATGGACATGGGTGAGGGAGGGGGGATTGACATGGGTGAGGGAGGGGGAGGGGGTGATGGACATGGGTGGGGGAGGGGGGATGGAAATGGCACAGTACATTAAGAAAGCTATTTTTCTTCTCCGTTCTTCCCCTCTCCAGCAAGGCACCAACTCAGGGCTCCGGCAGGGCAATCATTCACGGCGCCGCAGGGGGAGGGGAATGCTGGGGCACGGGTCACTACACCGGCCCAGCGCAGCTTCCGCATACTTCACCCTCTCTGGGCCGCAGGGGGAGGGGGAAGCTAAGGGCGCAGGGGGCCGTATGGGTTACACTGAGGCCTAGAACAGCAGCCCCTGATCATGTGACTCCGACTCCTCCATGTGACTGATCACATGACGGTGACATCATCGCAGGTCCTGTTAGCCTCACAGCGCACACAAACTTCCCTCCCCCCTGCGGCGTCGGGGAGGGAAATTAAAAAAATATATAAAAATCAGGGTTGGGAATCACTGCGCTCTGGATGCGCAGGTACTGGGTTGAGTGGTGGGGCTGGGAGCCTACAGCTCATAGTTCCGCCTCTCTGTGGCCGCTTCACACAAGGTCCTGACTTAGTGTCAGCACCTCGTGTGAGCGAGCAGCCACTGTGTGGCCGCACACGGGCCGGTGTAGTGCAGAAAACCAGCCCCTGCCGGCCCACTGTGCGGTCGGCCCACCAGGAATTTTCCCGGTATCCCGCTAGGCCAGTCCGCCCTGATGGCAGGTTAAGACCTAGTCCAGTACCATTCCAGTAGACAGCAGGGTATTTGGACTGATCTGCATTGCAGCACTGTGTACTGCAGTCATTTTCAATATTACACCTATGGTCAAATAAGCACATAAATACCTCAGTAAAGCACCGTTGTCTCTTTTTTCATAAAACTTTGTAGTTACGGTTTAAGGCTGATCAGTGTATGTTCAGGTTCACGATGAGTTTTTCGGCACATATCTTTTATAGTGCAGAATGGTGTGCCTTTTGTTTTAAATGGGAATATGTCTCATGTGAATTGTGGTGAACATTTTTTTATATGTCCATTCGTTACATGTCCCTTTACCAAAGCAAATATCCAAAATGCATGTTGAAGATGCTGGATACTGATTAACCCTATTAAATAAGGGAAATCAACATTCATGCCCATGATTAATATTGTGGTCTAAAGTGTCAAAATACAGGGCAGAATTTCAGTCATGTACAGCCCGGCATATGTGAACATTGCCTATACCCTGAATGAACTTTTATTCATTAGAAGATAGAATAAGAAAACCCAAAAAGGTACCAGAGGGAACTGCGCACAGAGCCTTATATGTGTAGTAGAATATCATGCCTATCTAGTTTCTGGCACATATTTGTATTTTTATTATTAAAGTTGCTATATGAAATATATAATTTACTGATAGATAGAAGTCTGTTATATTGCTGGTTTACCAACCTGTCCTCCGTTCTGACCTTTAAGGTTATAATGTTTGCTGTCCTCCTCTGTTAAATGTGAACATCAATATAAATGACATAATTTTTTTATTGCACAGCAGTAACATTATGTATGAGTTCTCTGACCTATGTACTGGCTGATGAAAAGTTTGTCCTGTTTCTGTCTGTCCTTGTTGCTTACATAATGGATGCATGCAGAAAAACATTGAAATGATAACAATGCTTGCATTATGCTATATTGCACATTCTTATGGCTAAAAACTAGTGACATTGTACATGAAAAATCACCCAATGTTGGCACCCCTGAATTTTTTCTAGAAAATGAAGTATTTCTTACAGAAAAGGATTGCAGTAACACATGTTTTGCTATACACATGTTTATTTCCTTTGTGTATATTGGACCTAAACCAAAAAAGGGAGGAAAGAAGCAAATTGGACATAATGTCACACCAAACTCCAAAAATGGGCTGGACAAAATTATTGGCACCCTTTCAAAATTGTGGATAAATAAGATTGTTTCAAGCATGTGATGCTCCTTTAAACTCACCTGGAGCAAGTAACAGGTGTGGCCAATAAAAAGGAGAGAAGTTCACTTAGTATTTGCATAGTGTGTCTGTGTGTGCCACACTAAGCATGGACAACAGAAAAAGGAGAAGAGAACTTTCTGAGGACTTGAGAACCAAAATTGTGGAAAAATATCAACAATCTCAAAGTTAAAATTCCATCTCCAGAGATCTAGATTTGCCTTTGTCCACATTATCAAGAAGTTTGCAACCCATGGCACTGTAGCTAATCTCCCTGGGCATGGACGGAAGAGAAAAATTGATGAAAGGTGTCAACGCAGGATAGTCCGGGTGGTGGATAAGCAGCCCCAAACAAGTTCTAAAGATAGTCAAGCTGTCCTACAGGCTCAGGGAGCATCAGTGTCAGCACGGACTATCCGTCGACATTTACATGAAATTAAACGCTATGGCAGGAGACCCAGGAGGACCCCACTGCTGATAAAGAGACATAAAAAAGCAAGACTAGATTTAGCCAAAATGAACTTGAATAAGCCAGAACCCTTCTGGGAAAATGTCTTGTGGATAGATGAGACCAAGATAGAGCTTTTTGGTAAAGCACATCATTCTACTGTTTACCAAAAATGGAATGAGGCCAACAAAGAAAAGAACACAGTACCTACAATGAAATATGGTGGAGGTCCAATAAGGTTTTGGGGTTGTTTTGCTGCCTCTGGCACTGGGTGCCTTGAATGTGTGCAAGGCATCATAAAATCTAAGGATTACCAACAGATTTTGGGTTGCACTGTACAGCCCAATGTCAGAAAGCTGGGTTTGTGATCTTGAGATCTTGGGTCTTCCAGCAGGACAATGACCCCAAACATATGTCAGAAAGTACCCTGAAATGGATGGCAACAAAGCGCTGGAGGGTTCTGAAGTGGCCAGTTATGAGTCTAGATCTTAATCCCATTGAACACCTGTGGAGAAACCTTAAAATTGCTGTTGGGAAAAGGCGCCCTTCAAATAAGAGAGACCTGGAGCAGTTTGCAAAGGAAGAGTGGTCCAACATTCCGGCTGAGAGGTGTAAGAAGCTTATTGATGGTTATAGGAAGCGACTGATTTCAGTTATTTTTTCCAAAGCGTGTACAACCAAATATTAAGTTAAGGGTGCCAATAATTTTGTTCAGCCCATTTTTGGAGTTTGGTATGATATTACGTCCAATTTGCTTTATTTCTCTCCCTTTTTTTGGTTAAGTTCCAATACACACAAAGGAAATAACATGTGTATAGCAAAACATGTGTTACTGCAATCATTTTCTGCGAGAAACACCTCATTTCTTGAAAAATATCTGGGGTGCCAACATTTACGGCCATGACTGTATACTGTGAATACATTGTATTGTACTATATATAATGCATGCATATTTCTGTAATAAAACTTCCTGACTTTTTTTTGACTATATGATTATGCTTTAATTATGTCAATCAAGTAAAGCAAATATTCCCTATTAGAGTGCTGTGCTGTGCCGAAAGTGCATGACCTTGGTATCATTGGTATCATGGAACAAATATGTTATTTTTACCATAAAGTGAAAACAAAACCTTCCACAATTTGCAAAATTGCGGCTTTCATTTCAATTGTGCCATATATTTAAAGGAAAAATGATTGACATCATTACGAAGGACAATTGGTCGCACAAAAAACAAGCCCTCCTATGGGTCTGTGGATGAAAACATAAGAGAGTTATTATTTTTAGAAGGCTACGAGAAAAAAAATGCAAAAAATAAAAATATAAAATTTGTCTGTGTCCTTAAAGAGGCACTGTCATTATGAAAAACTTTTTATATTTTGCAGTACTACTGATAAGATGACTTTTTTAAATATACATTTATTTAAACAAAAAAATTTATTTTACAAAAAAAATAAAAAATGTAAATAGCCGCCACTAGGGGTCATCTATCTTTATGCAGACAGACTATTCTGTATTTTGCAGCATGTTGGTATCCAGTATAGGAGATCACTGCTGCACCACTACAGCCTTCAGCTGTTCCTAAACTACAACTCCCATGAGGGGATTTGTGGTTTTGCAACAGCTAAAGGCAACACTGCTCTAACACAGTACTCAGGGCAAAAGGGGCAGCTGCCCTGGGCCCTGTCATTTCTGGGGGCCAAAAGCAGCTAGCCCTTTAGCCCCACGCTAAAGCAGCTAACCATCGCCGCTGTTCCAGGCAGGGCGGGCCCTGCCACTGCACTTTGGCTCACTTTTCTAAAGCGGTGCAGCAGCCTTTAAAACAGTGAGCCTGCGGCCGGGACTGACAGGGGATGTCACGCAAGTGACGTTCCTCCACAGACCCGCGCAGGAGGACTTCAGCAACGTCACATGCCAGTCCCAGCCGCCGCAGGAAAGAAGAAACCATGGACGGCCAGGTGAGTGTGTATGTAAGTGTATGTCTGTAGTGTGTGTCTGTAAGTAAATCTGTCTGTAGTGTGTGTCTGTGTATCAGTCTGTAGTGTGTGTCTGTAAGTAAATCTGTCTGTAGTGTGCGTCTGTAAGTGTATCTGTCTGTAGTGTGTCTGTAAGTGTATGTCTATAGTGTGTATCTCTCTGTACTGCGTGTCTGTAAGTGTATGTCTGTAGTATGTGTCTGTAAGTGTATGTATGTAGTGTGTGTCTGTAAGTGTTTCTGTCTGTAGTGTGTGTCTGTTAGTGTATCTGTCTGTAGTGTGCGTCTGTGTAAGCGTATCTGTCTGTAGTGTGCGTCTGTGTAAGTGTATCTGTCTGTAGTGTGTATCTTTCTGTACTGTGTGTCTGTAAGTGTATGTCTGTAGTGTGTGTCTGTAAGTGTATGTCTGTAGTGTGTGTATGTAAGTGTATCTGTCTGTAGTGTGTATCTCTCTGTACTGTGTGTCTGTTAAGTGTATGTCTGTAGTGTGTCTGTAGTGCATGTCTGTAGTGTGTGTCTGTAAGTGTATGTCTGTAGTGCGTGTCTGTAAGTGTATCTGTCTGTAGTGCATGTATGTAAGTGTATCTGTCTGTAGTGCGTGTCTGTAGGTGTATCTGTCTGTAGTGCGTGTCTGTAGGTGTATCTGTCTGTAGTGTGTGTCCTTAAGTGTATCTGTCTGTAGTGTGTGTCTGTAAGTGTATCTGTCTGTAGTGCGTGTATTCATCTAATTCCCGAAAGAAAGTTACAGATTCAGGACACAGCCAGGTCTCTCTTAGTTCCCAAGCAGGTAACTCTCCGCTATCTAATGAAAATGTTGGGACTAATGTCTGCAACCGCGGAAGCGGTAGTTTGGGCTTTATGGCACCTACGTCCGCTTCAGTCAGAAGTATTAGCCAAGTGAGATCACAGTCCGGAGGGACTAAATTCTGTGCACTCCCTGTCTCCTTAAGTCCGGTCCTCTCTGTGATGGTGGGTTCACCTTCAGGACGGCAAATCTCTGATCCAACCGGTTTGGATCATTTGTACCACAGACACATCCCCATCTTCTGGACAAAACAGTCCAAGGGACTTGGTCTCCCCAGGAGAAGACATTATCCTTGAATCTTCTAGTGATTCGGGCTATCAGATTGGCCCTGTTTAACTTTGCCCCTCATATTCAGGGCAAAGCTGTGAGAGTGCAGTCAGACAGCATGACAGCTGTTTTATACATCAACAAACAGGGAGGCACTAGAGAGAGAGAAAGAGAGAGAGAGAGAGAGAGATAGGTGTGATTCTGTATTGGGCAGAGTTGCACCCCACCCACTTATCAGCCATTCATATCGCAATATAATAGCAGACCGCCCGAGCAGAGGCCTTCCAACGGGAGAGTGGTCTCTCCATCCTGACATGTTCAATCAGATCAAGTGGGGCATGCCAGAGATTGATCTCATGGCAACGAGGTTCAACGCCAAGGTGGAGAGATTCTGTTCCCTTTACAGGGAGGATAATCCCTTGGTGGTAGATGCTCTGTCAATCCCATGGAGGTTAAGGCTGGCCTACATCTTCCCTCCTATTTCCTTGATTCCGAGGGTATTGATGAAAATCAGGCAGGACCAAGCCTTTGTGATAGCCCTCATTCCATATTGGCCCAAAAGAGCTTGGTTCACCCAATTCATTCAGATGAGTCAGGGTCAGTTTTGGAGGCTTCCCCCAGAGCAAGCAATAGCGCAGGGGACACTCACAGCTGCTCCAACATTCAGATGTTCAACCTGACAGCCTGGAGGTTGATCAGTCCCTTCCAATTGTAGAAGGGCTCTCAGGGTCAGTCTTGAGAACTTTGTCGCACTCCAGATCTGAATCTACAACAAGATCACATGGAAGAATATGGGACATTTTCTCATCTTGGTGTCAACTACGCCAACTATCTTTGAAGAATCCTACTACTCCTGCTATTCTGCAATTCCTGCAAGATGGATTGGACAAGGGTTTATCTCCTTCCACCCTAAGAGTGCAAGTATCCGCTATCTCAGCTTTCATTAAAGGGTACCTCTCATCAAAAAAACTTTTGATATATTATAGATTAATGTATGTAGAATAACTTTACAATTGCATGTTATTAAAAAATATGCTTCTTTCTATTTAATTTTCCACTTTGAAGAAATGACCACTAGGGGTCTCCCTACCAGTCCTGTCAGCAAGCATTTCAGACTCATGCTGGAGTCCTAAACACTACGAGCTGCCAGTCTGCTTTTTTCACAAAGGAGAACACTCAGCTGCCAGCCAGCTTTGTTCACAGCCTGTTTGGCTGTGAACAAAGCAGGCTGGCAGCTCTGAGTGTTTAGGACTCCAGCATGAGTCAGAAATGCTTGCTGACAAGACTGATCGGGAAAAATACAATAGAAAGAAGCATATTTTTCATTCACATGCTATTGGAAAGTTATTCAACATTCATTAATCTAAAATATATCAAAAGTTTATTTGATGAGAGGTACCCTTTAATAAATCTCTTTCTCAAGACCCCATAATCAGAAGGTTCCTAAAGGAAGCCTCTAGAATTAAACCGACAATCATTCGACCTATCCCTGCTTGGGATCTGTCGTGCTAAGGAGGTTATCATCTCCCCCCTTCGAGCCTTTAGAGGAGGTGCATTTAAGATTCCTTACTCTCAAGGTTACCTTTTTGTTGGCCATCACTTCTGCAAAACGAGTCGAAGAGCTCCAAGCCTTTCCTGCCTTTGAGCCTTATTATATTCAGTTCCTCTCGGACAGGGTTTTTCTTAATTTTTTTCCCTACTTTTATTCCCAAAGTGCCAACTTTTACTAACATCAACCAGGTTATTTCTCTTCCTGTGTTAGCTCCGCTCCCCTCCTCGGAAGATGTGAAAGGCCTTCGTACCCTCGACCTATCGAGATGTCTCAGGATTTACCTGGATCGATAAGGATGAAAATCTTCTTATCCTTTTTTCTAGTGTCCGGAAGGGACACAAGGCTTCCAAGCCAACTATTAGTCGCTGGATCAAGGAAGCTATTCGGGAGTCTCATGTTTCTCAGGGTCTGGAGCCCCCTGAATTTGTTAAAGCTCATTCTATTAGAGCAGTAGCTACTTCATTTGCAGAAGGAAGCTCAATTCCTCTGAAACTCATCTGTAAGTCAGTTTCTTTGAGTTCTCACTCCACTTTCATTTTACACTATAGAGTGGATTCTAGAATAGCTACCTATTCCTCATTTGGGCGGTCGGCACTATCCTCCGCCAGGCGTGAGTGCCCTCCCATGGGGGTATCTGCTTGCTAAATCCCCATCTGTGCCACTGGTTAGGACGTAAGGGAATCGTTAATTTCTAACAATAATTTTTTCCCCTTAGTCCTAACATTTCCTCCCTTTATTTTCTCTTCTTAATTAAGGAATATATATGGGGGAAATTTATAGGAAAAAAAATTTCTGTTTATCCGTAGTAGTGAATCAGAGCTCAGCTTACATTTCTTAGGATGCATTCACACCATTTTTTCTAGCCTTTGGAGGCCAGATCCAGAGAAAACATTTCAAAACTGCATGCTGTATTATCCCTGCCAGAACTGGGCCTTATCCCATTTAATTGAATGAGCAAAAAAGAGTCAGCTAGTGTCTCCGGGCAGGTCATTTTCTAACTGGACAATGCATTTCAGTCCAAGCCAAAAGCCAGATATGGCTGGAAAATCAGCCAACTGGAGTCACTTACTTACTCTATTCAGCTCAGTGAATTGAATGAGGTACAGCAGGGTTCCGCCAGGGATAGGCAACAGGTGGTTTTAAAATGGATTTATTAAAACCTGTGTAGAGGAAGTGATGCAGTTGCCCATAGCAACCAATCAGATTCCTTCTTTCATTTTTAAAGAGGCCTCTGAACAATGAAAGAAGCAATCTGATTGGTTCTTCTAAGCAACTGCCCCACTATTCCTTTACACAGGTTTTGATAAATCCCCCCCATGTGCCAGAATATGTGGTGAAACCTATAATAAATGTATTAGGAATGCAGAAAATATGGAGGCCATAACACTTTTTAGGGATTTGGAACAGTAATATCTGGGTAGGTACAAAATCAAGCACAAAACAATAAAAACCCTTTGATAAATCTGTCGAGAAAGATGTGAACATGCTTGAACAGTTAAAAAAAAAATGACAAGAAACTTGTTCTTTAAATTATTAAATCTTGGCCAATATGTCATTTTACAAAGTTTATGAAATGACTTTTGTAGTGATGTGTGTACACTGGGGGTAGAGTAATAGCAATATTAACCAGGAATATTATACCAATAATAAATACTGCGACAACCTACAGAGGATATAATTAGAAAAGCAAATCCAGTGGCTCGGTTTGTTGCAGACATTGACACATCGGCCTGAGGCATCCTTATATAACCCCGCTGCCTTATATTGGTAACCAGGACATAAACCTCTAGCAGAATCTGCTAAGTGATCTGAGTGTGTGCAGCATGTATCTATTAAGATCATTACAGCACAAACTGAATGGCTGAACAACGTTAAAAAAAAAAGTATGAAATATGTTTCCGCCATCCGTCTGAGAGCAGCGCAATCTGTTGGACTTATTGCGAATTCTTACATGTGATGGTTCTGACCTTTTTATTGCTGTGTCCCGCTTTTCACTTTGCCAACACATTATAAAATATTGACAGCAACACTTTGCATCTCTTTTCTTTTAATTGCCAATTTATCTCAACTATGAAACATCTGTCTTCATATTATTGAAGGGCTGTTTTTCATTACATATATAGCACCAGCCTGCTTGTCCTTGTCAATGGCTGCCAGCACTTCATGCAGATTAATGTCGGAGAGTCTGGCATTTCTACTCTATTTTTCTAATGAAAAAACGTGATTTTACTCTGGACATTGTAGATACTTGAAAGATTAGGTAAGTACCGTATATACTCGAGTATAAGCCGACCCAATATAAGCCGAGGCCCCTAATTTTTCCCCAAAAAAACAGGAAGAGTTATTGACTCGACTATAAGCCTAGGGTGGGAAAGCGTATGAACGTCCCTGTGCGTCGTCGTCAAGGCAACGTCACTACTTCGGGGCCGGGGCCGAAGCGCGGAGAAGAGGCACCCCTCCCCGGTGAAAATGGACAGCCCGCAACGACTAACCATCCCCACCGGACGGTCCCTGCAGCATAGATTGTCCGCACCAGCTCACCCTAACGTCCCGCCGAGGGGAGGTGAGTACAAAACAAAGGGGGGGGGGGGGGGCTGGATGATGACGAAGGCCGCAGTGGTCTTCAAACTGCGGCCCTCCAGAGGTTTCAAAACTACAACACCCAGCATGCCCGGACAGCCGATGGATGTCCGGGCTTGCTGGGAGTTGTAGTTTTGCAACATCTGGAGGTCCGCAGGTTGAAGACCTATGATGAAGGGATTGACAGGCGGAGAGTTCACTCGCATATAAGCCGAGGGGCGTTTTCAGCATGAAATATGTGCTGAAAAACTCGACTTATACTCGAGTATATACGGTATTAGGTATTGGAATGATGGCCATGGTCATGTCATGTATTCTACTGGCTAAAGCTATAAACCATGCATGATCAGGCTTTGATGCCTTACACCCTACACTGAAAGAAATATGAATAGTTTACTCACATTTCATGATGCTTTGAATGATGTTTGAATTTTTCGACCACTATCATCCATTAACCCCTTATGCAGGATATTGGCTAACTCTTTAGAGATGCACTTCATGTATTTTTTTGTCCAAATCATGTACACTGACCATCACTAGTCCTGAAGTGCCATTTAAAAAAAAAATTAAAGCACAGCTGCATCCATGCAGTTTATTACTATAACTTGGTCATGTGATCGTCAGTCTGACCCAAAGAAAATGACAGGGCTTAATGTGTGGCAGTGGAGGGCTATGTTCACACGGTGGAATGGAAAATTTTGGTGGCGACATACCACAGACAGCTGTATGCCGGTAGACCATGCCGGCACTAGGACCGCTCAGAAATGCAACGTCTCATAGACTGCAATGCATTTCCAAGCGGAATCCGCAAAAAATATTGAACAGGTTAAATGTTTTTGCGGATGCCGAATGTCAGTGTGGAATATTCATGCAGAATTCTGCATGGATATTCTGTTGTGTGAACATACCCAAACAGCTGACTACCTGTGAACTACAGGATGATATTAATCCCGCATGAATTTACGCGCGAGGGGTACCCACAGACATAATTTCACCCTTTGAGGTACATTAGCGAAAAAGGTTGAGAACCACTGGTATAGACAGTCTAAGAAAGCACCAGATTTTGGACAGCGGCTTAGGCTGTTTCATAAATTTGGATTAGACCACCTATAGTTTGTCTTAATTTGTACAGAATGTGGCTTAATTTGCACCAGAAATAATAGTGAATCTTCAACCACATACATTTCCCTTAAACCAAGCCCCTTTACAACTAAGGCACACCCCTTTGTCGAGCAAGGTTTACAAAGTGTCAAAAACACAGTAAATGTAGTGAAAGAAATGTACACCAGTTCTATGGCACAAATTGTTTCAGAATTGTAGTGCATTTGTGATTGCAAATCTGCCCTATTGTTCTAGGAGACAATGGGGGAGATTTATCATTGTTTGGTTGTGCATATGTGGTATCCCGGTGCGGAACACACCTATCTACCTGCCCTGTCAGGTGGATGTCACTTTGCCATGTCTGCTGCGGGCCCACAGCTCAGGTTACTTGTATTGTGAATTATAATGTGTTTCAATGCAGTGTCTTATATTCAATGACTTTCTATGTAAAAGTTTATTTTGTCTGTGCACAGAGAACCACATGAGCACTGTAGCCACCTTGCCCTGCTCCACCCAGGTCTGGCTAGATGGGGAGGAAGGATTACATGAGAGAAATCCTCAGGCAACTTTGGTGCCATTAGGTCCAGTCTGGCGGTGAGCCCTAACCCTGGGAACCCAGTGTGTACAAAGTGTAGGCCGATGGCAGCCATCTCTTCAGTCTCTCATCTGTCTTCAATCAAGCTTCTCTAAGTCACGATCAGTCCAGTCAAGTTCAGACCAGTCTCAACTAAATCTAAATTTCAAGATAATCTGCAAGGACTACAAGTCCCATAGTGCCCAGATGCAAGGGTGGTTCCTTGTGTATCCTTCAGTGAACATTGCATTAAAGGGGTACTCCGGTGAAAAACTTTTTTTTTTTTTTAATCAACTGGTGCCAGAAAGTTAAAAAGATTTGTAAATTACTTCTATTAAAAAATCTTAATCCTTCCTGTACTTATTAGCTGCTGAATACTACAGCGGAAATACTTTTCTTTTTGAAACACAGAACTGTCTGCTGACATCATGAGCACAGTGCTCTCTGCTGACATCTCTGTCCATTTTAGGAACTGCCCAGAACAGCATATGTTTGCTATGGGGATTTCCTTTTACCCTGGACAGTTCCTAAAAATGGACAGAGATGTCAGCAGAGAGCACTGTGCTCGTGATTCAGCAGACAGCTCTGTGTTTCAAACGGAAAAGAATTTCCACTGTAGTATTCAGCAACTAATAAGTACAGGAAGGATTAAGATTTTTTAATAGAAGTAATTTACAAATCTTTTTAACTTTCTGGCACCAGTTGATTAAAAAAAAAAGGTTTTCATCGGAGTACCCCTTTAACAATTGAACTGTTCCTGTTTATCCTGCAAGTTCCTGAAAGTAAAGTATAAATGGTTTTCCTAACCTGGCATTTAAGGTGTTTATTGCCCGGCACCTGGCAAAGGCAACCCCTTATCCTTGGTAGTGTGGTAGTTAAAACTCTTGGTGTCACAAACTCTAACCTCAGTCACAACAACCCATAAGTACATCATACACGACACCCTTTTGCTTTGATTTTGAAGGTCTTGTGGCAAATTTATCAAAAAGGTGCAAGTCCTTTAAAAAAAATTTGGTGCAAATTGAAATCACCCCAGAACAAACTGATAGCAACAATTTCTCACAGACAAAAATTCCCTTGGTCTGTAAAATGCTTGTTTTAGTAGTTAAAAATTCAATTGCAGTGTTTTAAAAGTGGCTGCAGGACAGGGGTAATTATTATTTATTTGTCTGGAAACTATTAACTACAGTAAACTATGTCAGAGGAAAGTATGTCTGCTGCTGAGGTAACTTTCATGGTTACTATTTCTCCGGAATATGTGGTTGAAGAGTGTGAACGCGGTTTTCATGGAAAACAGAAAAATTTAAAGGGAAACTGTAACAGCAGGATCACCAGCACTAAACGCAATAAAAGGGGTTATAGTGTGGGTGAAGCAGATTAGAACGAGGTATCACTTAACAGGAGAATAACCATTGTATTAGCCTGCCATTAGCAACGGAGACTGATACAACAGGTATCACTGTTACCAAACCGCAGATCCTGGTAAGTGATACCTCGCTGTAATCTGATTTACCCGCTCTATAACACAGTGAACCAGGGGCGTAGCTAGAAACCCCAGGGCCCTGGTGCGAAAAATTGCCTTGGGCCCCCCTACCACCTGACGACCCGCTTCCCCAATCCCGGACGACCCCTTACTCAGCCACACAAAGATATCAGTGACTACAGCACTGATGGGACACAGTGAGGAGAATACACAACAATATAAGTGTCTAACAGGCAGGGCCAGACAGAAAACAGACATTGAAGAGTAAGCAGTCCCAACTGTTGGGACCCCCACCAATCACCTTGGTTCCAGTTACTCTCAGGCTGTTGTAAAGCTATAACTCCCATCATGTCTGGAGAACCTCAGGCATTATAAGAGTTGTAGTTTTGCAAAAGATGGAGAGCCACAGATTAGGGTATAGCGTCATCCATCATCACTGCGGAACTTACAAGTGATTACAGCTCTGATGGGACTGTCAGGAGAAAACACAATGATATCAGTGACCTGAGTGACGTCTTCTCTGTTGTCTTTTCTTTTCTTCTCCATCTGGTACAGACGTCAGGACATCTTCCAACTCCATCTTCTCTGCAGAGTCTGACGCCCGGACATCATAGGTTCTCACTTTGTCAGTAGATCCTCATCCTCTGTATAAAGACAATAATGATTATTATTCTGCAAAATACTGTACCCCCTAAATATAATACTGCCACACACTGTACCCCCTGAATATAATACTGCCTCCTACTGTACCCCCTGAATATAATACTGCCACCCACTGTACCCCTGAATATAATACTGCCACCTACTGTACGCCCTGAATATAATAATACCACCTACTGTACCCCTGAATATAATACTGTCACCTACTGTACCCCCTGAATATAATACTGCCACCCACTGTACCCCCTGAATATAATACTGCCAACTACTGTACCCCTGAATATAATACTGCCTCCTACTGTACCCCCTCAATATAATACTGCCACCTACTGTACCCCCTCAATATAATACTGCCACATACAGTACATACACACACATCATTCATACATACATAGAGTAAATACACACACATATCATACATACACATATCATACATGCACCCACCACCTCCAGATCCCCCCCCAGAATACATCTCCACACATCATACATACATCTTGTTTACACACATCTATCATTCATACACACACATCATTCATACATCATACATGCACACACATCAGCAAAATCTGCTGAAGCAAATCTGCAGCAAAAATACGCACACATGAATGCACCCTTAGGGCAGGGTCACATGTAACAGATCACTAGCGTATGTTACTCTGCTGATCCGTCAATGACCTGACCCTACAGTGTGCCTCCAGCTGTTTTCTCCCATGTCCTGCTTGCAGCAGCAATCTGCCGCTACACGATGTCTCAGAGTACACTGCATGTGCTCACGGTGACTCGCAGGTCCCTGTGTGGCTGCTTGTCAGTGGCAGATTGCTGTTGTGAGCAACACACATGGGGAAAACAGCAGGAGGCACTCTATAGAGTCAAGTCATCAGCGGATCTGCAACGTAAAATACATTACATGTAACCCTACCCTAATGTTAATCTGTACAGGATAATTTATGATAAGAGAGGTTTCCACAATTTTTCCCATAATTTTTTCTCTCTAACTTAAAGGAGTACTCCAGGATGCAAACATTTTCATTCAGACTGCCGGCAGTAAAATAATAAATGCGGTATACATACCTGCTGTCACTCCCCTGGTGCCTCCAGGGGAGCGGCCTCCGCCGCAATCCTTTTCCTGGTTGCCGGTGGTCGGTGATTCACACTGCCGCTCAGCCTATCGCCGGCCGAGGCAGAACTTCGCTGCGGCCGGTGATTGTCAGTATGCCTCACCAACCACCGGCATCAAAGAAAAGGATTGCGACGGAGGCCGCTCCCGTGGAGGCACCAGGGGAGTGAAAGGAGGTATGTATGTTTATTATTAATGCCGGCAGTCTGAATGAAAATTTTTGCATCCTGGAGTACTCCTTTAAGATATTTACTGTAAGCCAGTGTTTTCCAACCATGGCACCTCCAGCTGTTGCAAAACTACAACTCCCAGCATGCCCAGACAAACTTTGGCTGTCCGGGCATGCTGAGAGTTGTAGTTTTACAACAGCTGGAGGCACCATGGTTGGAAAAAATTGGCTTATGAGGTCAGAGGATGTCACTATGCGCAACTACTATGAAGTGAGCGCAGGAGTTCCTGCGCTAACTTCATAGCCATGCCGTAAATGAACGGCGCTTCATGCCCCTTTTCCAACACCCTCCCCTTCTCCATGTTCCTTTTTCAGGAGGGTATTGGAAAAGGAGGTCAGAGGGGGTCTTATTCATGCTCCTCCCCCCCCCCCTGTTCTCCTCCATGTTCCTTTTCCAATCCCCCCACCCCAATCTGTCCTCCATGTTCCTTTCCCCCCCCCCCCCCGTCATACTCCATGCTAGTGTTTCCCAAACAGGGTGCCTCCAGCTGTGGCCAAACTACAACTCCCAACATGCCCAGACAGCCTTTGGCTGTCCAGGCATGCTGGGAGTTGTAGTTTGGCCACAGCTGAAGGTACCCTGGTTGGGAAGCACTGCTCCATGCTATTCTAGCCAGCAAACCCTCCACCGCCACTCTCACCTCTGACCCTCTGTCATTCTTTTCCAGCCTCGTCCACCTCCTCGCCTTGCAGGGAGGATGCACCATCTCTAGGCGGCGGCAGGATGTCCTCGTCCTCCTGCGCAGCTGGGGCAGGGACCGTGACGTCAGGTTCGTGCTTCCAACGTCTGCTGCCCTTCCCCCAGCCGATTTTACTTGGGGACGGGGGGCCAGACTAAATGAAGCCCCCCTTCAGCGCCACCAGAGAAGGGGGTCTCCCGGGGAGCAGAACTGCCATGGCGACCGTTGCAACCTCTATAGCTATGCCACTGCAGTGAACTGGGTTAAGTGTGGGAGAACCCCCTGTTAGTTTCTCTTTAAGTTTTCTAATTTGTAATAGCTAATTTGTAATAGCAACAAATTTGATTATTTATTTGATGTTTTTTTTTCCATGTTTTCAAAGGCCGACAATGAAAGCTTTCTGCTATATCAATGTTTATTCTTGAAAACTGCAACCAGTCTATTTTTTTTATACTAGCATTTGTTTCACTTGAAAATGGGGTTTGTATAATCAAAATAACTACAATCAGAATATATATATATATATATATATATATATATATATATATTCACGTTTGTCTGTATATATGTATATTTTTAGATTTGTATTTATGTACAGTGGGGATCAAAAGTTTTGGGCACCCCAGGTAAAAATTTGTATTAATGTGCATAAATCTCTATAAATCTCCAAAAGGCATCAAACTACAGATTAGACATTCTTATAATATGTCAATAAAAGTAAGATTTTATTTCCATCATTTACACTTTCAAAATAACAGAAAACAAAAAAATGGCATCTGCAAAAGTTTGGACACCCTGCAGAATTTATAGCATGCACTGCCCCCTTTGCAAAGATGAGACCTGCCAGTGTCATGGATTGTTCTCAATCATCATCTGGGAAGACCAGGTGATGTCAATCTCAAAGGTTTTAAATGCCCAGACTCATCTGACCTTGTCCCAACAATCAGCACCATGGGTTCTTCTAAGCAGTTGTCTAGAAATCTGAAACTGAAAATAGTTGACGCTCACAGAGCTGAAGAAGGCTATAAGAAGATAGCAAAACGTTTTCAGATGTCAATATCCTCTGTTCGGAATGTAATTAAGAAATGTCAGTCATAAGGAACAGTGGAAGTTAAAGCAAGACCTTTAAGACCAAGAAAAATATCAGACAGAACAGCTCGCAGGATTGTGAAAAAAACAATTCAAAACCCACGTTTGACTGCACAATCCCTCCAGAAAGATCTGGCAGACACTGGAGTTGTGGTACACTATTCCATTATATAGAGATACTTGTACAAATATGGTCTTCATGGAAGAGTCATCAGAAGAAAACCTCTTCTACGTCCTCACCACAAAAATCAGCGTTTGAACTTTGCAAACGAACATATAGACAAGCCTGATGCATTTTGGAAACAAGTTCTGTGGACCGATGAGGTTAAAATTGAACTTTTTGACCGGAATGAGCAAGAAGAAGGGGAACAGAATTTAATGAAAAGAACCTCTGTCCAACTGTTAAGCATGGGGGTGGATCAATCATGCTTTGGGGTTGTATTGCAGCCAGTGGCACAGGGAACATCTCACGAGTAGAAAGAAAAATGGATTCAATAAAATGTCAGCAAATTTTGGACGCCTAATTGATGCCATCTGTGAAAAAGCTGAAGTTAAAGGGATGATGACTTCTACAAATGGATAATGATCCTAAATACACCTCGAAATCCACGGGGGTTACATCAAGAGGTGTAAACTGAAGGATTTGCCATGGACTTCACAATCTTCTGACCTAAACATAATTGAAAATCAATGGATAGATCTTAAAAGAGCAGTGCATGACAGACAGCCCAGAAATCTCAAAGAACTGGAAGACTTTTGTAAGGAAGAATGGGCAAAGATACCTCAAACAAGAATTGAAAGACTCTTGGCTGGCTACAAAAAGCGTTTACAAGCTGTGATACTTGCCAAAGGGGGCAGTACAAGATATTAACTCTGCAGGGTGCCAAAACTTTTGCAGATGCCATGTTTTCTGTTATTTTGAAAGTGTAAATGATGGAAATAAAATCTAACTTTTGTTGACATATTATAAGAATGTCTAATCTGTAATTTGATGTCTTTTGGAGATTTTTCCATCTTTCCTTGGCTTCTTTGTGCACATTAATACAAATTTTTACCTGGGGTGCCCGAACATTTGATCCCCTCTGTAGCTATATATATGTATGTTCCTACTAAATGGTCAGATTTTGACAATTAGAATTATAGTTGAGTTAAATTCTTCCTACCCTACCCTTTAGGCGACAGTTGGGGTTCTTATGAGAATCCCATAGCCAGATAAGCAGTGAGATTTTCAAAAGACAGATTTGCACTGTACCACATTTCTTTGAAGAAGCCACCCAGAGTCAGCTACTGTCGTTTGTTGGATAATTTTCAGACCGTATGATTTAGAAATCAGACATAAAACCATAGTGTGCTGTGCTTTTAAATAATTTCCAAAAACGGCCTGGAATAGAGCCAACGAAAGACACTACCAAAAGGTGGTCGGCTTCTTTAGATCAATGGAGTTGGGAGACGATCCAGCTGGGATCCAGCAGGAGGCGTTTTACAACTTTGTGAACCATACTCAGTGGTCAGCGGCTTTTATTGTACAAATATCCAATTAATATACTATTATATAATATAATATAATACACTATTTAAAGGCTATTAAGCAAATGATTGGTTACCTCCACCTATGAAAGAAAAAATTGCTGGGGTTTGTGGCCTTTTTGCACCTTTTTCAAATAGATAAATTTAATGGTAAATATCTTTCACTGAAATGTCAGGAATGAATCACTGGATTTCATAGTCAGATTTTGTTAAAATTTCTAAGGGAAAATATGCAAATTTTTTGCACAGTAAAACACTGCACTAAATTACAAAAAACTGCTGGAAATCCAATGATAAAACTCCCCAATACTTCTGTAATTCAGTCCTGTATAATGCAGTCTGTAGTGCCCTCTTTCACTCCTCCCTGCAAAGGAAGTAGCCTTCAGTGGAAACAGCATGGGTAAATGAATGAAGAGGAAAATGACTTTAAAGGACAAGTATCATGTAAAAAACATATCGCCTATCCGAAGGATAGGGGATAAGTTTTAGATTGAAAGGGTCCAAGGGCTGGGGCCCCCTGCAATCTCCTGTTTAGAGCCCCGGCTCTCCTATACAGCGCCGCTGTCAGGATTCGGACTGGTATGCAGGGAGGACACAGGTAGAGGATCCTCTGTGTCAGTGAGGTGATGGCGTGGGTCATACCAGGGGAACGGAATCTAAGGGGTTACAGGTTTTCACCAGAGCCTGCCACAAAGCGGGATGGACTTGCTGCGGCAGGTAACCCCCAGGTCGTTTCACCCGATAGCAACTCAACCTCACTGACAGCTGAGACAGGCGCGGTACACAAGGAGTAGGCAAGGCAAGGTCAGACATAGCAGAAGGTCAAGGCAGGCGGCAAGGTTCGTAGTCAGGGGCAACGGCAAGGGGTCTGGAAACACTGGCTTGGAAACACACAGAAACGCTTTCTCAGGGCACAAGGCAACAAGATCCGGCAGGGACAGGAAGGGTAAGTGGGTTAATATAGTGTAGGGAGGTGATTGCACTGATTGGGCCAGGCACCAATTAGTGGTGCACTGGCCCTTTAAACTTCACAGAGCCGGCAGAGAGAGGGGCCGCGCGCGCCAGGACGGGACAGAAGGAGGATGGGGCAGGTGAGTGACATGGGGCGCGATTCGAGAGTGGGCACGTCCCGTGCCTCGGATCGCGTCCCCTCCGGTGACATGGGAGCAGCGCTCGCGGTCAGCGGTGCCGACTGGAGCGCTGCATACAGAGGCACGCCGCGAGCGCTCCGGGGAGGCAGCGGGACCCGGAGCGCTCGGCGTGACACGCCCCCTCTATATAGTTCTATGGGAGAGCCGAAGACTGGTGAACAGGTCTCCCATAGAGCTATATGGAGGAGGCGTGGCGGCAACCCCCTTTTCAGATTGTAATGAATTCTACTGTGCTCAGCAGGGTTAAATAGGTAAATTGGGTGCAATGGGTGTTATAGAAAGATTTTTTTTTAAATTACACATATATATATATATATATATATATATATATACATATGCACTTTACAATGACAGGATTGTGTTGGCACTGCTGCCAGAAGCCAAACTCCACCTTTTACATAGCACACCCTTCTTATGTATGCAATGTCTCAATCAACATCTAGTGGTGCTCACTGTTGAATCGAAGTTATGCATATAATAATAAATAGGATATGGATGTAAAACATATACCAGGTGATATATTGTGGTGAAGCAGCATGTATCAATTAAAAAAAAAGTATGCAACCGGCTCATATGAATACAAATAGATAGATATTCATAAAAAATACAAATAGCTGGGAACTCATGAAGATAGGTATGCAAAGAGATTATGTATTAATATAAGAATATGGAGTGGTGATATAAAGACTCTTTGTATTACTGCAGTCATCAACAACTTGTTTTGATGCAAAAAAGTAGCAGTACATATAATAAAATGCATACGATAAAAACATACCACAAAGTATCATAAGGAGCTCTCCATCATTTCATTCAGACCAGAGGGTAAGTGTGTTTGGAACTTATAGATACAAACATTTTCCCTGATAAAACACTGAGGGTTATCCTCAGAAATACTTTCTATGGGGGTTACTCGCTAAATGTGGAAATGGGCTATATGTCTGGAGACACGGTGTGACATAAAACTGAGAGTGGTGTTACTTCTGTATCATAAAACTGTCTCTCAGACATTGGGTAGTGCTCCCCACGTATTGAAATCCACAGGGGCACTCCAAACGGTAGATGATGCATTGTGAACTACAGTGATCTCTCAACTTACAATGGCCTCAACATACAATATTTTCAACATACAATGGTCTTTTCTGGACCATTTTTACTTCAAACCAGACTCAACATACAATGTACAGACAGTCCAGATTTGTGAAATGTGTCAATACCCAGAAGAACTGACCAATTAGAATGGACATTTCACTGGTAAAACCCCTGTATTACTGAAGTGTTTGCACTGACTGGTGTCTGGTAGCACCCCCTACAGTACAGGGAGGTATTACATGTTCTGTACTACTCTTTACCTGTGCCAGGGATAGCTGCTCCAGATGAGGGCGGCTCCATATTACTTTTTTAGGACATTGCGTGTACTGTACAGGACCCTGAAGAAGCTCCTGTCCTCTTTATAGACAGTGATTTACAGCTCCCAGCAGATCTTTCTTACTTTTATATGTAAGGATTTGCTTTATCTATATTAGTTATCTACTTATTTTTATTTAATCCTCGCTCTTTCCTATTTTTGGATGACATTTTGGTAGCTTCAGACCCACTTACCAGGTTTCCATAGTTATGGTCTCAAAATACAATGGTTTAAACATACAATGGTTGTCCTGGAACCAATTAATATTGTAACTTGAGGGACCACTATACAGTTATTAAACAACTTTATAGGAAAGGTCTCTTTAGTGACTGTAGAGGTGAAATGCTTAGGCCGGTTATTCATATTGTTACAGCATGTATACCTACAGTGAATACATTTATAGCTCCCAACAGTAGACTCCAAAAAAGTAGATTTATGCACTTTTATGGTTTTGAGTCTGCTGGTTGCTACCATGTTTCTAAGTGTGCAACTTCTCAGATAAGTAAGGCCAGATTTACATGAAAGGAGTATTCCAATTATTTATGCATATACTTTTGTCTGTATATAGTGTTGTTCATTTTATTTAGTTTGATTCATAAAATATATTGTTTTAATTAAAGCAGTGAATTCATTTTTCTGTGTAAAATAATGAAGATCAGTGCAGGTGGTGCAATTGAGCCTAATATGCTTGAACTGGCTATAGGGAATGTTCATAAGCCACTTTCTGTAGTTTGTACTGGTGTCCAAAAAAGCTATTGCTAACAACTGTTTAAAAAACTTTTTCCAAGACAGTTGGATTTGTCATAATACACAAAAACATCCAAAAATTCTGCATTATTCTAAAAAACAGTTTGTATGAACTGGAGTTCCCAGTCATTTTTGTTTGAAAAGGATAAAAGGTTATTAAAGGGGTACTCACCCCTAGACATTTTATCCCTTATCGCAGTGTTCCCTAACCAGGGTGCCTCCAGATGTTGCAAAACTACAACTCCCAGCATGCCTGGACAGCCTTTGGCTGTCCAAGCATTCTGGGAGTTGTAGTTTTGCAACACCTGGAGACACCCAGGTTGGGAAACCCTGCCCTATCCAAATGTCTGGTCGCGGGGGTCCCGCAACTGGGACCCTCGTAATCTCTGTGTAGTACCCGGCGTTCTTTTAGAATGCTGGATGCGGGGGTCATGATGTCACGGCCACTCCCCTCATGATGTCACGTCATACCCCCTCAATGCAAGTCTATGGGAGGGGGTATGACTTGCATAGACTTGCATTGAGGAGGCGTGATGTGACGTCATGAGGTGTGTGGTCGGGCCGTCACGACCCCGACCACCTGCTCCAAGCTTTGGGCAGCGGAGTACCCCTTTAAACTCCAAAAGGCCACCACTCCAAATAGTATATATAATCAATATGCCATTTGTAATAGATACAGTTTTTAAAAAGTGGGTGTGGATAAACCAGACCTTTCTCAAACAACCCAAGGACTAGGTTGACAAAACTTGGCACCACTTTTGTGCCCATAGCTGTACCCGTGTGTTGAGAGTATAATTTGTTGAAACAAAGTAATTATGGGTAAGGATAACTCTAATCCGATTTAAAACAATAAAATCTGTTGACCGGTTTCCTATAAAGGGAATCTGTCAGCAGCAATTGACGTTCCACAATTCTGACACCTAGATATCTGTTAGGGCGAGAAGGCACATGTTACATTTTATAGATCTGTTTGTGTTTCCATAATATAATTTTTTTTTTTTTACTCCCCTGAGCCAAGTGTCGGAGGTATTCCCAAGCCCTTGAAGTGCTGAGGTCTGGAATGCCTCCTTACTCCCCCTCCTATCCCTGCTGGATTAACAGTCAGCTGGATGCTAAACCCTGTCAGTCAGTCAAGCAGGGACAGGGATATGAGGAGGCATTCCAACACTCAGCACTTCAGGGGCTTGGGAATGCCTCTTTGACACTTGGCACAGGAGAATAAAAGCATTTTTAATGTTATGGAAGCACAGAGAGATATTTGAAAGGTATAATGTGCCTCCTCACCCTAGCAGCTATTTAATAGTGTCAGTAACGTGGAATGTAAATTGCAGCTGACAGATTCCCTTCTTGATTTCACATCTAACTTTAGCTAAAAAAAAAAAAAAAAAAGACAAAAAACGTATGTGCGATTCCAACTGCTGGGTTGCCCTGACATTGTAGTCAGTGTAGTATCCTCAACAACTTAGCACTGTGGATAGGGGATGTGTCTGATCGTGGGGGGGTCCGACCTCTGGGACTCCTCTCATCTCCAGAACAGGGCCCCGAATCTCCCTGCTGCATGGAGCACATATTCAGCAAACACTACATGCAAACTCTACGGGAGCGCCCGAGAGACATAAGCAAACACTGCACTCCATGCAACGGGGGGGGGGGGGGGGGGAAGGGAAGATTGTGGGTTCCAGAGGATGAACCCCACTGCAAATATAGTCAACAGATTATAACAAAATGCAGATAAGAACCTGCTTTCACATAAGATGATGATTCTTTGACCTTGTTGGTAAGCTAGTGTTGTAATACAAGATTCATTGCAGTAAGATATATTCATTACACTTGCAACTGCTGCAGCCATTAAATATTAAACAGAATTGTTTAACTTCTCCATTAAATGTAGATAAACTTAAATTTTTAAATGCGGTTTATATTCATTTCTATAAATGATTCAGGTCCTTGTTAAGAATTGTGCAGAAAGAAGTTCATAGCATCTATGGTAAAAGACAGAAACCAGTGGCGTCACTAGGGTTGGTGTCACCCGGCCCAGCAAGTAAGAGTAAGAACTACAAGATTTTGGCTTCAAGCATTGCAGCTCCCTCAAAGGTCTCTACTTCCCTGCTGGCAGCTACATCATCATTCTATGCACATTAGGGGAGATTTATCAAAACTAGTGCAAAGGAAAAGTTGCCCAGAGCAACCAATCAGATTGCTTCTGTCATTTTGCTGAGGCCTTGTTAAAAATGAAAGAAGGGATCTGATTGGTTGCTATGGGCAAAGCAGCAACTTTTCCTCAAGACAGGTTTTGATAAATCTCCCCCATTGCGTAGAGAGCTTCTGTTTCTTGCTCTCCACCGCCATTTTTCATTTCTAACCAGCAAGCAAGGTGTCGGGTGGGGTGACACCATCTCAGGTTGATTACTTCCCGCAAAAGTTCAACTTGGGCCCACATGTAACTTCACCATGACTGATCATAATATTTAGCTGCACTGCTATGTAATATACCTTTAAATAATGCAGATACCAGTAAAGAGTTCAGATATATTTGGTGACTCTTCTCTTATTTCACTATATTTACATACAGTGAGAAAGTCTACCAACCAAACCTATCAGGGTGGGATGAGTCGCTGGGTACTGCCTTAATGATTCAATGTTCCATTTCCAACCTTTTTTAGCCCTGGTCTGTGTGACCCATCAGTGCAGTTACAGCTGTATATACTGTATAGTCTAAGGGTAAGGGGGACCTCTACATCACGGCTTCCTGCTGGGTGGTGTCACACGGTGTGGACCCCCCTAGCAATGCCACTGATTGACACTAAAACAAAAAATGCAAAAAGCATGCTTACTAGTACTGACCAAAGGAACCCAATATGAAGGTTTGGACAGAAGCTCAAACACTCAGCAGCAGAGCCCATTTTACATAGTTTGTATGGTCCTTTCAGTACAGAGATGTGTAGCCTCTACTGGACTCTGAGAAATTCTCTATAAACAATGCAATGTACAAATGGAGTCCAATAGAGAGAAAAAAAACTGTGGGGGAGATTTATCAAAACCTGTGTAATGTAAGAGTCGCGCAGTTGCCCATGGCAACCAGATTGCTTCTTTCATTTTTAAATTGCCCTGTCAAAAATGAGAGGCAATCTAATTTGTTGCTATGGGCAACTGCACCACTCCTCCTCCACACAGGTTTTGATAAATCTCCCCCTGTATGCTTCAATATGAAAGTTGAATATGCAGTACAGTTACACTAGCAATTGCACCCCTAGGGCAGTTCTGCTACAGCTCAAATTATAAGGCTAAAATAATATTTGGTTTAAAGATAAAACAAATCCGGGCACATCAACAGTTATAGATTTCATTTACTTGCCATGCAAACAATTTTATGCAGCTTTTTATTGATTTGGTCATGGTAGAAGTTGCTTTTCTGTTTGTGGGAGAGTCTGCTGGTGCGTATGCCTATTTCTACCTCCAGAGTGCTCAGTAAAAGCTGTAATGTAAAATTACGGCATCCATTTTAGGAGATCGTCAGTTGTCAGACATAACTCTGTCCTCCGTCAGGTGAAACGGCGTCCCGCCTCCTCCCTTGGACCAATCGCCTGCAGCTGCAACTCCGTCCTCCGTCACACCAATCACCATCCTCACTAATCCAAAACTCCGTCATGCCTGAGACGATTCTCCCTCAGACGCAACTTCCTGCCGTATAGCAGAGTTGAAACTGTGAAACTTGCACGTGTGTACTACATACACTACATGTGCTACAGAGTCTGTATAGCAGAGCCGACATTGAATAGCATGGTACAGCAGAGAGCCGACACTGACTCGGCTCTGCTACACAGCAGGAAAGTTTTTCGTCTGAGGGATGACGGATTTTCAGATGAGAGACTGTAAGATGACAAAGGAGGGAGTTGCGGCTGACACCTGACAGAGATAGGCCCGAGGGAGGAGGCGGGACGCCGTTTCACCTGACGGAGGACGGAGTTGAGTCTGACGACTGACGATGTCCTGAAATGGATACCGCATAAAATGACCAGGATCACTTCTCCAGTCTTCACAGGGAAGAATAAGGACAGCAGCATTCAAGACCTCATGAAGTAATACATGATGTGGGATTTTAAGAAAATCAACATCACAAGTGATCCCTTCTTCCCATGTGTGTGCCTGTGTGTTGTGGGCACATGCCCACATTGTTGATTTTTAACCTGCTAAGTGTTTTATAAGATACCTATATTGATAGTGCTGACGCATTAAAGGCGTACTCTGGTGGAAAACTTTTTTTTATTTTTTTTTTATTATTTTTTTTAAATCCACTGATGCCAGAAAGTTAAAAAAGAGTTGTAAATTACTTCTATTAAAAAAATCTTAATCCTTCAAGTACTAATTAGCGGCTGTATACTACAGAGGAAATTCTTTTCTTTTTGGGTTTCTTTTCTGTCACGACCACCATGCTCCCTGCTGACACCTCTGTCCATGTCAGTAACTGTCCAGAGCCTGAGAAAATCCCCATAGCAAACATATGCTGCTCTAGACAGTTCCTAAAGTGGACAGAGGTGTCAGCAGAGAGCACTGTGGTCGTGACAGAAAAGAAATCCAAACAGAAAATAATTTCCTCTATAGTATACAGCCACTAATAAGTACTGGAAGGATTAAGAATTTTTAATGGAAGTAATTTACAAATCTGTTTTACTTTCAGGTAACAGATGATTTAAAAAAATTTTTTAAAAAAGTTTGCCACCGGAGTACCCCTTTAAAAATAGCAATTGTCATATTCAGATTAATCCCATACTGAAAACACAGTATGATGGCGTGTTTTCATTTTGTACCCGTCCATTATATGCCAAGTGTGATGTGATGAAGCTACCAGTTAGTTAAAGATTGGGTGTTAGGCTTTGGGCCCTACAGTGAGCCAGGTTTGGAGTACAGATGGACCCTAAATGTAGTATTTTGGTCAGTTATATATGGCATAATTTAGTGAAAAATAACTCTTAAGTTTGACTTCCCATGCTACTCTAACTCCACAATACCCTTTCAGTCTCAATTTCCATACAAACACATGACTGCTCGATCCCTGTTTAGCAAGTATGGCACATGGCTTGTATGGCATGTTTTAACATTTTTCCAATACCCACCACTTAACAATGCTCCCCCAAAGCTCTGATCCTAAACTGTGCTGCTTATTAAAGGGGTTCTCCCTCGTTTATACTGTTTTTTTTGTTATTATGTTTGTGTGTTATGCGTGTATAAGTATGTGTTTTTTTCTGTGTGTTGTGATTATGTATATATGTATTTTCTTACCTTTTGTGAAGATCCGGAAGCTGGCCCCTTTTTCTTCCAGCGGCTTGCTGTGTAACCTCGGCCTCCACCATGTTGTGTTCGGTAAGTGGGATGTTGGGGGTGTGTTCTTGCTTCTGTCCTTCCTATCTTCTGACGTCCGAGGCGAATCTTTTCTTCCTGTTTCTTCCGTGGCTCAGTGACGAATCTGCAACCTCTTCAGACGCATGCGCAGGTAGTTTGTTTTTTTTACCAATAAAGTTTGTCTGCGAATGCGCGAGTACGCAAGTGCTACGCTAACAGCGTGGCGTACGTTAGGTCTACGCTAATAGCGTAGCTTCGCGCAAGCGCAGACAGTTTGTCAATTAGACAAAAAAAACTTTATTGGTAAAAAAAAAAAATACCTGCGCATGCGCCGGAAGAGGCCGCAGATTCGTCGCTGAGCCACGGAAGAAACAGGAAGAAAAGATTCGCCTCGGACGTCAGAAGATAGAAAGGACAGAAGCAAGAACACCCCCCCCCCCCCCCCGACAATCCCACTTACCGAACACAACATGGCGGAGGCCGAGGTTACACTGCAAGCCGCTGGAAGAAAAAGGGGCCAGCTTCCGGATCTTCACAAAAGGTAAGAAAATACATATATACATAATCACAACACACATAAAAAAACACATACCTATACGCACAACACACAAACATAATAACAAAAAACAGTATAAACAAGGGAGAACCCCTTTAAACACAGAATAAGCACATACCTCCTAGAGACAAAGCATTCACCCCCTGGAGTACACAAACCACAGGATGAGAAACATGGCTCTACACAATGTAAATTAAAACTGATGGGGGGCATTAAAAGAGATGGTGCTGAAGCAAGGGTTTAGAAGGAAAATATGATAAATCCCCTTTAAAATGTGTGTCCAGTGTTTCTTACTTGCCTAGTAATAATACCAGTTGCAAGACCAGTATATGGAAGGTTATCTCACTTACATATACCTATAGATAACACTTTTGGGTGACAAAAGGTAGCAAGCACAAGTTAAATGCTGTGCTTAGGATTTTAAAACCACCTATTGTGATAGGGGAAGGTGTGTGCTGGGGAACCAATGATATCACACACTGACTGATTACACCAATCCGCTAACTATCCAAGATGACATACAGACTGCTTGTCCAATCATAAGAGAGACACTCTTCATTGGAACATCTTTAGGTGATGTAGGTGCGTGTTGCCCAATGAGCGTGTACTTTGTCTTTCATCTCAATACTGGAGATGACAAGCTTTAACCACTTAGGGACCACGGGCGTACAGGTACACCCTGGCTCCCTGGTACTTAAGGACCAATAGCATGCCTGTACGCCGTGTGGCGGGGACCGGACCAGGATGACTGCTGATATCTATCAGCAGGCATTCCGTGTCAATGCCCAGGGGGGTCCTGACACTGGGTATTTGCAGCGATTCATATGGGCCTCCGGTGCCCTGGTAAATAAGGGGGGATCGGGGCTGTCCAAGACACCCAAGGCACCCCTGAAGGGATAGGATTGAGGTGGGAGGGGTGCCACCCCACCTATCCCTGCTATTGGTCTGTCAGAAGCGACCGACCAATAGCAGAACGGTGATGCGGGGGGGGGGGGCAGTTAAAGTTCGGTTCCCCCGCTCAGCCGCCCACCCACTGTAGTCCGGGCAGAGCAGGGTAACTAACGGTGACCAGCGCCGGAGGTCCACTTACCATCGGCGGCGGGCAGCAAAGGGCGGCCATGTGGCTCCCTGCTGTGGCGATCCTACGGAAGTCGGTGAGTTGTTGCCTAGCAACAACTGGAGGGCCACAGTTTGGAGTGGTCTCTAAACTGTAGCCCTCCAGATGTTGCAAAACTACAAATCCCAGCATGACCAGACAGCTGTTTGGGCAAGCTGGGATTTGCAGTTTTGCAACAGCTGGAGGGCTACAGTTTGGAGATCACTGTGCAGTGGTCTCTAAACTGTGGCCCTTCAGATCTTGCAAAACTACAACTCCCAGCATGCCCAAACAGCTGTCTCGGCATGCTGGGAGTTGTAGTTGCGTACCTCCAGCTGTTGCATACATACATCTCCCAGCATGCCCTTCGGCAATCAGTACATGATGGGAGTTGTAGTTTTGCAACAGCTGAAGGCACACTGGTAGGAAAATACTGAGTTAGGTAACAGAACCTAACTGAAGGTTTTCTAACCAGTGTGCCTCCAGCTGTTGCAAAAGTACAACTCCCAGCATGTTTGTCTGTACATGCTGGGAGTTGTAGTTTTGAAACAGCTGAAGGTTTACACCCCCCCCCCCCCCCCCCCCGCCATGTGAATGTACGGGGTACAGTCACACAGGCGGGTTTACAGTGAGTTTCCTGCTTCAAGTTTGAGCTGTGGCAAATTTTCCGCCGCAACGCAAACTCCTAGTGGGGAACTCACCATAATCCCCCATCAGTGTAGTGTTTTTAGGGTACATTCACACGAACACAAAATAAAGGGTAAAACATTACATGTAGATCTCCTTACACTGTCTCTCCCCCCCCCCCCCCCAATAAAAAACTTATCATACGGCAGTGTTTCCGAAATGGAGCCTCCAGCTGTTGCAAAACAACAACTCCCAGCATTTTCGGAGAGCCACTGACTGTCCAAGCATGCTGGGAGTTTAGCAACAGCTGGAGGCTCCCTGTCTGGGAATCACTGGCGTAGAATACCCCTATGTCCACCCCTATGCAATCCCTAATTTAGTCCTCAAATGTGCATGGCGCCCTCTCACTTCAGAGCCCTGTCGTATTTCAAGGAAACAGTTTAGGGCCACATATGGGGTATTTCTGTACTTGGGAGCAATTGCACTACAAATTTTGGGGGGCTCTTGCTCCTTTTTACACTAACATCCTGGTCTTGCTAGGGCTGGGCAGTATGACCAAATATGTGTATCGCGGTATTTTTGTAACTTATGGCGGTTCCACTGTATATAACGGCATCCCCCCCCCCAAAATTAATTATTAGCCCAGTACTGCGCTGTCCCCATTGGGGTAAATACTCACGTCACCCGCAAGCGCTGCTCTCCTCATCCTCCTGTTTGTTGCGGCTGCCGGTGCTGACACTCTATACTGTGCGGTATCCCTATGCCCAGGCTTCAAAAGGTAAACAAAAATAAACTTTAACGCATGTTCCGACATTGGCCTTACGCTCTTCTGGGGATGTGAACGTCGGACAGCCGGCATCTTACATGACAGTGTGCTCAACCTATCACCGGCCGAGGCGGAACATCGCTGCGGCCGGTGATAGGCCAACGGCTTTCCGACGTTCCATTCACTAGGAAGCTGGTCCGGACCGACGGGGAAGACTAGTTAAAGTTTATTTTGTTTACCTTTTGCAGCCCGGGCATAGGGATACAGTATAGAGCAGTGGTCTTCAACCTGCGGACCTCCAGATGTTGCAAAACTACAACTCACAGCATGCTGGGAGTTATAGTTTTGCAACATCTGGAGATTGAAGACCACTGGTATAGAGTGTCAGCACCGGCGGACGCAACAAACAGGAGGACGAGGAGGGCAGCGCTTGCGGGTGATATGCGAGTAGTACCCCGATGGGGACAGCGCAGCACTGGGCTGATAATTAATTGGAGGGCAGAATAGCGTTCACGGGTCACATATGATTAGTTCCCCAATGTGGAGACAGCGCGCTGCGGCTGATCATTCATTCCCGAGGGGGAGGGGCCAAACCGGCATTGCAGTATGGGTTAAAATTCATATCGTGCAGGAAAAAAAAATTCGGTATTCGGTATGAACCGGTATACCGCCCAGCCCTAGGTGTTGCCCCATACTTTTTATTTCCACAAGAAGGAAAAAAAGACCCCCAAAATTTGTAACACAATTTCTCCTGAGTACAGAAATACCCCATATGTGGGCATAAAATGCTCTGCAGACGCACAACAAGGCTCAGGAGTGAGAGCGCACTATGTACATTTCAGGCCTAAATTGGTGATTTGCACAGGGGTGGCTGATTTTACAGCGGTTCTGACATAAAACGCAAAAAAAGTAATACCCACGTGTGACCCCATTTTGGAAACTACACCCCTCACGGAACATGGCACTCCTTTTCTTCTGAGCATTGTAGTGCACCCGCAGAGCACTTTACATCCATATATGTTCGGGAACAATGGGGTCTTCCTAAATGCGACATGCCCCCCCCCCCCAAACAATTTTAGCAAAATTCACTCTCCAAAATCCCTTTGTCGCTCCTTCCCTTCTGAGCCCTCTACTGTGCCTGCTGAACACTTCACATACATATTTCCTTAAGGGGTATTCCCTTACTCAAGAGAAATTGGATTACAATTTTTGGGGGGCCTTTTCTCCTATTACCCCTTGTAAAAATTCAAAAACTGGGTGTACAAGAACATGTGAGTGTAAAAAAATGAAGATTTAGAATTTTTTCTTTCTCTTTGCTGTTATTCCTGTGAAACACCTAAAGGGTTAAACTTTCTGAATTTCATTGTGAATACTTTGAGGGGTGCAGTTTATATAATGGGGTCATTTATTGGGTATTTCTAATATGAAGGCCTTTCAAATCCACTTCAAAACTGAACTGGTCCCTGAAAAATTCTGATTTTGAAAATAATGCGAAAAATTAGAAAATTGCTGCGGAACTTTGAAGCCCTCTTATGTCTTCCAAAAGGAAAAACATGTCAACTTTATGATGCAAACATAAAGTAGACATATTGTATATGTGAATCAATATAATTTGAAATGTCTATTTTCCTTACAAGCTTCAAAGTTAGAAAAACTTGAATTATGCAAGTATCGACGAAAATTTACCACTATGTTGAAGTTCATAAGTAAAAGCATCCCAGAGTTATTAATGCTTAAAAATGCAAAAAATGCTCCAGTCCTTAAGGTGAAAATGGGATTGGTCCTTAAGGGGTTAACTTGCTATGCGGAAGATCAGAAGAGCGTGTCTGTGTGGTATGTCATCTTGGATAGTTAATCGGTCTGGCTTCAAGGAGAACGCCGGCTCCATGTGACGCAGGATACAAAATGAATGGAGATCAGATAAAATGGAGGTAATTTATTTCCCAAGATGCAACGGGAAAGCAGCTTCATCAGGCATCATGCCCTCCTACGGCCTCCTCCACATCTCCTGATGTACTGGCCTTTCTCCTGGTAGCGCCTCCATGCTCTGGACACTACGCTGACCGACACAGCAAACCCTCTTGCCATGGCTCGCATGGATATGCCATCCTGGATGAGCTGCGCTACCTGAGCCACTTGTGTGGGTTGTAAACTCCGTCTCATGCTACCACTAGAGTGAAAGCACTGCCAGCATTCAAAAGTGACCAAAACATCAGCCAGAAAGCATAGGAACTGAGAAGTAGTCTGTGGTCAGTGCCTGCAGAACCACTCCTTTATTGGGGGTGTCTTGCTAATTGCCTATAATTTCCACCTGTTGTCTGTTCCATTTGCACAACAGCATGCACAATTGATTGTCAATCAGTGTTGTTTCCTGAATGTACAGTGTGATTTCACAGAAGTGTCATTGACTTGGAGTTACATTGTGTTGTTTAAGTCTTCCCTTTATTTTTTTGAGCAGTGTATATCTCAGCACAACCCATACACATAAAATTGTCAGCTGACAGGTTCAGCCAAGCTGTGCTCTAACAGATATGTGAAACCTCCTCCTTTTTTGTCATGTGGTACAACAGTCCACATGACGGCATGGCAGTGAGCTCACAACTCTTAGAAATCTTGTTGTAAAGATAAAAACGTGTTTGCAGTCACATGACATACCTATCCTCTGCAAGCACAGATTTCATATGTATAATAATGATACTAATAATTTTTTATTGCAATAGTTTTATTTAGATTAACAGTATCTTAAACATTCATTAAGTTTTTTTTGTTTGTTTTTTTTAAGGCCAGAAGTTCAGCTACTTCAAGACTTCCAGTAAAACATAATGAAAACCTTTAAGGTTTTCTTTCATCAATACAACAAAGCCTTGAAGCTAAAATCTACATCTGTACATACGTATGTAGTTTCTATTTCTTTGTCTTTTAAACTTTCTTACCATCATGTATACAATATACCAGGTAATTTTAGGATTTGCAGTTTATGCCTTATACAATCTGTTAACATAAGTCAGCTGTCACATGTTCGTGTATAAGGACACCCACTCCTGAAGAGGTCTTACAAGGGAGGTCCTATATATACACCACCTTTTTTTTTACTTCTGTAACATCTCTGATACATCAGCCACAAGACAAAGCATATTCAAGTAGGACTGTAGACCACAACCTGGCTGAATTATCCGATGTCCATTCATCTCTGTTAACCAAACATATTAAGGCCTCAAAATAGAACTTGGGGCCTATAGTGCATCTGCTTTGTAGAATTATTGCTCATTCCTGTTTTTAGCATCCATTTGGACTTCATCTTCTGCACATACCGCATGTCACCGCCACGCTGAAGGCCACCTTTGAGAAAAAACAAATATTGAAAGTGTTACTGTCTATAGAAAAATAAATATATATATATATATTATTTACTTAATACTGATTTAAAAATATGCATTTTCTTTAGTAAAAACTATTTGTATGCTAAAGTGAAAAACTAGGGGGTCTCTGTTTCCTTAAAGGGGTTATCCGGTGGGTGGGAGGTTTACAAAGCTATGCCTTTTGTGTGATATATAACAAAAGAAACCTTTACTTACCTCCAGTGCTACTGCTGTGCCTCCGGTGTCCTGCTCCTGATCTGATTGTCTTTCCCAAGTATCAGTATTACACACTGGGCCAGACATTCACACTGCAGCTCAGAAAGACTATCCCTGTGAGAGACCGGAGCAAGACAAAGGCACTGCAGCAGCACTGGAGGTAAGTAAAGTTTAATTTTGTTATATCCCACACAAGGGGAATAGCTTTGAAAAACCCCTCCCACACAGTGAATAACCCCTTTAATAAGGTCTTCAGAACCTGGTCTCCCAGTCTGGTTGGGATTATCTCCCTGCTCTGCTCACTCCCGGCCTCCCTGAACTCAGCAGTGGTAGCTAAACCATGTAAGAAGGGTGACCAAACATTTGCAGCATTAACAGAGGAGAACAGCGATTTCCAGGAACATCACTGAATTGTTTATATGCACACATATGTTTCACTATGGGCAAAAAATTTATGAATTTCTTGTGGACTTGCAGCCTATACAGTGCACAAGGTACACTGCAAAGCAGGCCATGTGACAAGGGAGAGGGAGAGAAAGGAACAAGTTGTCATGTTCCTAAAGTGACGTCCCCAGCAAAAGTGCAGGGACAGCGGGCCGCCCTATAGAGAAGAAAATAAGGTATTTCACATATATGCATATTACTGTGTAGAATAGTCTTCAGGTTCATTACTACACCAGCTGGAGCATTTTTGGAGGTTTTAAATCTAATGACAGTAACACTTTAAAGAATTAATAAATAATTACAACATACTATGAAAATATTAAAAATGACAATACAAAACTGCCAAGCATTATATTAGGTAAGTATTACATTGAGAAATGGGTGTCACTAATTAGGTACCATATATTTATTAATTTTAAAGGCTCACAAGAGGCACAGAGGATGATGTGTTCCCATTCCAAACCCCAGTCAACCTTGTGTGACAGAAGTAAGTTTATATAGAACACGTTATTGCTATAATGCATTCATATCATGCAGAATTTATGCTGTTCTAAGTATATGAAATTATTTCTACCAATATAGTATCCTGAGGCCCCTTCATGATAAAAATGTCAGCTCAAGGGTCTATTGCAGACATTTCAAGGCAACGCATTTGGTATCACTATATGTGGGAGAAGATTATTTTATTTTGTATTAAAGAGTTACTGCCAGAAAGACACAGTGGTACAGTACCATTTTCATGTGATGAAAATATATTTAGTTTATTGAAAGCTGAACAGCTAAGGAAGGCATAAGCCCCACGTAACAATCAGACTGTCTGTACAAACAGCAGTATTGTGTACAATGGCGCCAAGGTGCATATGCTCTTAACTTAAAACTACCTATGTTTTGCAATGCAGTTTTTAGCTCAAAGTTTAGTTATTTGCAAAATACTCAAAGTAAGCAGCCCAACCTTCTGGGCTTAAAGAATACATGAACCTGAAGAAAGAATCTCTGATCCCAGATAATCTACAGCCTCACAGTACAGCATTGTGATAACACAGCATGCTGTGTGCCATCTAGACAAGAGGACATGCGCAGCCATGTATACAGTACTTTATGTACTGCTGCTGATCACTTAATACATTCACTGGGCCCCTTTTTCTCAACTGGCCCAACAGTGATTGGCAAAACTGTATGCATTACCAAGATACATTTGACCCAGCACATGTAAAGTGAGCGACGATGCATACAGTGCTGTAAGCATCACTGCTCAGCATACATCAAAAGTAAGTCTGGCCTTTGACCGGAGTCCCTGCTCCTGTATCTACATTCAGTAGCTTGCTACACCTATCGTGTAGTGTGCAACGTGAAGAGTAGTGTGATGCCCATCATGTTGGTGGCAGCTACATCTTTATAAGCAGTACAAGTGCTAACATGATTTACAGATGTATATAAGCTCACCTAAGTTATATGATACCTGTGTCTGCTTGGTTCATTTCCACTGCTTTACTCCATTACAAAACAAACCAGTCACCTGTTTCTTAAAAAATAAAAAAATAAAATAAACTTACCAGTCCCTCCAGTCCAGCCTAAGGCTTTGTACTGCTGTAAGACCCTGCCGACAGCTCTTTGGTTTTTGGATACAACCACAGCTCTGGACACACCAAATTTCTGTTTGTAGTACTTCATTAGTGACCGATGACCAATACTGGCACCTGGAATAAAAGCATAGACGCTTAATGGCCAGAAGCAATCAAAGACCTTTAGAAACGGGACAAACGGTTCACACACTGCCTGGAAATAAGGAGCATAGAAGTGAAAAAAAAATGAGCCACAAAAAATGTTCAAATATAATCCCCACCTGTTATTACCAACACAGCCAAACCCAAGCCTGAATGCAATCTTAGCACAAAACAAGATGTCAAAAACGATTTCCCACACATAAAATCATTGGCACAGTAATGCCTATAACTTTGTGCTGACCATTAAATGAGCACATTGTGGTGTCCATTGTAATAGCATTGCCCATGCAAACCCAGTGTAACATGTCCAACATGGTCCAGCACTATTAATGGTCACAATGTCAAAGAGTCAGCAGCCACACATAAGCTACTCGACTATGAAGCCACAATGGAGGCACTCTGGTTATAATGCAAAGAATGAATCAATGGTAGGTGTTTTACCGACAGTTGTGGTGGCATTGGACAATCCTTTGCCTACATCAAAAATCTCACATCTTGCCAATGTTGCATAACTATTTTTTTTTATTATTGGTTTCATTGCATAAAGGTTTTATGATGTGATGGAAAGCCCTGATGTGCTGTTACTAGTCACACTAACAAAGTGGCAGATTGCTAAAAGGCTCCTGACAGATTAACACACTGTTAGTAAAACAGTAATATATTTCAGATGGCAGTAGACAGAACACCGCTAGTAATAACTCAGCTTACATAGCCGCACTGGCTGCATGGAATTTTACATTCGGCTTTTCATATCCTTTAGCAGATCAATATACTTTCAAATTCTAATCTCCAGCAGGGATAATACCAAGCCTCAAAGACAGACAGCCAGACATTTAAAGGGCAACCAAACCTAAAGAGGGCGGCTTATAAAAGAGCAGCTTATAGAACGTGCTGGCAATATCACTCACACAGATGGATGTAAATATTTCTGGGGGATGTCAGGACTGATAACGCAGGGATCATAGGGGGCAGATATTTTCAGACTTTCTGTAGGAAACCTTATTGTAAATCCCTGTGGTCAGCTCAGCCTCTCAGCAAACCTAAAGTGGCTGAGAATAGGGAGCAATGAACTGGTCCTCTAAAATATTCCGTTAACAGATTTGTAGTTTTATTGTTTTTTCTTATATACAATCTGTTGAGATTTCTCATTGCTCTTCTGGGGTTTTCTCTGTATATCCCCACATGAAGGCTTTATTCAACCTGAAATCAATAGCTCAAGCTTCAGCTCTGCTAAAATTAACCCTGCATTATTTCCTCCTGGTATTGAATTTTAAATCAATAGATGCAGCTTTTAAAAAAAAACATTTTAAAACCTTGTCCGCCCATCCCCTCGCTTGTCTGGACAATAAGTACAGCACATATAAAAGGGACCAAAGCCTCAGCTTTATCACCTGGCATCATCTAACAGAGCCTGAGCGAATTACTTGTGGGGTTAGTGTTCTTATTAACATGTATGGAATTATTTTATACACTTCTGACCAACAATATACAGTGGTCCCTCAACATATGACGGTAATCCGTTCCAAATGAACCATCGTTTGTTGACATCATCGTATGTTGAGGGATCCGTGCAATGTAAAGTATAGGACAGTGGTCTACAACCTGCGGACCTCCAGATGTTGCAAAACTACAACACCCAGCATGCCCGGACAGCCGTTGGCTGTCCGGGCATGCTGGGAGTTATAGTTTTGCAACATCTGGAGGTCCGCAGGTTGTAGACCACTGGTATTGGAGGTTATACTCATGTGTCCCCGCCGCTCCGGACCATCACCACTGCCCTGGATGTCGCCTTCCATCGCTGTCGCCGCGTCCCCGACGCTTTGGCAAGGCCTCTGCTTCCCCGGCATCCTCATTCTCACGTCGCCGCCATCACGTCGCTACACACGCCGCTCCTATTGGATGATGGGACGGGACGTGACGGCGACAATGGAGAGCGCCGACGATGCAGGGGATCCCGAAGAGGACGTGCCGGAGCCCCGAAGACAGGTAAGTGATCGTCAGCGGACCACACGGGGCACAGTAAACGGCTATCCGGTGGCAGCTGAAGCAGTCAGCGCTGCCGGATAGCAGTTTATGCGATGGCCCCGACATACAAAAGCATCGTATGTTGATGCTGCCTTCAACATGCGATGGCCTCCGAGAGGCCATCGCATGTTGAAATTATCGTATGTCGGGGCCATCGTAGGTCGGGGGTCACTGTATAATATTAATATTCTAAATGTAACGTGTTTCTAATGCTCTGGAGTACAACATTCACACTTTTGACACAAAAAACTGAATTCTAAAACACACACACACACACATTTTCTAAAAGCACACACCAGGCACATTGTAAAATACGACCCTGCAGCTTACTCGTGAGTGCCTTCATGTAACTTTACATTAAAGGGGTTTTACAGGACATAATATTTGATGGTTTATCCATAGGCCTTTTCTCCTGACATTCAGGCCTTATTTTTGTCAAATATCTCTTTAAAATGACACATTTGGAGACTGTTTTATTGCATTTTATATATAATTTTGGTGGTAAACATGCTGAATTAGGATAATGTAAGGAAAGCAGAGAGAAGGCAAAACATTGAACTGCCAGGGAGTTTGTCTTTGACCAACTGGGCACTTAGGGGGAGATTTATCGAAATCGGTGCAGGGGGAAGAGCGGTGCAGTTGCCCATAGCAACCAATCGGCTCGTTGCATTTTTAAAGAGGCCTGTGAAAAATGAAAGAAGCGATCTGATTGGTTGCTATGGGCAACTGGACAACTTTTCCTCTGCACAGGTTTTGATAAATCTCCTCCCCCTTAGTGTCTAGCATCTGGCATTTTAAGGCAGAAGACAAATGGCCCAAAATTTTTATGAAAACTAATTGTAAATATGTTTTTGTTTAATAAAATACAAAAAGTGCAATAAAAAAGGTCTGCAAACTGATCCACAGGATTTAAAGGGGTTTTCCTCCTTATTGCCTGACTGCCATACCTAAAGCTGTATTTACAGAAGCCTAAACATAGCGTTATGTGCTCTACTGATACGTGCAGCTTTATGAAGGAATCAAGGATGAGCTAACATCAAATGTTAGAGAAAAGGGCCACTTTAGACAAAGCGAAAGGGCAAGCTGTACATATCTACAAATAACTGCTGTGTAATGAACAGGAAAAAGTCATTATAAATCCACAACTGGAAAATAAGACTTTCCTCTTTAGGACACATTACTTGACTACCTGATTTGTCATCTTTATTTGACAGGATTATTCTGACAGCTGTGTGATGCCTCTGAAAAAGCTAGACACACGGGGGAGATCAAAACCTGTGCAGAGGAAAAGTTGCTCAGTTGCCCATAGCAACCAATCAGCTTGCTTCTTTCATTTTTAACAAGGCCTCAGCAAAGTGAAAGAAGCAATCTGATTGGTTATGATATGGGCTACTTTTCCTTTGCACAGGTTTTGATAAATATCCCCCAGAGTGGTCTACAGAGTACAGGTCAAACATGACGGTGATAAATGAGAAATAACTACACATTTCCAGGTTACATCCAGTGTTAGAAAACTAATCTAACCAAATTCAATCTGCATTGATGTGTGTAAATGGTCTATTGATCTGGCTTAAATTTTATGTATTTGACCTGAATAAAATTTCTGCCCAACAATGACCATTATTGGCCTTAGTTGTGGAGTGTAAACTGTGATCTAAAACCCTATTGTGGGGTATGAGAGTCATTTTAGGTTTATATTTAAAGCATAACTATAACTATTAGTATCAATTTTTTTATTTGTTATAGTGTAGTCATTAGCACAATCAGCATTTCTGTAAATGGAATGCTTTACCTTTTCTGAATTGCCATTTTCCCTGATCCCAGCAAATGGTGGAGCGGGCTGTGTGCAGGAGCCTACCTAGCAGAAAACCCAGAGGCAGAACATTTCTACTGCTCTGGATCCCAGGCTAGGTATGGCTACTTAGGAGACCAGCGCAAGACTCCGGCACACAGCCCGTTCTACCATTTGTGGGACCAGGGGAATTGGAGGCTCAGAAAAGGTATTTACGGGGCAAAATTTTAATGCAAATTTTGATCCTGCTCATGGCTGAACAACAGTAAAGAAAATTAAAAAAACATTGATACTAATGATTACAGTTACACTTAAAGGAGTTCTGTAATGAAACATAACTTATCCCATATCCAAAGAGGGTAGGTCGGACCCCCGCGATCTCCTGAACGGGGCCCCGGCAGTCTCGTGGAAGGGGGTGAGCAGACCCCCATACACCCCCCCCCTCCATGTATCCCATAGAGATAGGCTTTCTGTGGGGGTCAGAATGACCACTTCCGACATACTGGAAGGATAGGGGATAAGTTATAGATCACAAGGGCCACACCCACCACAGGATTTCTAACACTGTGAGCTAATGAAAAGAGGTATTTATATAGTAACATGCTAACTTTTTTTATTTACATTTTTTGTGCAATTTGACAGTTACGCTTTAACCCCTTAAGGATGCAGGACGTTTGCCATTTTTTGCACTTTAGTTTTTTCCTCATCACTTTCTAAAAATCTTAACATATCAATTTTGCACATACAGACCACCTTTTTTGCACCACCAATTGTACTTTATAATGACATCACTTCACCACAAAATTTACGGCGAAACCAGAAAAAATAAAATTGTGGGGCAAAATTGGAAAAAATAATAAAAAATGCCATTTGTAAATTTTGGGGGCTTCAAATTCTATGCAGTGCACTTTTCGGTAAAAATGACACCATATCTTTATTCTGTAGGTCCATACGGTTTCAAGGATACCTAATTTATATAGGTTTAATTTTACTACATGCACCAAAATTAGTATGTGTAAAATTGTCCATTTCTGACCCCTATAAAACTTTAACATTTTTCCGTATACGGGGATATATGAGGGCTAATTTTTTGCGCCGTGATCTTAAGTTTCTATCAGTACCATTTTTGTTTTGATGGAACTTTTTGATTGCTTTTTATACATTTTTTTAGGGTATACAAAGTGACCAAAAATACACAATTTTGGACTTTTGATTTTTTTTTTACGTGTACGCCATTGACCGCGCGGTTTAATTAAAATTTTTATAGTTCGGACATATACACAGGTGGTGATACCACATAGGTTTATTTTTATTATGTTTACATATCTTTTATATGGAATTTGGGAAAAGGGGGGTGATTCAAACTTTTAATATGGAAGGTGTTAATCGGTGTTTTTATTAAAACTTTTTATTTGACTTAGATTATAATTTTTTTTTTCTTTTTTACACTTTTGGGGACTTTTAGGAGGAATCTGTAGATTCCTCATACAGATCAATTGATAAAGCATAGTTCAGCCAGGCTCTATTAATTACAGAGTCGGGACAGCTGCAGCAAAAGAGGTAAGCCCTCTGGCTACCTAAGCAGTGGATTCATTCACCCCACTGGTTTAAATGTACCTTTAGTCGCCGCTGTCAACTTTAACAGCAGCGATCTAAAGGGTTAATAGCCGCCCGCGGCAATCACTGCATATCGGCTATTAACGCCGGATGATATGGCGCAGGCTCGAGTCAGGAGCCGCCCGTGCCATACACAGCTTGCTGTGTCAGGAGTAGTCTACTGAAAGGTATGACCAATCTGTTGTGCCCGGGCTCCCAAAAAAAAAATAAAAAAACGCAGTGTGACTATCTGTGTACACAGAAGAGGGAAGAAGACTGAACCAGAGGACCAAACAGCTGTAGTGGCGTTATGTGGGAATGGAGGAAGGGGAGTTAAAGTTTGTTTTCTTTTCCGAATTGGCACTATAGCTCAGGATGCAGTCTTTATACCACAGGCCAATGCTGTCAAATTAAAGGAAAAAAGTCATCAGTGTCACCACTCTAACACGCTGCTACAGGCAGATAGTGCGGGTGACACGGACGACAGCCATACTTACGTGTCTGCGATCCGTGCTCCGGTTGTTCCAATATCTTAATCTGTTTCCTCCCTTCAGCCAGCGGGCTTGGGACACGGGCAGAACTCCGTGACGTCACCACTTCTGTTTCCCTAGGCCTGCTCGCAGCAGGGCCCTGCAGAGAAACAGAAGCAGCGACGTCACAAAGTTCCGCCCGTACCCCAAGCCTGCCAGCTAAATGGAGGGATCAGATGAAAATAATGGGACAACGGGACCACGGATCGCGGACATATAAGTATGGTTGTTGTCTCAGCGTCACCCACACTACCTGCCTGTTGCAGCATGTTAGAGCGGTGACACTGATGACCATTTTCCTTTAAGTACACATACATGGACTAGATTTAAACAAATTTTAGCTTAGCTTAGTGCTGTACATGTAAAGATAACTGCAGACTGGAAAAACTTATAGCAGTCTCAAGATGTGAGGTTAGGAAGCTGTAAAACAAATACTTTTGCCATTACCTACCAGATGGCAGGACCAATTCCATAGTTTCCTCATTGTATTCGAAAGCTTTGTCTCGTGGCAGTTCTTGGTCAGTCATTTCTACATCGTCTTTGTGATCTGGATAACTGGGTCTATTTATTGCACAAGAAAGCAAACAGTTAAAGAGAAGATCCTTTCAGAAAAATCCAAGTTGTTTACGTTAGATAGTAACATTACAGTCAATATGACAATAAGCCTGTTTAGAGGCAAATAAAATATACATAAAAAAAGAAAAAAAAAAGAAAATGTCAACAGTATAAAAAATATGGGTGAAATTATTTATTAAACGAGAGGCAAAGCCTATGTTTAGGATTGTGCAATTCAAACTTCTACACAAAAGCACTGAGATAATTTGTATGAATAAAAGGGACAGTCTTCCAAAAGACAGACTAGGGTATATACTCTCATAAAAGGGTTGTCCCACAATAATCAATTTATCCCTTATCCTCAGGATAAGTGATATGCGTCTGATCATGAATCAACAACTGGACCCCCCCACGATTTTAAGATCCCTTTACAGCATATTGACATCAGAAAGGGCATTCCCTTTTAGTCCTTGTACTCTATAAGCCAGAATGGTGATCCGTTCTAGTGCACTAGCCCATGAATGTTACACTGACAGCACCACCGTTACATAGACAGCAATTTATCTGGAAAAATAAAAAGGCCATGTCACTTAGCAAGTTTGGAGAGTTAAAGTTTGAAAAAAATGATAATATTGAGTTTTACATAGACCCAAAACATTCTGTAGTGCGTTACAATTGGATTTTAGTAAGGATTTACTTTACACAAGCAACACAAACTAGTGGTAACTGGGGCATGAGCTGTGAGTTTTCCAGGAAATTTCCTGCAAGATGCGAACAACATGTATACAAGGGAAAGTGGCACAGATCCCTATATGTGTATATTAAATTAAAGCTGCTTAAGAAGAAGAATTTTTAAACACTGTATTGAGATGCAGTGAACCTATTTATTCTTGATTCGTACCTGAAATCATAGAAGTCTGCAAACTCCAGAGCAGCATCTCCATCTGTGAAGAGCTTGCAGTGTCCCTTGTCATTCATGTGAGCTTGCACCGACTCTGTGGTGTAGAAGGATTTTCCCTTTTCATTACACCACAGACATATCTTCCCAAAACCGACTTTCTCACCTACAAAAATAAAAATTAGCAGGTAAATATAAGGGTTTCAAAGATGTTTATATCTGCTGCTCACTTTAGCTACAAAGTGAACATGAAATCAATTAGTAGAAGAGTAAGGCCAGGCCTACTAGTCATCTATGGTTAAAGAGTACCTGTCATCAAACCATATTTTCTAAACTAACTCATATTATATTCCTTAACTACTCCTTACACCCCTCCATCAATTAAAAAAAAAAAATTCTGAGCTTTAAAAAGCTCTGTATCATATCTTTCCCCTTGCTCACATTGCGAGAGCTCCTGGAGAAAGAAACGAGGCGTTCCCCAGCAGGCACGAAGTCACTGAAGCCTGCGAGAGCTGTGCCTCACCATGCCCTGTATGCACTTCTTAAATTTGGTCTGCTGCCAGGCCAGGAGGAGACCAAACTAACTGACTTACAGCAGGAAAATGAACAGAGCCACATAGTTGCCTTTTTTTCCAATCACATTAAAAACATATAAAGATTGATCATTACATAAGGAACAATATATTAAAAGTTTAGTTTGGTGACAGGTACTCTTTAAGCAATTATAACTTCCATAGAAAAGCACAGAGATATATAATTTGTATGATGTAAAGGGATTGTCCGGGATTATTTTTTTTAATAAATGCCCCAGCTGCATGCAAAATAAACCCCTGCACTTACCCCCCTCTATTTTTGCTGTGCCTGATCTCCACCACACTCCACTTCCATGTGCTGTGGTCAATGCGTCACTTTGCCGCTCAGCCATTCACTGGTCATAGCGGTGTCCCGCTGGCAATGTGAAGTGTTGACCACAACACTAGGAAGTAGAGCATAACGTAATTCCAAATCTGTGTCTTGCCGCTGGAGACAACGTCTATGAGGTCACCAGGGGAAGGTCTGCCTCATACTGCACAGCGATAGAGAGCTCACAGTAGTGGAAAACGGGGAGAAAAGTGCCCATTCAGGCATTGAGCAGCCGATTTGTAATGTATTGCATTTAGACAATTGATTATCATGCACATTGCTGCAGTATAGCCATTTGTAAAAAAACAAACAAAAAACACTAGAGTTATGCTTTAACCAGATTTTATTTTTGCATTATTACCGTATATACTCGAGTATAAGCTGACGCGAATATAAGCCGAGGCCCCTAATTTCACCCCAAAATCCCAGGAAAAGTTATTGACTCGAGTATAAGCCTAGGGTAGGAAATACATCATCCCCCCCTGTCATTAACACCCTCATCATCACCCCCCTTCATCATCCCCTTGTCATCATCCCACACCCCCCCTTAATCATCCCCTTGTCGTCATCATCCCACACACCCCCTCTTCATCATCCCCTTGTCATCATCCCACACCCCCCCTTCATCATCCCCTTGTCATCATCCCCTTATCCCCACACCCCCCCTTATCATCCCACACCCCCCCCCCTTCATCATCCCCTTGTCGTCATCATCATCCCACACCCCCCACCCTTCATCATCCCCTTGTCGTCATCATCCCACCCCCCCCCCCCCTTCATCATCATCCCCTTGTCGTCATCATCCCACACCCCCCCCTTCATCATCCCCTTGTCGTCATCATCCCACACACCCCCCTTCATCATCCCCTTGTCGTCATCATCCCACACCCCCCCCCTTCATCATCCCCTTGTCGTCATCATCCCACACACCCCCCTTCATCATCCCCTTGTCGTCATCATCCCACAACCCCCCCTTCATCATCCCCTTGTCGTCATCATCATCCCACACCCCCCACCCTTCATCATCCCCTTGTCGTCATCATCCCACACCCCCCCCCTTCATCATCCCCTTGTCGTCATCATCCCACACCCCCCCCCCCCTTCATCATCCCCTTGTCGTCATCATCCCACACACCCCCCTTCATCATCCCCTTGTCGTCATCATCCCACACACCCCCCTTCATCATCCCCTTGTCGTCATCATCCCACACCCCCCCCCTTCATCATCCCCTTGTCGTCATCATCCCACACCCCCCCCCTTCATCATCCCCTTGTCGTCATCATCCCACACCCCCCCCCCTTCATCATCCCCTTGTCGTCATCATCCCACACACCCCCCTTCATCATCCCCTTGTCGTCATCATCCCACACCCCCCCTTCATCATCCCCTTGTCGTCATCATCCCACACCCCCCCCTTCATCATCCCCTTGTCGTCATCATCCCACACCCCCCCTTCATCATCCCCTTGTCGTCATCATCATCATCCCACACCCCCCACCCTTCATCATCCCCTTGTCGTCATCATCCCACACCCCCCCCCCTTCATCATCCCCTTGTCGTCATCATCCCACACACCCCCCCTTCATCATCCCCTTGTCGTCATCATCCCACACACCCCCCTTCATCATCCCCTTGTCGTCATCATCCCACACACCCCCCTTCATCATCCCCTTGTCGTCATCATCCCACACCCCCCCCTTCATCATCCCCTTGTCGTCATCATCCCACACCCCCCCCCCTTCATCATCCCCTTGTCGTCATCATCCCACACCCCCCCCCCTTCATCATCCCCTTGTCGTCATCATCCCACACCCCCCCTTCATCATCCCCTTGTCGTCATCATCCCCTTGTCGTCATCATCCCACACCCCCCCCCTTCATCATCCCCTTGTCGTCATCATCCCACCCCCCCCCCCCTTCATCATCCCCTTGTCGTCATCATCCCACACCCCCCCCCCCCTTCATCATCCCCTTGTCGTCATCATCCCACACCCCCCCCCCCCTTCATCATCCCCTTGTCGTCATCATCCCACCCCCCCCCCCCCTTCATCATCCCCTTGTCGTCATCATCCCACCCCCCCCCCCCCCTTCATCATCCCCTTGTCGTCATCATCCCACCCCCCCCCCCCCTTCATCATCATCATCCCCCCCCCCCCCCCCTTCATCATCCCCTTGTCGTCATCACCACGTCATCAGCCGCCCACTGCTTGTCAATGTCGGCCATCGGCTGTCCGGGCTTGCTGGGAGTTGTAGTTTTGAAACATCTGGTGGTCCGCAGGTTGAAGAACACTGTGGCCTTCGACATCATCCAGACCCCCCCACCCCCTTTAATTTTGTACTCACCTCCGCTCGGCGGGATGTTAGGGTGCGCTGGTCCGGTGCTGCAGGACTGTCCGGTGGGATAGTCGTTCCGGGCTGTCCATCTTCACCCGGGGGGGGGCTCTGCTGCGCGCTTCGGGCCCGGCCCCAGAATAGTCACGCTGCCTTGACGACCACGCACAGGGACGTTTATTAGCAAGGTCCCTCTGCGTCGTCAAGGCAACGCCTCTATTCCGGGCCCGAAGCGTGGAGAAGAGGCCCCCCGGTGAAGATGGACAGCCCGGAACGACTATCCCACCGGTCGACCTCCCCACCGGACAGTCCTGCAGCACCGGACCAGCACACCCTAACGTCCCGCCGAGCGGAGGAGAGTACAAAACTAAAGGTGGTGGGGTGGTCTGGATGATGTCGAAGGCCGCAGTGGTCTTCAACCTGCGGACCTCCAGAGGTTTCAAAACTACAACTCCCAGCAAGCCCGGACAGCCGATGGCTGCCCGGGCTTGCTGGGAGTTGTAGTTTTGAAACATCTGGAGGTCCGCAGGTTGAAGACCACTGAGGGCGAAGAGTTCACTCGAGTATAAGCAGAGGGGGGTGTTTTCACTCGAGTATAAACTCGGCTTATACTCGAGTATATACAGTATTTCTTCCTCCTTGCCTTTTAAGAGCTATAACTTTAGTTTTTCCATCTACAGACCCGTATGAGGGATTGCTTTGCGCGCGACAAATTATATTTTGTAATAACATCACTCATTTTACCATAAAATGTATGGCGAAACTGAAAAAAATATTCATGTGGGGAAATTGCAAAGAAAAACGCAACTTTTTAACTTTTGGATGGTTTCGTTTTCCCGCTGTACACTTGTTTTTCATTATGTGGGTCAATACAATTAAAACGATGCCCATGGTCTTCAATTATTGTACTGTTTTAAAAAAAAAAACAAAAAAAAAAAAACTTATTTTGTAAAAAAAAAAAAAATTATGTTTAAAATTGCCCTATTCTGACCGCCTATAACTTTCTCATTTTTCCATATGCAGGGCTGTATGAGGGCAAATTTGTTTGCACCATGATCTACCTACCACCTTTGTGTATAAATTACTTTGTAATCGCTTTTTATAAAATTATTTTGAAATGTGTTGTTACAAAAAAGCAGCAATTTTGGCTTTTTTTTTTTTTTTTTTTAAACGTGCTTATTAATTTGTTATACATTATTTTGGTTGGTGGGGGGGGGGGGGGGGGAATGGAAAAAGGAGCAATCTAAATTTTTCACTTTTCAAATTTTTTTTTATGTCCCCTTTACATGCTAATACTGTTTAGTGTTATGCATAGGCATAGCACTGATTAGTATTATTGGTGATCTTCTCCAGTCTGCAAGAAGGCAGACCAGAGAAGACGACCCCGTGATGATGGCAGGAGGCAGGTAAGGAGACCTCCGTCCGCCATCTTGGCTGATTGGATCTCTGCTTTTGTGCCGCGGGTGATCCGATCAGTCATTACAAGTGCAGCAAAGCTGTGATCAGTATTGATCACAGCATCTGAGGGGTTAATGGTGGACATCAGCATTACAGAGGTGTTTGCAAGCTCCTGAAGTGCAGAGGGCTGCAATGCCTCCTAGTTTCCTCTCCCATCCATGTCCCCGCTTGAATGACAGTCAGCTGATTGCAGAGCCCTGTGTAAAAATCTTGTTTCTGCTCTGTCCACACAAATTCTGCAGATATGGACATGCAGTGAGGAGGCATTACAGCCCTCAGCATTTCAGGAGCTTGGAAACACCTCTTAGAAAATTGCTTTCTTTCCTTGGTGCAAAGTTTTAATGTTCTGAAAACACAGATATAAACAGTATATGAAAAGGTACCAAGGTGTCAGCAGTTTGGAATGTGAATTGCAGCTGACAGATTCCCTTTAAAGGGAACGTCTCACTTACCAGAGAGCAATAGATGCCTGGAAATCTATGGAAATGCATTGTTATAGTCATTTTAGAAATACAGGCATATCGTCATGCTCGCACACACTGTTTCAGTATAACGCAAACAGATTCACTTATGCTGGATGTGAAGTGACCATATATCCCTGGGTCTATTAAAGGCTGTTTAATTACACAACTTATTCCATAAGTCCACCTACCTAAGTAGTGAATGAGACCCTCGAGATCCTGGAGGTATTCAAGATCTGGAATAAAGAAGCCATGGACTTGAGTCATATGGGCGACATTCTTCACTAAAGAACAAGAATGATGTAGGCAAAACAAGCAGTCCGTGATAGGAATAGATCCAGTGGGAGAAGTTGTGCTCTCATCTGCTGGTGCACAAGCGGCTTCATCAGCTCCATCATCATCCTCCATCTCCTCATCGATATCTTCTTCATCCCCATCTGAATCCATGTCTTCCCAATCTACAAACATAAAAATGCATATCATTGAAATGTTATGATGCCCACATTCAGAATGCCATCTTCAGTAATACGTAGGGCTTTACTACATTACTACAGCCAAAGATTTGGCAAGTGGGATCAAAGGAATGAACATTACGGAGATGTCCGTTTTGGACAAGTTCACTTTTGTTAGTAGAATCCCCAGAGATAAAAATACACAATAGTATAACCCAAATGGCCAGCACTCGCAAACTTTTATCCACATTAAGTAGCTAGCATTGGAGAAATGCATGCCACAGCAGGAGAATACAAACAGATAGGGGGAGATTTATCAAAAACTGTTCAGAGGAAGAGTCGACCAGTTGCCCATAGCAACCATTTAGTTTTTTTTAACAAGGCCTCAGGGAAAGAAAAAAGAAGCAATCTGATTAGTTGCTATGAGCAACTGGTCAACTTTTCTTCTGAAAATTTTTGATAAATCTCCCCCATAGTGCTTAGCTCCAAAGAAAGTCACTATCACAGAGACAAGTGAATGAGAGGCACACTCACAAAATTCATGAAATCCACAAGTCTCTCTTTATTGTCGATATATTATTAGTGAGCCCAGTTAACCTCTGTACCACAGACCATGTGTCATCTACAATAAAGAGATTGTCTCTATGATTGTGAGTGCCCACAGACAAGCAGATCACAGAGTGTCCACCGTACCTATTCCATTCCCATGCAGTACCATGTCAGAGGGAGGGAAGCATTACATCTTTCCAATTGAAATCAATAGCCTGTCCATGCCCAATAAATAAACAGTTCATTGCTCACTGCTCTGGCTAATAGATACGGCTCCATCCTATTATCTACACCACAGACATAGCTTCCTAGCCCCAACCTTCTTCCTATAGGTTTAGAAAATAAGACGGTATATAAGGGTGTTAACATACAGTGAAACCTTCTACCAAGGTTTCTTCAACTTGTGTTAAAGCAAACCAAGACATATGTCCTGTGTATTACCTTCCTCCTCTTCCACAGACTCTTCTTCATCCTCCAGAGCTGACAGTTTCTTGGCTTGCTGTTCATACCATTGCATTCTGGGGGGCTTGTCTGGTCTTATTTTGGTCTGTTCTTGTTTGCCAGGAATAGCTGTGTCTCCTTCTTGATTAATGCTGGCTTTCTTTTTGGGAGATGAAGATGGCTGTGCTTTCACAGCCTGCTGGATTGCGGTATTCAAGGCATCTTTATCTACATTTTCTGCCCTTATGCCTTTCTCCAGGTTCTTCTCATTCAACATCTCAACCTTCTTTGCAATTGCTTCAGCTGCCTTCTTCTCTAGGTCCAGGTGCTTTTTGGACTTCAGGTGGTTTTCATAGGTACTGTATGTGGAAAACCTCTTGCAGCAGGCGGTACAGTAGGTGGCCGTTTCTTTGCTCTGTTCCTCTACAACAGCTCTCTGGGCTAGAACACGTTCTTGGAAATTCTCTGCTGTTACTGAGGGCATGTCTGCCACCTTCCTCTTTAGGTTGTATCTGTGCCAGTCAGTCTTATAGTGAGCTCTCTGAATTTCAGGGTCAGCAAAAGCTACTCGGCATGTGATGCAAGTGTAAGAAGCCATTTTACTTTATTCTTGACAACTGGAAAACAAAATTTTAATAATTTTTATCTGTGTTTTATCATAGCAGAAAACAAGCATGAAAAACATAAAACTACATACATAGTAAAATTTTATACCTAATTCACAAAACAATATCAGTGGTCTCCAACCTATGACTCGTTACCTATCACAAAGCTACATACCCTTTATGACATTATTGCTTTGGTTCCTGCATCCTTGGATTGTGCTTCCATGATGAAACTGATTTGTTCAATGTTGTTATAGGAATTCTATTAGAATCTATTTCAATCCCGAATTTCCCCAAAAAATTGAAATTGTCCAAACCCCCCCCCCCCCCCCCCTTTTTTTTTTTTTTTAAGATTGGTTTTCATTTAATCCACTTTTGCAGGAGAAGCAAGTCATACATTGTATACCTTGTTAAGATACGATTATAGTGCAGCAATGTGCAATATATTTGTCTGCATTACTTTCAGTTCAGATACTAGCTGCACAAATGGTGGTCAGCTGCATATATCTATTCATTAGAGGACAAGCATCCTGCTCTGTCTCATGTCTACTGTAGCATCATCCTGACAGAAGACAGCTCCTAAGTAGTAAATAGCCTTGTGCTTTGCATTGCCATTTACTGTATGGCCTAGTCAGGAGCATGTATTGTATATGGGGCCTTCCGGTATAACTGGACAAAAGGCAGTTGTGGTCCTGACAGCTAGGTGCCAAATAAGTCTGTAAGTGCTGTATTTGGAAAAAGATTATTGCTTCAAAACTGGGCTCAGGGATGTGGAAATTGTATCATCCAACGCATGGGATATGCAGTTCTGGGTGCCAGGCGGGTGAATTCTTCAGGCATTTAGCCCGGCTTCAGACAAGCAGGGCTAAATGCCTAAAGAATTCACATATAACGGGGCAATCGGTTTTGCCCTGTAACTAAACTCCTATAGACTGCAGCTGTGCGCCTCATCGCACGCCCCTCTGTCCGGACCGAGGATGCGGTCCAGCAACAACAGTTACCGCTGAGCTCCTGAGTGTGCCGGAGAACAGGTAGCAGGGGATAAGAGAGGAGGGGAGGTTTGGTAAATAATGTGGTACAGGAGAGGAGGGTTGGGCTGAAATATAATGACACGAGGGGCATCAGAGAAGGGGGGGGGGGGATATAATGACACAGGGGTCATCAGGGGGATATAACGACATGGGGCACGGGGGGGTGGGAAATTATAATGGCGCAGGGGCATCAGAGGGGGAGGGGGGATATAGTGGCGCAGGGGGCATCGGGGGGTGAATATAATGACACAGGGGTGATCGAGGGGGATATAATGGCGCAAGGAGCGTCAGAGAGGGGGGAATATAATGGCACAGGGAGCATCAGAGAGGGAAGGGATATAATGGCGCAGGGCTCATCAGAGGGGGGGGAGAATATGATGACACAAGAAGCATCAGAGGAGGGGTAATATAATCGCACAGGGGGCATCAGAGAGGGGGGGGGAGAATATGATGACACAAGGAGCATCAGAGGGAGGGGGGGGGGGGGTAACAAAATGGCGCTGGGGGCCTTACTTGATCCCTACCTGATAAAGGGACATACCTACCTGAAGGGGGGCTACCTACTTAAAGGAATACTGTAGTGCAAAATAACTTATCCCCATAAGTGATAGATCGCGGGGTCTGACCGCTGGGACAACCCCCCCCCCCCCATCTCTTGTATGAGGCCCCAGCAGACGGCATCAAGGGAATGTTCTGTCCCTGCATGACACGGCTGCTGAAATGCCCCCTCCATGTATCTATGGGATAATTTGGGGGGGGGGGGGGGGGGGGGGGGACGGGACGTGTAGGCCTCTGCATCATGCGAACAAGCCCCCATTACTGCCGGGGCCCCTCAGAAGAGATCGAGGGGGAGGTGTTTCCCAGCAGTCAGGATAAGTTATTTAGCACTGCAGTACTCCATTAATGGGGCAGACTTACTTATCAGGTACAGATCCACCTAATGGGGTCCCATACTGGTCTTGTCAAGTTTTTATTAATAAAAGAACTTATTTACGGACTATTTGGGTTAAAATTATTTTGTACCAGGACAATTGGATTGTTATGAGGGACAAGTAGATTCTGCTCCGTTTTAGTCCCTTGGACAAGTAGTTTAAAAAAAAAAAAAAAATTCCACACCCTAGTGGGCTTCGATGATGGTAACAGCTGCCTATTGTTAATAGATGCTTTTTACTACAGGAGGTACTTCTACTGACATTAAAAGGGAACTTTCACCTTATCCATACTGGCTGTCTAAAGCCCCTTATCAGGGCCCGTTCTATAGGCAGGTGCACTGGAATTGTCCTTGTATTGCATGGATAGTATTTAGAAAATAAGCCATATTCAATCCCCTGGCACTGGTGTCTTAATGGTGCCCAGGTCCTCACTGCTTGTTGCTTTCTATGAAGTGCTGACATGCAGAAAATACCCACTCAGCCGATCACACAAGCGATGCAGCCCCCTTAAAGGAGTAGTCCAGTCCTGTCTGGGGCCCCCCATGTGGTCTCCTGTACAGGGCCCCGGCAGCCAATGGGTAGGGGGCATGTTGACTACTGCATGAAGCAGCGGCGGCGGCTGACACCCCCCCTCAATATAGCGCTATGGCAGAGCCGGAGATTGCCAAAGGCAGCCCTCCGGCCTTGCCATTGAGTTGTATTGAGGGGGGTGTGTCAGACGCCGCTTGGTGCGGTGGTCAACACGCCCCCTTCCCGCGGGCTGCCGGGGCCCCCAGCGGTCAGACCCCCCCCCCCCCCCCCCCCCCACGATCTGAAACTTATCCCCTATCCTTAGGATAGGAATACATTTTTCAGAACTGGACTACTCCTTTAAACACCTGATCAGGGGGTTACTGAGAGTCAAACCCTCCCCAATCTGATATTAATGATTAATGAGTTGAACAAGTCTAAATTTTATTACACACTAGATTTCCTTTCCAAATGTTTTCCAAATCCCCAGAGGAGTCTGGTACAACTTTTCGAGGGAATCGGAACACTTGGAAAGCTAAATTACTTTCACAAAATAAAATGGGTGCATCAAAATATTCAGTTTGCTTAATCATATTGTAGATTGGCTCAGCTCTATTGATTGTCTATCCTGAACAACCTTGTATATGCAGGGGATCTGGAACTCCGTATCAGTAAAACATTTATGAATGTGCAGGAAAACACAATTGTTTGGATTTGCCCATAGCAACCAATCACAGCTCAGCTTTCATTTGGGCTACTGTCACTTTAAAAACTTTAGACAAGTTAGAGAGACATGTCAAAAGTTTTGATCAGTCGGGGTCTGAGTGTTCACACTCCAACCAATCTAAGCTTACAATGTAGGTCAATGGGATTGTCTTTAGACAGTTGCACTTTTTTTTATTATTAAATGATAGGCATGAAAGCTGAGCTGTGATTGGTTGTTATGGACAACACGAGGCATTTTCTGTTTTAGGCAGATTAATAAATCTGGGCCATTGCCTGGACGTGATAAGGTTATAACAGTGGTCTTCAAGCTGCGGACCTCCAGATGTTGCAAAACTACAACTCCCAGCATGCACGGACAGCCAACGGCTGTCCGTGCATGCTGGGAGTTGTAGTTTTGCAACATCTGGAGGTCCGCAGGTTGAAGACAACTGGGTTATAGTAAGAAATAAAGAGCTCAGAATGCTGGATGTGTTCAAGCTTCCCTGGCGCTATATAAAAGGTAATTGCCTATAATAGGTGATATACGGCAGACACCTAGTCACATTATAATGAGGTTCACACGGTGCGTTAGTGCTACCATGGTCGGGAGTCTACAGGTGACCATTACAGAAAGAGTACATATATGGTAAATGTCTACTCACGCCACCGCTCAGTCACGTCTTCTGCTCTTCACTTCCTTCTTCCGGTCACGCTACTGCGCTGTGTTTAGAGTTCAAGGGGAAAATGTGACGTCACTGCCGGTCACGTGACAATCACGTACTTGTGGCCTGCTTGTATGTGCTCTGAACCTGTTGTTCGGTCGCGTTCTGCCAACTGCTGGTCGCTTCAGAGAATGCAGCCTGACAAGTGAAGTACCCAGTACAGATATCACGTGATATGTTTCCTGGACAAAGTAATATTTCTGTACATTTGCCACAAGTTGACTATGGATTTGGATCTGTAAAATCAGGAATTTTGTCTATTTTGAGATTTGTGCTCTTGTTTTCTCTGATATCCTGTATGAATCTCTTGGTTCTTCAGAGTGGCCGACGCCTTATAGCAGCCAATGGTCACGGTCTAAATCAGGGTGCCTCCAGCTGTTGCAAAATTGTACCTCAAAGGCTGTCTGGACGTTGTAGTTTTGCAACAGCTGGAGGCACCCTGGTTGGAAAACACTCATCTAAACCAATGAAAACCAAGAGTGGGCTGTGCATGAAATAATTTCTGTCATACCGCTGGACATTATTTTTACTGTATCACAATTGGTAATATGTATACAAAGAAGAAGCTTGCAGCAGCACTCTTGGAGGTTCTTAGCGCACTTTTTGATCAAAACGTGTCCCCCATCCACCACGCAGTGGTGGCCTCATTTCGGTTGGGACCCTAACATGGGGTGCACGGTTAGAGAGGGTGCCACTCCCCCTTAATTGCACAGCAAAAACAAAAAGAAACATAGCCAGCACAACTACCTAATACACGGGTGCACGCTGCTGTGGCAAATACTAAGTGTACAAAAATAAGAGTTTTAGGGATTGTTCAGATTTTCTGAGCGGAATTCTGCTTGGAAACTACGGTGAAGCAGCCTCCCATTTTTCTCAGCGGGATCCTGTACTATTCACACTGTGTAATTTCCGCAGTGGACGTTCCGCCCTGGATATTCTGTACCTCAGAAAGAATGAACATGTTTTCTCTGAAATGCATTGCTGTCTATCGAGACCATACATCTCAGAGCTGTCCTAGTGCCAGCTTGTTTTGTTGGCTCTGCTACAATGGTTGGATTCTGTTGTGTGAATGAGCCCTTATTGTTAATCTTGTTTGTTAACTCCTTAAGGACACAGCCTATTTTGGCCTTAAAGGGGTACTCTGCCCCTAGACATCTTATCCCCAAAGGATAAGGGATAAGATTTCTGATCGTGGGGGTTCAGACGCTGGGACCCCACGCGATCTCCCTGCAGCCCCCGGTGTTCGTTTAGAATGCCGGCTGCGGCACCAGAGGTTTGTGACGTCACGGCCACACCCCCTCAATGCAAGTCTATGGGAGGGGGTGTGGAGGCTGCCACGCCTCCTCCCATAGACTTGCATTGAGAAGGAGGGTGTGACATCACGATGGGGGAGTGGCGGTGAAGTCAGCGTCGCATTGCTAGTCATCAGGCACAGAGCGAATTTCACTCTCTGCACTGATGACTGAGGTGCCGCAGCAGAGATCGTGGGGTTCCCAAGGGATAAGATGTCTAGGGGCGGAGTACCCCTTTAAAGACACAGCCAATTTTCTTTTTTTGAGTTTTTGTTTTTTTCCCTCCTCTCCTTTCAAGAGGCAGAGACATTATTTTTTCATCCACAAACCCATATAAGGGCTTGTTTGTGACCAATTGTACATTGTGATGACACCTTTAAATTTACTATAAAATGTAGTGCAAAACCCCAAAAATTATTTGTGGGTAGAAGTTTATAAGAAAACTGCAATTTTGCAACTTTTGGGAGGTTTGGTTTTTACGAAGTGCCTGTAATAATGTGTTTTACTCAGGGCTGGTGCAAGGGTTTTTGCCACCCTAGTCGAAAGCTAATTTTGCTGCCCCTTGACCCCGCCCATTGGCTCCACCCTTTGACACTCTCCACCTTACTACTGTGGTGACACATTGTAACAAACCTTCTCCTCATGGGGCAGATGTATGAAGGTGTGTGCGATGTCAGGATGCTGGACGGACCTGATCTGTCTGGCCTTGGAGGTGGCACTGCGCTCCTCCCGCAGAATGAAGAATGCAGATTATTATGGTATTGGGGAGAGGTGCGATAATGGTGCATGGCGGGTAGGTGATTCGGTTGAGTGACGGGTGCTTTGAATGCTGGATACTAACTTTCTTGCAGCAGGCAGAGGACCGCTGCCTATTTTGACTATAGGCAAAACCGGCCCTGGTTTTACTGTAGTCAATGTAAAATTGGTCATTATGTGCACAGTATATCCAGCTATTAAAAATGTCTGATTTTTATTACCTGTTTATGCATAAATATCAGCTGAAAATATTGCCCAAAAAACTGTGTTTGAACTTGAGCTAAGACAGTGTTTTTACTTTTTTTTTTGTGAAGGTTTTAACCCCTTAGGGACTCACCTTAAAGGGGTACTCTGGCCCTAAGACATCTTATTCCCTATCCAATGGATAGGGGATAAGATGTCTGATCGCAGGGGTCCCGCCGCTGGGGACCCCAACAATCTTGCATGCAGCACCCACCTGTTTCCGCTGCACAGAGCTCCCTCCCATAGATTTGCATTGAGGGGACGGGGCGTGAGATCACATGGTGCAGAGTCGTGACGTCACGATACTTCGGCCCCGTAGTCGTGACCCTTCAGACACGTATCAATCAATCACAGGTGGGTGCTGCATGGGAGATCGCGAGGTCCCCAGCAACGGGACCCCCCCGATCAGACATCTTATCTCCTATCCTTTGGATAGGGGATAAGATGTCTTAGGGCCGGAATACCCCTTTAAAGGGTTATCCACCCTAAGGTGATTTTGGTACTTACCTGACAGAACTAGGCATTTTCTCTTGCATTTTGTTCTCTAAACTACACATCCCACAGTTCCATGCTTGCAAGTATGAGGTCACTTTCCTTCCTCCCACACATCAGCCACCTCACCCATTGAAACACAGTGTTTTTCTAACCAGGGGGCTGTTGCAAAATTGACACAGGATGGACTCCCTCTGATCACCTGACTAGTGATCTCAAGTCTAGATGCACTGCAACCTGGGAAATCCCGAGACATGAGTAATTTTGTATGTTGTTAAAAATAAATATTGGGGTGATAATCACAGAAGAATTGTGAGAAAACCGTCACACACAGGTACAGACACTATATTATGAACTACACTAACTTTACAGCCCCTGTAGCATAGTCAAATAAAGGAAAAAAATAGTGGAATACCCCTTTAAGGACTTGTTTTTGCATTTTCGTTTTTTTCCTCCTTCCCTTCTAAAAATCATAACGCTTTCAATTTTGCACCTACAGACCTATATAGGGTCTTGTTTTTTTGCATCACCAATTGTACTTTGTAATGATATCACTTATTTTATAATATAATCTGAGGTGAAACAAAAAAAAAATATATTTGTGGGGTGAAATAAAATTTAAAAAAAATGCAATTTTGTAACTTTTGGGGGCTCCCGTTTCTATGCAGTGCACTTTTCAGTAAAAATTAAACCTTATCTTTATTCTGTAGACCCATATGGTTACAAGGATGCCCGAATTATGTGGGTTTTATTTTATTTTAATACTTTGAAAAAATTATAAACTGCATGCACCAAAATTAGTATGTTTAAAATTGTCATCTTCTGACCCCTATAAGTTTTTTTGTATTTTTCTACATACGGGGCTATATGAGGGCTATACATTTTTTGAACCATCGTCTTTAGATTTTATCGGTACCATATTTGTTTTGATGGGAATTTTTTATCACTTTTTATTAATATTCTTATGGTATATGAAGTGATCAAAAATGCACAATTTTGGACTTTGCTGTTTTTTTACGTGTACGTCATAGACCATGCGGTTTCACTAACCTTATATTTTAATAGATCGAACATTTACGCACGTGGCAATACCACATATGATTATTTTTATTCTTTATTACATTATTTTCTTAAAGAAATGGGAAAAGGGGGAGGGTGATTTAAACATTTAATAGGGAAGGGGTTAATGAACTTTTATTAACTTTTTTTTTTTTTTACACTTTTTTTTTTTAGCCTTCTGATTGCATACACTGATCAATGCTATGCCATAGTATAGTATTGATCAGTTGTCTCGGCACTCTGCTGCTCTAGCCTGCTAAGCAGGCATGGAGCAGTAGATCGCCGATTGGACGACGGAGAGGCAGGTGAGCACCCTCTCGTCGTCTGGTAAGCTAATAGAGACACTGCGATTCTGTCGCGATAGTCCAGATCAGCTCTGCTGCCGGGATTCTTAACCCACTGGGTTTAACCCATTTTCCGCTTGTGAGAACGGTTTAAACCCGATAAATGGGACCAGGGCATACATGTACGCCAAGTCCTTAAGGACTCGGGATGCAGAGCGTACTTGCACACCCTGCGTCCCCAAGAGGTTAAATTGCCTAAAATGTCAACAAACTTGCAAAATGAATCAACGATTACCATAGTCTGTGTATGATCTAAAGCTATTGCCTTTCAATCCGGGTGAAATGCAAAATTAATTGGTGGGAATGCTATCAGAAAATACACAGACAAAGCAATAGTTAATTTCTATTGATACCGTATTTATCGGCATATAACACGCACTGGCGTATAACACGCACCCCCATTTTAACAGGGAAATTTAAGTAAAAAAAATAAAATGTAAAATAAATGACTTGGACTAAATGCCACATCATCCCCCCAACTTCGTTTTCTTCTGCACCTCAGTTTGGTCCCGTCCCCTCCAGTGCCACATCATTCCTTCCCTTTTATCAGTCCCTGTGCCACATTTACCCCTCTCATCGCCACCCCCCATGTCTCATAATTTCCCCCTGTCATAGACCACCACTAGCCATACAGACATTAAGCATTTAGTGCCTCCCCACCATCATTTCCCCCTGTCTCATCATCCCCCCACCCTGTCTCATCATGTCCCCCATCATCATCCCCCCACCCTGTCTCATCATCCCCCCCTCATTCCCCCCCCCCCATCATTTCCCCCTGTCTCATCCCCTGTCTCATCCCCCCATCATCCCCCCCCCTCATCATTTCCCCGTCTCATCATCCCCCCATCATGTTCCTCCTATGGCATCCAGGGGTCTTCAACCTGCAGACCTCCAGATGTTGCAAAACTACAACTCCCAGCATGCTGGGAGTTGTAGTTTTGCAACATCTGGAAGTCCGCAGGTTGAAGACCACTCTTCCCCTTTCCTTACTTGTCTGCGCTTCTGCTGTCTTGCGGGCTGCGGGGTCAGTGAAGCAGATGAGTTATGTCCTCTTCCGGCTTCTCTGGGTTTCACGGATGTCACTTTTTGGCGGCGTAAGTGATGCCGCACAGAGAAGCCGGTAGAGGACGTCACTCATCTGCTTCACTGCCCGCAAGACCCTCCGTCTGACCTGACCTGCCGAAGTGCTGACAGGTAAGGAAAATAAACAAAACTATAAAAAGCAGGAAAATGGGAATGATGAGGGAGGGGGAGGGAGGGAAAATGAAAAGTAAAACTCACTTGTTTTCTCCCGCACTATCCACAGGTACTGGTGGATTGTGCGGGAGACGCTGATTAAAAAGTAGCACAAATCCGGACAAGGTAGTCTCCCGCACTATCCACCAGTACCTGTGGATAGTGCGGGAGAAAACAAGTGACAGTGCGGGGAGGAGACAGTGCGGCTGCTTTAAATCAGTGACCAGAAGATTTATCGGCTTATAACACGCAGGCAGACTTTTTGCCTTAAATTTAAGTTTTAAAAGTGTGTGTTATACGCCGATAAATACGGTAATTTGTTTTCCCAGCAGCACAGATGGGGTATTCTACCCCCTTGAGCTGGTAGGATGGCAGAATTTTTTTAAACAAAAATTTACACAACAAAAGCAAAAATTAATAACCCACTAATTAGACTACCTTTAAGTGAGAGATCACCCTCAGTACACTGTGTGTTATTGCAAGCAAAAAAATAAAGTAGGGAGGGATATCTGTGTGCTGTTGTTAGGACCAAGGGAAAACAAATTATCGATAGAAATTAACGATTCCCTTACATCCTACCAGAAGCACAGATGGGGATTTAACAAGCAAAATAATACCTCAAGCAATCCTAGAAACCTATTCAGAATTCAGAAGACTAAATGGCTGCACCACAAATTAAATCTAGAGGTTAAAACAGCCCTAGTAGTGTGGGGTTTGACAAAATCAGGAGGGTCTGACCCCTGACACACAAAAGATTCTCTGAGTGCCTCTCTAATCCATCTACTGATGGTAGGTTTAGAAGCTTTGCGACTTCTATGGGAACTGGCAAACAATCTAAGCAGTTTCTCATCTAACCTGAAATTCTTAGATCTATCCACATAGATCTGGAGTCATCTTGTCGCATTAAGAAAATGGAGCTACAGAAGAGGCGGGATGAGGAGCCAAGACCAGAAGAGAGATTACTAGATTCACTTTTTTGAATGACGGCACTTTAAGAGAAAGTAAGTAAAAATCTCCTGGGCACTTGATCCTGTAGGAATTTTGTATACAGCTCCAAGGCAGAGAAGTTACTGCCAAAAGAAAGGTAGTCTTCCTGGCTAGATACTTAAATTTGGTCTCTCCAAGGGGGAAGATGTCAAACCCTGAGCACAATTGTTAGATCCCATTCCGGAATGGATTGCACAATGATAGGCTTTAGTATAGTGGCTTCCTTAAGAAATGTTTTAATGAGAGGGGCTTAAGCCATAGGCTTGCTTAGAGATGCAGATATGGCAGCCATTTGTACCTTGAGAGTAGATGAAGGTAATCCCTTGTCCAGAATTGACAGAGCATCTATCGCCACTGGGTTGTCCTTCATTTATAAGGAGCAACACCTCTTCACTTAGGCCTTGAATCTCGTAGCCATAAGATCTATCTCTAGCATGCCCAGAATTGTTGAGTGATCTGATAGAAGCTCTCAGTATGTAGAGCACACTCTAATGTGTGAAATCCCTGACTCAAGAGGTCCGCTATCACATTGAGAGTACCATAGATATGAACTGCCGAAAGGTTGGGGAGGTTTAGCTCCGTCTAATCCAGGATCATCTCCATCCCTGCTGGTTGATGTACAGAATAGATGTCATGTTCTCATAAGAAATCACTGATCAATGATTCTGCCGCTTGACTGCTCATGCCTGGATCTCAGGAACTGAGCAGTCATTCAGCGATCGGACAGCGAGGAGGCAGGTAGGGATGCTCCGGCTGTCATGTAATCTGTTCGGGATGCCGCGATTTCTCCACGGCGATCCCGAACAGCTCCCTGAGCTAACCGGCATGGTTTCACTTTAGACGCGGCATTTAACTTTCTACACCGCGATCAATGCCGCGCGCTATTAGCCACGGGTCCCGATTGTTAGAGGCCGGGCCGTGGCCGTGGCCCCGCGTTGTAGATCGGGAGCGGACTCATGACATACACGTACGTCATGGGTCCTTAAGAGGTTAAAAGCAGCATGCATGGTGCAACATAATACCAATGAATATAATGGGAGGCTGCTGCACCCTAATTTCTGCTCAGAAATTCTGTAGTGTGAACGCACCCTAAGGTAAAAACATTTCACGTATATATGTGTCCATTTGTCCAGTACAATATGCTTCACACATTTATGACATGTGACTAATAATAGCTGGAATAAAAAAAGCAGTGTTATATGTTTGTAACCTTTTATTGATTGAATTGTAATTGTTAAGTTCTCAATCATTGAATATATTCAACCTTATGCTTGTTGTACACTGAGCAATCCGAATCAGTAAAATATCAAAGTGCATGGTTTATTGTCATGTTACGAGCATCTTCAGCAAATGATACAATAAATACATCTGTAAAAACAAATCAACATACAGTACACATACGCAGGCTCTATGGCGCTCTATGACTGCTGTTCAGGAACAGATTCCACAAACTACAAGTAATCATGAAAAGAAAACTGAATTGCTCCTTTTTTCTTTTAAATAATAAAGTGCATTTTTAGAAATCACTGTTTTCTCTGTTAAGAGTCAGTTTTTTATTATGTGGAAAGGGGACAGGAATTTGTGCATGAATTTTGAATGGGGCTAAAGTGATCTTTCTTTTGTTATACTATTATTTTGCTGCTACCCTAGCCATGCACTTAAATGCTATCTTTTATTTATTTTTGGTTTTGGTACTGTTGCTATTGTTTATTAGGAAATTAAAGATAAAATGCTGGTATGGCAATAGATACAAACCTTTAAGCTAATGGCAAGCAATCTTAGTAAGGCTCTTTGAAGACGTGAGAAATCCCATCACATTTGAGGACAAAAATAGTGCAGTATGTTCTTGTCATCAAAGCAATGCAAGCTTTAATGGCCCCAACAGCCCCCCCCCACATTATTAGTCAATTAGGTCATCACTTGAATTATTGGTTTTTCGCTTGATTCTGTCATTATAGATCAGAAACAGATCAAAACTTCAATTATAAATAAAAGCCATGATGCCAGTGTGAAGAAAACTTAAGCTGCTAATGTTTTAAAGATTTGAAATGTTCCCATTTATACTGGGAATTCCAGAAATTGACATAAAATTGTATGTTGTTTGGGGCCTTGGAAAAATAGAGAAAAAAAACATACTTAACTAACTCCGGGAGCTGCAGGGCACTGAGGGTAGGTAAGTATAGCTTTTTTTTTTTTTTTAAGGCCTCAGAAACATATGAATTTTTGTCAAATGACGGCATACCCCTTTAATGATGAAATTTCACTTTTGCAGTATACATATGCCTTACAAGAGCAATACAATAAGTTCTGTTATACACAGTAGGGTTTTAGGTTAAAGGGGTACTCCGGTGAAAACCTTTTTTCTTTTAAATCAACTGGTGCCAGAAAGTTAAACATATTTGTAAATTACTTCTATTAAAAAAAATCTTAATCCTTCCAGTACTTATTAGCTGCTGAATGCTACAGAGGAAATTCCTTTCTTTTTGGAACACTGATGACATCACGAGCACAGTGCTCTCTGCTGACATCTCTGTCTATTTTAGCAACCGTGCATAGCAGATGTATGCTAAGGGCAGCATGGTGGCTTAGTGGTTAGCACTGCTGCCTTGCAGTGCTGGGGCCTTGGGTTCAAATCCGACTAAGGACAACAATAAATAAAAACGTATTATTATCATAATAACGTCAGCAGAGAGCACTGTGCTCGTGATGTCATCAGAGAGCATTCCAAAAAGAAAAGAATTTCCTCTGTAGTATTCAGCAGCTAATAAGAAGAGGAAGGATTAAGATTTTTTAATAGAAGTAATTTACAAATCTGTTTAACTTTCCGGAGCCAGTTGATTTAAAAGAAAAAAGGTTTTCACTGGAGTACCCCTTTAAACTTGATGGACTCTTGTCTTTTTTCAACCTTACAAACTATGTTACTATGTAGTTCTATTATATCATGTATTTAGATTATTTCTGTAAAAGGTAACCTTAAACTTTTTGTTCTTTAGGATAAACAAGTTTCTATAAGTCAAGCAGAAATCTATTTTATCAGTAGAGAACATCAGCATTCTCTTCTAGATCTACTGGACAACTACATGGCCTCATCTGCTAGTATACAGTGCTGACCATATATACTAAGTACTAGATTGTCACCTCTTTATACTGAAGACAATGCAGAAGCATGCTGTTATAACTGACATCACAAAAGTAATATAGTAGCCTACCTATAAGGTGAAGCATAACTTTAAAGGTGGTCATATACCCTTAAGAGCTGTCAGCCAAATCTCCCACTATCTCACCACACACATGAACATTTGACATGGCCCAACATTCATGTGTTCTAAATGGAAAGGCGCAATTGAAATCAAACATCAAAAAGGAAGTGTGGGGTTAAATAGACACAGGACCAGACAAGCACCAATCAATGGTGCGCTGTCCCTTTTACATCTGAGGAAGCTTGCGCACGTGCCCTAGGAGGTGGTGGCGCACGTGCCGACAGCAGGGAACAGTGGAGGGGACAGAGATGCGGAGAGGAGTGAGAGCCCGGCGTTCGCATGCGGGCGCGTCCCGCGATGCGAACGGCAGCAGGAGCAGCACGAGAGGACGGGACCGGAGCACGCTTGCAGCCAGCATGTCTGGCTGCAGCGCTACTTGTGACAGTACCCCCCCTTAGGTCTCCCCCTCTTTTTGGGCCTTAAAAAGTTTTGGACCAGGTTGTGGTCCAAGATATTCTCCTCCGGCTCCCAGGACCTTTCCTCTGGACAATGGTCCCAGGAATCGAGGGCCCAATTTGTAACTGTGAACCCTGAAACAGATGTATGTAGACTAGAGCCAGACCTTGTTGCCAGGAGAGAAAGTCGGAGGAGGCCTTCTCTTCTTATCCGCCTGAGATTTCATACAGGAGGAGGCATGAAGCAAAGAACGCTGGGTCCCCTGCCAGATGAACATGAAATCTCAAACTTGTTCATCAACAGCTGGCACACCAGAAGAGGTAGAGGAGGATTAGGAAGATGACCATAGACTACAAAGAATGGAGACGTCTTCGTGGACTCAGTCCTGGTTGTAGGAGAACTCTGCCCAGGGTAAGAGATCGACCCAATCGTCCTGTCGGGCTGAGACAAAATGACAAAGATAATTTCCCAGGATTTGATTTACTCTTTCTACCTGGCCGTTGGTCTGGTGATGATAAGCAGAGGAAAAGTCCAGCTTGATTTTTAGACGTGAACAGAGGCCCGCCAAAACTTGGAAACAAAATGCACACCTCGATCCGAAACGATGTGAGTAGGGAGGCCATGTAAGCGATTGATATGTTGAAGAAAGTGTTTCACCAGCTGAGGAGCAGATTGGAGACCAGGTAAGGGAATGAAATTAGCCATCTTAGAGAACTGATCAACAACTACCCAGATGACCGTATTGTTACAGGAAGGTGGCAGATCGGTGATAAAGTCTATAGCAATGTGAGACCAGGGAGTTTCCGGAATAGGCAAAGGCTGTAGGAGTCCTGCAGGTCTCTGCCGTGGAGTATTGTCACGAGCACAGATAACACAGGAACAGACAAAATCTGCCAAGAGATTAACTGGAAGGACTTCTGTACTCCTGAATGTTCAGCCAGTAAAGTAGAATGTCCCCAGTTCAAAACTTTACACCTCAGTTGAGGTGGCACGAAAGATCTCCCAGGTGGAACCTGCTGGAGGTCAACTGGAGCAGCAGAAATCAAATGCTCAGGTGGTACAATATGCCGTGGAGTGGAATCCAGCCCAACCACATCGGAGGACCTAGAGAGGGCATCAGCTCGGACATTCTTATCCGCCGGACGGAAATTAATAAAGAAGTTAAATCTGGAAAAGAAAATAGACCATCTAGCCTGCTGAGGCGCTGAGCAGACTGAAGATATGAGATTCTTATGATCCGTATAGATGCTGACTGGATGACAAGAACCCTCCAATAGATGTCGCCACTCTTCTAAGGCAATCTTAATAGCGAGGAGTTCCCGATCTCAGATAGTGTAGTTCCTTTTTGCAGGCAAAAAAGTCTTGGAGAAAAAAACACAGGTAATAGTTTTGCCCTTGGACGTTTTTTGAATCAAGACAGCTCCAGCTCCTACGGCTGAAGCATCTATCTCCAAAAAGAAGGGTTTCTCAGGATCAGGTCTTGAGAGGACAAGAGCCGATGCAAATGCAGATTTTAAATGAGAGAAGGCCTCTTCGGCTTCAGGAGACCAAGACTTGGGATTACAGTTCTTTTTCGTGAGAGACACAATCGGGGCGACTAAGGAAGAAAAATGTGGAAGGAAGTGACTATAATAATTGGCAAAGCCCAAAAAGCATTGTATAGCTCGAAGGCCAGAAGGTCGAGGCCAGTCCAAAACTGCAGACAACTTTTCAGGGTCCATCTGCAAACCTTGGTTGGAGACAATGTAACCAAGAAATTGAAGACTTGATCTATCGAATAGGCATTTCTCGAGCTTGGCATTGAGAAAATTATCCCTGAGGCACTGAAGAACGTGTCGGACATGAGAGCGATGCTTCTCCAAATTGGATGCGAAAATCTGAATATCATCAAGATACACCACTACACATGTATAAAGTAAATTGCAGAAGATGTCATTAACAAATTCCTGGAAGACTACAGGAGCGTTAGAAAGGCCAAAAGGCATCACGAGATACTCAAAGTGTACATCATGGGTATTAAAGGCCGTCTTCCATTTGTCTCTTTCACGTATTCGAATGAGATTGTATGCTCCCCACAAATCCAATTTGGAAAAAATCTTGGCACCCCGTAGACAAAGAGTTCAGAGATCAAAGGTAGAGGATAGTGATTCTTGATTGTGATTTTGTTTAATCCCTGGTAATCTATTTAAGGATGGAGAGAACCATCCTTCTCGACAAAGAAGAATCCAGCACCGGCAAGGGAGGAGGACTTTCGGATTAAACCCTTTTTTTCAAGGTTCTCCTGGATATATTTAGCCATAGCTTGTGTTTCTGGGACTGACAAAGGATAAATTCTTCCCCGGGGGGGGGGGGGGGGGGGGGCATAGTCCCAGGCTGTAGATCAATAGGACAGTCATAAGAACGATGTGGTGGAAGAGACTCTGCCTGCTTTTCGCAGAACACATCTGAATAATCCTGATAAGGAGGAGGCAGGCTCGGCATAGAAGGAGGTGAAGAGGCCGTCTTAGGCTGGGTAGACTCAAGACAGTAGTTTTGGCAAAAAGGTCCCCAACGAGTGAGCTCACCAGATTTCCAGTCAAGCCGCGGAGTGTGACGTTGACGGCAAGTAAGACCAAGAAGAATCTCCGGAGTACACTGAGGAAGAACGTAGAACTCAATCCTCTCCTTATGTAAGATGCCTACTTGCATGATGAGAGGTTCAGTGCGGAAAAGCACTGTACAATTAAGGTGGTCAACATTGACAGAAGAGATATACAAAGGCTTAGCAAGACGAGTCACTAGGAGACAATGTTTATGGACCAAGGAAGCAGCAATAAAATCTCCTGCGGAACCTGAGTCCAAAAAGGCTGAGGTGAAGAAAGATGTCTTAGAAGAGCTATAGGCTTGGACCAGCATGGTCAAACGAGGAGAGGTAGTATTCACACCCAGGGACGCCTCTCCTACATGCCCTAGGTGCGAGCATTTCCTGGACACTGTGGACGTGAAGAACAGTCTTTGAGAAGGTGCTCCGGACTGGCACAATAAAGGCATAAATTCTCACTGCGTCGACGGATTCTTTCCTGCTGTGTTAGCTGAGTTCGATCCACCTACATAGCCTTTTAAGCAGAAGGCAATGGAGACGATAAAGTAGGACGTTGGAACACGGGTGCCAGACGGGGAAATCGCCGTGTACGGACAGGTTCCCTCTCCAAACGAAGTTCTTCCTGCCTCTCGGCAAAACGCACATCAGTTCGAGTGGCCAAAAGGATTAGTACACTTAGGGTAGACGGAGGATCTCGTGCAGCGAAAGCATCCTTGATTCTACTAGAAAGTCCTTTTTTTTAATGTAGCACACAAGGCCTCCTCATTCCAGGCTAATTCGGAAGCTTAGGTGCGGAATTGAACCGCAAAATCGACAACTGAAGAGTCCCCTTGTCGGAGGTTCAGTAAAGCAGTCTCGGCAGAGGAAACCCGTGCAGGTTCTTCAAAGACATTGTGGAATTCAGAAAGAAAGGCTTGCATGTTAGAAGACACCAGATCATTACGATCCCAAAGAGGAGTAGCCCAGGCCAGGGCTTTTCCAGACTGCAGGCTGACCACAAAACCTACTTTGGCACGCTCCGTCGGGAACTGATATGTCATGAGTTCCAAATGCATAGAGCACTGGGTCACAAAACCTCTACACAACTTGTGATCTCCTTCATACTTCGTAGGCAAGGATAAACGAAGCTTAGATCTGGAAGAAACTGCAGGGAGTGAAGGAGCCTCTGGAACAGGTTGCGGCGGCTGCTGCTGTTGTTGCTAATGAACAAAAAGAAGCTGTTGCATCATAGCAGACAACTGATTCAGCTGTTGTGCCTGATGAGCGAACTGTTGCGACTGTTGAGCCACGAAGGGAGCAGAGTCTAAGGTACCGCTGGTTTTCACCAGAGCCCGCCGCAAAGCAGGATGGACTTGCAGCGGCAGGCGGCACCCAGGTCGCTACCCCCTAATACGACTTGTCCACACAGGCTGCTGAGGTGTTACGTGGTACAGGTAGGATGAGGCAAACTCATAATCTGGACAGGCAAGAGGTCAGGACAGGCAGCACAGGAGCATGGTCAGGAACTAAGCTAGGAGGTCAGAGGGCAGGCGGCATCATCATCAGAAAATCTGCAGCAATATATGCATGTGTGAACATACCCTTAGGGTACAATTACACGTGTACTTTGCTGCATGTTTTCTACAGCTGATTTTGCTACCCATTGACTTTAATGGGTCTGCTACATATATAAATATGGTAAAGCACAGATGCTGCTATTGACCTGTGTGAACTAGATGAATTTTTAATAAGCTTGACAGGAGATGTTGCTTTCTTTGTACTGAAATTGTTATTTTTCTAAAAAAGACTGCTACTTTTGGCTTCAGAATGGTTGTGCACTATCTTTTTAGCTCTTCCATATCTATCCTTCAAAGTTCTGTGCTGGGTGATAAGTAGACTAAGGCACATCATTACTGAACATATTTTCACTCTACTCAGTAGAGGGCAACAAGTGACAAGAATAACATGGAACACAGAGTTTATGACAGCAACATTGAGCTTTGTTGATTGCAGTGACAGTACGGCACTTCAGAAATTTACCTAAAGACAACCAAAATCTGAAATTCTGCAATAATAAAGCCCAGTAAATTCTCCTTCAGTAATAATGGATCACAATCAACTACAGTCTTTGGGCCCTATTAGATGGCCTGATGCTCGTTGTTAAGAGCGCTGATCTCATCGATCGGTTCTCATTTACAGATTCCATTACAGAGCTCAAGCATTGCGAAGAAAAGGGCCACAAGACCAATCACTAGATTGTTCGCATGGCCCTTTGCTACCACTTGTTGGCAGTACATCCCCTATTACATGCAGAGATGTATGGCCACACATCTCTCCATGTAATAGGGGATGATGGGCAATGATTTCTTCAAGGGTTTGACGACAAAATTACACGCTCGGTCAACAAACAGGCCTTTGCTAATATTACACAGGGAGATGTCAGCCTGTTTGACCAATGATCACCCATGTAATAGGGCCCTATAGTCCTCTATTAAATGAAGGGTGCAGATGTCTCACACTGCATGGAGTTGAGCAGAGCAGCTATCCTGTAGTAGAAGTGCTAGGCAAGCTGATGACTAAGCCACTTGACCACAAATCCATGTATGCATGTGGGCATACAGAAATTTGTATTTATTAGGCGTATTAGACTCTGTTCACATGAACATAATGGCTATATTAAACAGTACCATAAGCAGTATGCTGTCTAATAATAATGTTTAATGGTGCTCAACCTTACTCCTAACTTGGTAACTTAGAAACAATGGAATTACAGAGAGCATGAGGACATGTTTAGTTTCGTATCAAGACTTACATTGAGGAGGCAGGAAAAAACGGATTGACAGGAGGCTTTGCAGGTCACATGATATACTAAACACAGTCATCTGCCTCTTGTACATATTGACATCAACCAACACATAGAATTGCTTAACACATGTTATACAGTGATAATCCCAAAGTTTGTCAACTAAATCTTTTATCTTGAAGGATAATTATGAATCTACTACATAATGTAAAAGCCAAGTTTTGTTTCTAACTGTATGTTAGTGCACTGGTGGAAGCAATATATAAAATCATCACAGCAAAATAAACCATTGTGTTTCTTCTCCAGCATAGGATCTTCTCGGTCATCCTGTGCTGTGATTTATAAGCAGGTCAGATGAAATTTCCCCAACAGAAATAAATCATTTTGTTCACATAAACGTTATACTGATTACTGGTCATTTTGGTCAGGACCTTAGTAAATGTGGTAGTAAAAGTTTGTTAGTTCACGTTGTAAGCACTTTGGTTGTACCAGCATGGCTTCATATGTGATCAGTAATTCAAAGAGAATAGTATAATATAATGTAATTACCATCCTCCCTGTCGATGCTCACCTCTTCTAATACACAGGGCACCAGGATCACTGACTCCTCAACAAGCTTGTTTCATGGGAAACATTTATGTTCTAAGGTTTTTTTTTTACACGTATTGTATTTGCTGTAGATTTTAAACTGTGTAAATCAATATAAATAGCTGAACACAGCATAAAATCTGCAGCATCAAATTAATAGCAAAAAATCTTCAGCAAATACAGCACATGTAAACTATTTTAGAAATTCCAAGAGACATCTACCAAAACAGAGTTCAGAATAACTAAAATATTCTGGTATAGTTGATGAATGATCATGTGCCTCTACTATTACTTTGTTTGAACGGGCGATTCCATGCGTCATTTAATGTGTTAAAAGCACTGTGCCCAGGTGAGCAGACTATGATTTGTTATATTCTGTTTGAGAATTCAAAGGAAAGATATAATAACTTTAAAATGTCTTCTTACCATGGGTCTTATGACCTTTCTAATTTATTAGAGTGCAAAGATAAGCAAACCAAGTCCCTCGGCACAACTGTTAAAAGTTGCATATGATTCTTTATGGCTGTTTAGGAAGAGTTGGCATTGGCAAGTAACCAGAAAAATCCATATATGTATACTGATCAACAATGGAGTTTTTAATCTTTGAAACATTCTACTATTACTATCTCTAGTCAGACGGACTTCACTGATCAAAAGAACGTAAAGTCTTCTGATTGTAAACCCCGTAAAACACGTGAAAAGATAAAAATACCCCATCAGTAGCTTCTTTCCCTTTAACATAAAAGGACTATGGCTCATACTTGCCACGTATACATACACAACTCCATGCGACAAATCAAGACGCAGTAAGGATACGGCCTGTGGAACAGCTGATGTTTTTTGCAATAGTCCATTTGGGGCTAAAGTGACAACACATTCTATGAGGAGCAATACTTAAATCTACAGCGTTTACAATTTTCCTACTTAATCTTGTTACTTTTCTATTTTACTTTCTTGTACTCTTTTGATTCTGTCTGTGAGGTTTTCAGTTGTTTTCCCTCACAATCTATCATATAAGGAGTGAAAATTGTTAAATGTTAATGACTCCCAAGTAGACTGGAGAGAAATCCTGAAGATGGCTTCTTGCCCTCTGAGTCTGGACTCGATGAATGTCCCACCTCATTGTCTATATCCTCCAGCTCTGACTGGTCCAAAAGTTCAAAGTCATCAACTTCCTCTGTGTCAGTATCCTCAGCGAGGCCGGCAGCTGGAGGTTGTGCACAGAGCAAGGCGGACTGTAACTGGTCAGTGATAGCTGCGGTGACGGCAGCCGTGATTGCCTCACCAGCAGCACCAGTGACCAGGTTATATGGCTGCTCAGTACCCAAAAGAATGGACAGTGCTGATGCTGAATGCTGTTCAGCACTGGATTTATGACTTTTCTCATGCTTTCTCTTTACAGCTGAAGGTATGCCTATACTGGAGTCTTCATCATTGGATCCTGATCCATTCTCTGGAGAGGGGAATTCAGTGAGGTCTCTGGAAAATACCTCCTCTTCACTTGGTCGATCAAGATCTGAATGAAAGAGTAATGGTTATGAGAAAGTATATATTATAATAGCACTGTATGTATTTAATAAGGAAACAGTAAAACAAAAAAAAAAATTCAGTACTTCAGTGTGTTAGTACAATTCTGTGAAGAAGTATTTCCCCTTTAAAAGCATTTTGCTTTGTTTTTTAATATTAAAGGAGAACTCCATCCAAATCTAACTTATCCCCTATCCACAGGATGGGTGATAAGTAGCTGATTGTGGGGGGGTCCGACTGCTGGGACTGGACTGGAGCCCCACTGGAACTGAACCCCAGCTCTTTAGTGCTCCCATAGAAAAGAATGGAGCATGTGCCGTCCTCACTGAGAGTGCACTCCTCACTGAGAGTCCGGTTCCGTTCCGGAGATTGTGGGGGGTCCTCCTTTGAACGCTTATTCTTAAGACAACCCATCAATATTTAGTTTGAAAAGGTCATACTTTGCACACTCTGCCAATATTCATTTCCTACCCATGCTGGGATTCGGGCCCTTGCAGATCATATACAGAATGCTTCAACAAAGGATGGTGCAAAATTATAGCCTAATTTTTATAACCCAAAGAACATAACAAAAAATTATTAACATGTAAAGAAACGCTATCTATCCTAGTTCTATCTATACACAACAAGTGTTCAAAGTGATTTCCATTGGTGACATGGCAAACGTCTTGGTGGTGGTCAATATCTGTCCAGACACGTGACAGCATAGCCTTGGATATGGACTCTATTGTTTAAGTGATGAATTGTCTCAGGTGGTTCAGAACATGGGGGGGGGGGGGGCTGGAGATACACTGAATCATTGCTGAAGCCTCACGAAAAGAAGTTGCAGAGTATTAGATCTGGCAATCGTAAAGGCCGATGGAACATTTGTGCATCGTTTCCAGTGCGGCCGACCTAACGTTTACTTTTGTACCATCCTTGATGGCCTACGGATAGACCATCAATATAAAATTCCTGCAAACCTCTTTTAGCATAAGGCCATGTGCAGTTAATTTTTTACAGCGAATCTATTGTGAATTTCTGCCCAAAATTCACAGATAATGTGCCTTTTGATGCAGACTCACCACAGATTTCACTCTTATACACTACAGTTGTGGAATCCAAGGTGAAATTCCACAACAGAAATTGAAATTATGCCGATTTTAGTACATTCAAACAGAGAAGTAAACAGAGATCTTGAAAACCGTGAAGAACGCCTTGTGGTAGATGCAAAAATAAAGTGGAGTAGATCCCATAATAACCAGTGAGACCTATAATTTTACAGAGGACCTTTAGAAAATTTTGAAAGCAGTTTCCTGACTGAATGGACAACTATTCTACTTGTTTTCATGGACCAAAGTATATTCGCAACGTACATAATATATTTACATAAAAAAACAAAAAAAATACATGAAACACTATTCAACTAATACATTTTAATAATGTATTTTAAAAGTAGGTGTAATATTTTGGTAAATTGTATTGTATTGGGAAACGGCATGCAAGGATTGTTGGGCTTGGTTAGAAATGGAATTAGGAAGATTTAGTTTAGCATAGGATTACATTAGTGAGACATTTCCTAGTTTTGTTATTTGACAATATTAGAATAGCAATGATAGTTTTTTTCCAATAGTGCTACATGTGTGCTCATACCATCTGACGTATCGGTCTGTGGAGTGTACCCTTCTGAGAGGTTGAATGTTCCGTTCTCTGTCCAGGATAAGTCAGAGGGTTCTGATCCAGAAACTGATAGTTCTTTAGCTAGTGTTTCTGCATTGATCTACCAAACAAGAATGATATATGGATAAGGATATATGACCGTATCATCTCATTCTATCTTAGACTATTTCAGTACCAGCTTTTTTGTCTAGTGCAGTGATCTCCAAACTGTGGATCTCCAGCTGTTGCAACACTACAACTTTCAGCATGCTGGAAGTTGTAATTTTGCAGTAACCGGAGGTCCACATTTTGAGACCACTGGTCTAGTGTTACAAAAGTAGAACTAGAAGAAACAAACTGCCTAACTTTAATATGATAAAAGAAGGATAGCAACCATTTGTGCCCCGTCTTTCTGCATCTCATACATGAATATTCAGATGTCTCCATACACAGTGATTACAATAAAGTATAAGCCTTATGTTCCACTATAAAAAGTTCCGGTCACTTCCTCGTATATGCAGTGTGGACCACATGTCTTAAATACAGAACCCATATACAGTATCAGACACATACCCCTTAAGTGCCAGCTACATGCCTCCATAAATGCCTGCAACATACCCCTCTTACCCTCACAGAAAGCTTCTGGGACTAAGTGAGATGGGACAACAGAGAGAAATGAGATTGTTGAGTAACTTATAATAATACTGTGGTACTGCTAGATATCCTATTGTGGTGTGTACATTATGGCTTTGTCATCTGTTTTCTCCTTGAAAAAACTTGATCTCTCCAATTTTGTTATTAAAATGCCATCACAGGAACATTACAGACAAAACTAATTCACTGTGTTATGTCTATGTGAGGGGTAAGTGTGTCTCATTCGGCTGGAATAGGGAGTCTTCTATTCCAGGCAATTCTAAAAATATGCAAGTACCTCTTGTCACAGCAAAGCGACCTTCAATAGGTGGCACTAAAGAGCCAGCTTAAGTGTTATGTTAAGTGCAAGGCTGGAGAGGCAGTGCATGACACAGGGATTTTCCTTTTTGGTGTTTTTTTAAATTCCTATAAAATGGAGTGCCCCATTCAGGTCCAGCAGTTGGGATAGTTTCTTTAACCCCTTAAGGACCAGGGGTTTTTCCGTTTTTTGCACTTTCATTTTTTCCTCCTTACCTTTTAAAAAATCATAATCTTTAAATTTTGCACCTAAAAATCCATATGATTGCTTATTTTTTTCACCACCAAGTCTACTTTGCAATGAAATCAGTCATTTTACCCAAATATCTACGACAAGACGGAAAAGAAAAATCATTGTGCAACAAAATTGAAGAAAAAACACAATATTGTAACTTTTGGGGGGCTTCCGTTTCTACGCAGTACATTTTTCGGTAAAAATGACACCTTATCTTTATTCTGTAGGTCCATCCAATAAAAATGATACCCTACTTATATAGGTTTGTGTCAGGATCCGGGCTGGTATGCAGGAAGGGCACTGGAGTGGATGCTCTGTGTCAGTGAGGCGATGGCGTGAGCCTTACCAGGGGAACGGAATCTAAGAGGTTACTGGTTTTCACCAGAGCCCGCCGCAAAGCGGGATGGACTTGCTGCGGCAGGTAACCCCCAGATCGTTCCCCCCGATAGCGACTCAACCTCACTGACAGCTGAGACAGGCGTGGTACACAAGGACAAGGCAAGGCGAGGTCAGACGTAGCAGAAGGTCAAGTCAGGCAGCAAGGTTCGTAGTCAGGGGCAACGGCAAGGGGTCTGGATACACAGGCTAGGGAACACACAGAAACGCTTTCTCAGGGCACAAGGCAACAAGATCCGACAAGGACAGGAAGGGGAAGTGGGATTATATAGTGTGGGGAGTGATTGGAACTTATTGGGCCAGGCACCAATTAATGGTGCACTGGCCCTTTAAATCTGAGAGACCCGGCACGCGCGCGCCCTAGAGAGCGGGGCCGCGCGTGCCGGGACTGAGCAGGAGGACGGGGCAGGTGAGTGGAACGGGATGCGACCCGCGGGCAGGCACATCCCGCCGCGCGGATCGCATCCCCGCCGGGGGACACAGAGCAGCGCTCCCGGTCAGCGAGTCTGACCGGGCGCTGCAAGCAAGATCAGAATGGCTTGAGCGCTCCGGCGGAGGAGCGAGACCCGGAGCGCTCGGCGTTACAGTTTGATTTTGTCACACTTCTGGAAAAAATCATAACTGCATGCAGAAAAATGTATACGTTTAAAATTGTCATCTTCTGCCCCTATAACTTTTTTTTTTGTGTACGGGGCGGTATGAGGGCTAATTTTTTGCGCCCTGATCTAAAGTTTTTAGGGGTACCATTTTTGTATTGATCTGACTTTTTGATCGCTTTTTATTAATTTTTTCATTATATAAAAAGTGACAAAAAATTGGCTATTTTGGACTTTGGAATTTGTTTGCGCATACACCATTGACCGTGCGGTTAAATTAACAATATATTTTTATAATTCGGACATTTCCGCATGCAGCGATACCACATATGTTTATTTTTATTTACACTTTTTATTTTAACCTCTTAAGGACCCATGACGTACGCGTACGTCATGAGTCCACTCCCGATCTATAACGCGTGGCCCTGCGTCATAGCGGGTCGGGCCCGGCCTCTAACAACGGCCGTTACCTAATAGCGCACGGCATTGATCGCGGTGCCGCACGCCACTAACCCTTTAGACGCGGCCTTCAAAGTTGAATGCCGCATCTAAAGTGAAAGTGAAACCATGCCGGTTACCTCAGGGAGCTGTTCGGGCATCCCGAACAGCTTACATGACAGCCTGAGGACCCCTACCTGCCTCTTCGCTGTCCGTTCGCCGAATGACTGCTCAGTGCCTGAGACCCAGGCATGAGCAGTCAAGCGGCAGAATCATCAATCAGTGGTTTCTTATAAGAAACCACTGATCAATGTAATAGATCAGTGTGTGCAGTGTTATAGGTCCCTATGGGAGCTATAGCACTGCAAAAAAAAAAGTGAATAAATATCATTTAACACCTCCCCTAATAAAAGTTTGAATCACCCCCCTTTTCCCATAAAAAAAACTGTGTTAATAAAAATAAACATGTGATATTGTCGCATGCGGAAATGTCCGAATTATTAAAATATATCGTTAATTAAACCGCGGGGTCAATGGCGTACACGCAAAAAAAATTCCAAAGTGCAAAATAGTGCATTTTTGGTCACTTTTTATAAAATGAATAAAAAGTGATCAATAAGTCCTATCAATGCAAAAATGGTACCACTAAAAACTTCAGCTCACGGCGCAAAAAATGAGCCCTCATAAAAAAGTTATAGGGGTCAGAAGATGACAATTTTAAACGTATACATTTTCCTGCATGTAGTTATAATTTTTTTCCAGAAGTACGACAAAATGAAACCTATATAAGTAGGGTATCATTTTAATTGTATGGACCTACAGAATAAAGATAAGGTTTCTTTTTTACCAAAAAATGTACTGCGTAGAAACGGAAGCCCCCAAAAGTTACAATGTTGTGTTTTTTCTTCAATTTTGTCGCACAATGATTTTTCTTTTCCGTCTCGTCGTAGATATTTGGGTAAAATGACTGATGTCATTGCAAAGTAGACTTGCTGGCGCAAAAAATAAGCAATCATATGGAATTTTAGGTGCAAAATTGAAAGAGTTATGATTTTTTAAAGGTAAGGAGGAAAAAATGAAAATGCAAAAACGGAAAAACCCCGGGTCCTTAAGGGGTTAATGGGAAAAGGGGGGTGACTCAAACTTTTATTAGGGAAGGGGTTAAATGATCTTTCTTAACTTTAAACTTTTTTTTTGCAATGTTATAGCTCCCATAGGGGGCTATAACACTGCACACACTGATCTTTTACATTGATCAATGGTTTCTCATAGGAAACCATTGATCGATGATTCTGCCGCTTGACTGCTCATGCCTGGATCTCAGGCACTGAGCAGTCATTCGGCGATCGAACACCAGGAGGCAGGTAAGGGGACCCTCCTCGTGTCCTACAGCTGTTCAGGACGGCGTGTTTTCACCGCGGCAGTCCCGAACAGCCCACTGAGCTAGCCGGGGGTAGTTTGGTTTCACTTTAGAAGCGGCAATCAACTTTGAACAGAGCATCTAAAGAGTTAATAGCGCGGCACCGCGATCAGTGCCATGCGCTAATAGCCACGGGTCCCGACAGCCGTGGTCCTGCGGAAAGGACCCAGGACGTACAGGTACGCCCTTGGTCCTTAACAGGTTAACCCCTTAAGGACTCAGGGTTTTTCCGTTTTTGCACTTTCGTTTTTTCCTCCTTACCTTTTAAAAATCATAACCCTTTCAATTTTCCACCTAAAAATCCATATTATGGCTTATTTTTTGCGTCGCCAATTCTACTTTGCAGTGACATTAGTCATTTTACCCAAAAATGCACGGCGAAACGGAAAAAAAAATCATTGTGCGACAAAATCGAAAAAAAAAACGCCATTTTGTAACTTTTGGGGGCTTCCGTTTCTACTCAGTGCATATTTCGGTAAAAATTACACCTTATCATTATTCTGTAGGTCCATACGGTTAAAATGATACCCTACTTATATAGGTTTGATTTTGTCGCACTTCTGGAAAAAATCATAACTACATGCAGGAAAATTTATACGTTTAAAAATGTCATCTTCTGACCCCTATAACTTTTTTATTTTTCCATGTACGGGGCGGTATGAGGACTCATTTTTTGCGCCGTGATCTGAAGTTTTTATCGGTATGATTTTTGTTTTGATCGGACTTTTTAATCACTTTTAATTCATTTTTTAATGTTACCAAAATACGCTTTTTTGGACTTTGGAATTTTTTTGCGCGTACGCCATTGACCGTACGGCTTAATTAATGATATATTTTTATAGTTCGGACATTTACGCACGCGGCGATACCACATATGTTTATTTATTTATTTTTTTACACCGTTTTATTTTTTTTATGGGAAAAGGGGGGTGATTCAAACTTTTATTAGGGAAGGGGTTAAATGACCTTTATTAACACTTTTTTAACTTTTTTTTTGCAGTGTTATAGGTCCCATAGGGACCTATAACACTGCACACACTGATCTCTCATCCTGATCACAGGCGTGTATTAACACGCCTGTGATCAGCATTATCGGCGCTTGACTGCTCCTGCCTGGATCTCAGGCACGGAGCAGTCATTCGTAGATCGGACACCGAGGAGGCAGGTAAGAGCCCTCCCGGTGTCCGATCAGCTGTTCGGGACGCCGCGATTTCACCGCGGCGGTCCCGAACAGCCCGACTGAGCAGTCGGGATACTTTAAGTTTCACTTTAGAAGCGGCGGTCAGCTTTGACCGCCGCTTCTAAAGGGTTAATACCGCACATCGCCGCGATCGGCGATGTGTGGTATTAGCCGCGGGTCCCGGCCGTTGATTAGCGCCGGGACCGACGCGATATGATGCGGGATCGCGGCGCGATCCCGCTTCATATCGCGGGGGACGGCGCAGGACGTAAATATACGTCCTGCGTCGTTAAGGGGTTAAATGGGCACTGTTAGATTCAAAAACTTTTTATATGTTGTTACTGATGAAAATTAAAGAACCTTTGTAATATGGTTGTTTAATTTTTTTTTGAATATTTAACCCTTTAAGGACGCAGGGTTTATCAATTTTTGCATTTCCGTTTTTTCCTCATCACCTTCTAAAAATCATAACACTTTCAATTTTGCACCTACAGACCCATATGAGGGCTTATTTTTTTGCACCACCAATTGTACTTAATAATGACATCAATCATTTCACCAAAACATTTATGGCAAAATCAGAAAAAAAATATTTGTGGTGCAAAATTTAAAAAAACAACAACGCCATTTGTAAATTTTGGGGGCTTCCAATTCTATGCAGTAAATTTTTTGGTAGAAATGACACCATATCTTTATTCTGTAGGTCCATACGGTTACAAGGATACCTAATTTATATAGGTTTTATTTTACTACTTAAAAAAATTATAGCTACATGCACCAAAATTAGTATGTGTAACATTGTGATCTTCTGACCCATATAACTGTTTTCCCCCCGTATACGTGGATATATATGGGGGTTATTTTTTGCGTCTTGATCTGAAGTTTTTCTGTACCATTTTTGTTTTGATGGAACTTTTTGATCACCTTTTATACATTTTTTTAGGGTGTACAGAGTTACCAAAAATACGCAATTTTGGACTTATATTTTCATAGTTCGGACATAGTTTTACCACATGTTCATACAAGTATATTTCTGGATACAAATCCAGAATTCTAACCTAGATCTTACCAAACAGGCACTTATTTACTGACTATAAAGTGCCAGCCAATTGAAATGTAGCTACATGCATACTTTATAGTCTCCTCCATATTATAAAGATTCACAGGGTAATAGTCACCTGAGGGCACAATGAGGAAAGCTCCAATTCACTGTCATCTGCTGCTGAAATTGTTTCTACTTCTTTTTCTGTAGAAATGAATATATATATATTTTAATTGCTTATTTTAAATTCTAAGTATTTAGTCATTTGCAATTCTTTGATTTGTAGTCACATTTGTGCATATGATACAATACAATCTAGTAAACAGCCTGTTAATATGGAAGAAAAAAGAGACCAATGCAAGGGTGCCTAGTGTATTATCGCTAAGAAATTTTGGTGTATAAGAGCAGAGGGCATAGGGAGCCCTTAGGTAATGGCCACTCAGCTTGGAGCAAGTAAAAACTTGGGCATCAACCCACGTAATGGGTTACAATGTATGCCGGAACAACTGCTGTGCCTGAGGTCGCAGGAAGTGGAGAACCCGTCCTGAATGGAACAATACAGAGATGCAGAAAAAAACCTGGAAAAGGCACTGCTATTGCCAGAAGATGTAAAATAAACCAGAACCAGAGATTTCAAAACATGAGTTACGTGTTTCGGGGGAGCCACCCCCTTCTTCAGATCAGTATACATGACAGATACAAACAGGTTATATATAGGTATGAAAATGGTGCCCAAAATTAAGTGGGAGGGGCTTTACACAATCACAGTGCATTCTGAATATATTGGTAGTCATTAAAAACACATATTTAAGAAGTCATACATATAAACCTAGTAAAATCAAGCATATGATGTGCATATAATAGTAAAGCACACTGTCATAATGATAAGAACGAACATAGGTTAGTGTATAGAGATTCTTCATATCCGGTCTCCAGCTGTAAACATCCAGAGTATATCCTGACACCAGGCATGGTGGAGGAGTTGGGGTGCTTCTAGCCCCACAATGCACTTTTCAAGTCATCCCCCCCATTACCCTCACTCACATTTCCCTCTTTTGAGATCCACACCCTCAGGCTCTTCCGCCCATTGTCTCTCAGAGTGGCGGTCATCTATCGTCCTCCTGGTTCTCCCCAAATGTTCCTGGATCATTTTGCCACCTGGCTCCCTCACTTTCTTTCCTCAGAAACACCTACACTCATCATGGGTGATTTTAATATCCCCATTGATACCCCAATCTCCTCTTCTCCCTCTTGGCTTCTGTCTCTAACCTTCTCCTTTGCCCTTTCACAGCTTACTGACTCTCCCACACATAAGGATGGGAATACACTGGACTTGATCTTCTCTAGACTTTGCCCTGTCTCTAAATTCACTAATTCTCCTTTTGAGCTCTCTGACCACAACCTTCTCTCTTTCTCTATCAGTAACTCCTATGCTCTTCCAGACACTCCAACCTTGTACACATACAGAAACCTGCGTGCCATAAACACCAGTCAATTTTTAGACATTCTGCAATCTTCACTATCACCAATCTCTTCTCTCTCCTGTCCTAATCTAGCAGCCAAGCAGTACCATGACACCCTAAAGTCTACCCTGGATCAAATGGCACCCTCTAAAACACGAACCTCCTGACATAGACGGCAGTAACCCTGGCACATGCTAACAACCCGCTTTCTCAGGCGATGCTCTAGGTGTGCTGAACGTCTGTGGAGGAAAACTAAGACTTCTTCAGACTATCTGCACTATAAATTCATGCTTAAATCCTATTACTCCGCTCTTCATCTCGCCAAACAAACATATTTTACCTCCCTCATCTCCTTTCTGTCTAACAACCCAAAACGCCTTTTTGACACGTTCAACTCTCTCCTTCGGCCTAAAGTACAGACCCCAATCACTGATCTCTGTGCTGAAGACCTGGCCAAATACTTCAATGACATTCTTGATGAAATCCTCTCCCAGACCCCTAAAAGTTCTGATCCAATTCCCAGCCACGTCTCCTCTTCATCACTCTCAGTTTTTGAGCCTGTAACGGAGGATGAGGTTTCCAGGCTCCTCTCCCCCGCCCGCCCCACTACCTGCTCTAGTGACGCCATGCCTTCACACCTCATCCAGTCTCTCTCTCCTGCGATCAGCTGTCACCTAACTAAAATCTTTAACTTCTCACTCTCTTCTAAGGGTCTTTCCCTCCTCCTTCAAACACTTTATCATAACCCCACTATTGAAAAAACCATCTCTGGACCCGTCCTGTGCAGCCAACTATCGACCAGTCTCAAATCTCCCCTTTATCTCCAAACTCCTGGACCGCTTGGTCTACTCCCGCCTTATCCGCTATCTCTCCGAGAACTCTCTCCTTGACCCCTTACAGTCTGGTTTCCGCTCCCTTCACTCCACAGAAACGGCCCTAACCAAAGTCACTAACGATATTCTGACGGCCAAATCAAATGGCAATTTCTCTTTACTGATTCTCTTGGACCTGTCTGCGGCTTTTGACACTGTGGATCACCAACTCCTCCTCAGTAGTCTCCGCTCCATCGGTCTCAAGGACTCTGATCTCGCCTGGTTTTCCTCCTATCTCTCTGGCCGCTCCTTTAGCATCTCGTTTTCTGGCTCTACTTCTTCTCCTCTTCCCCTTGCTGTCGGGGTTCCCCAGGGATCGGTCCTGGGTCCTCTACTCTTTTCACTCTACACATCCCCCATTGGAAAAACAATCAGTAGATTTGGTTTCCAGTACCACCTCTATGCTGATGACACCCAACTCTATACCTCTTCCTCCAACATCACCCCTGCACTCCTACAGAATACCAGTGACTGTCTCTCTGCCGTCTCAGACATCATGTCCTCTTTATATCTGAAACTAAATCTTTCTAAAACAGAACTTCTTGTTTTTTATCCATCAACTGATACTGTACCTACCCTGACATTTCCATCTCGGTATGTGGTACTACCATAACTCCCAGGCAGCAGGCTCGCTGTCTTGGAGTAATACTTGACTCTGATCTGTCTTTCACTCCCCATATTCAGTCTCTTTCACGTTCTTATCACCTGCATCTCAAAAACATTTCCAGAATCCGCTCACTACTGAAACTGCTAAAACTCTCATTATTGCTTTTATTCACTCCCGCCTCGACTACTGTAACTCTTTACTAATAGGCCTTCCTTTCTCCAAACTCTCTCCTCTCCAGTCCATCCTTAATGCCGCAGCCAGACTCATCTTCCTCTCCAGCCGCTACACAGACGCCTCCTCCCTGTGCCAGTCACTACACTGGTTACCAATTCAGTCCAGAATACAGTACAAAATCCTCAGTCTCATACACAAAGCTCTCCACAATGCTGCACCTCCCTACATCTCCTCTCTCACCTCTGTCTACCATCCTACACGTTCTCTCCGGTCTGCTAATGATCTCACACTAACATCTTCTATTATCCGAACTTCTCACTCCCGTCTCCAAGACTTCACTCGTGCTGCACCGGTTCTCTGGAATGCTATCCCTCAATCCCTCAGACTCAACAACAACATCCATAGTTTCAAATGTGGCCTAAAAATACATCTCTTCAGACAGGCCTATAACATTCTTTAATTGGCCTCAACATATCCTCAACATATCCCCAAACCTCTTGTTTGAATAGTTATTGTGTAATGTAATGTCTGATACTTGTCTTTGTTTGTACCCCATAATTGTAAGCGCTGCGGAATCTGTAGGCGCTATATAAATAAATAAAACAAAAGAGTACAGCTGTCAGTTGTGAACAGCGGTGCGCTGCAATAGCAATGAGTCTGGGTCGTGTGCCACTGTGTAGTGTGGTTGCTAAAGACGCATCACCAGGGGGCGAGGACCGCATGACCTGTAGTGGCCAATCAGCCCGGGACCTGCTCCGTGTATAGAAAAACAGCGCTTGTTGGTAAGTTAGCGGGACAACGGAGGTTAAGGCATGTTTGGCAGTGCTGGAGATACACAGTGGGCTAATATACATATTGGGCAGCGTTGGAGATACATAGAGGGCAAATTAGCATATTAGGCAACACTGGAGACACAAAGTGGGCTGTTTGACATATTTGGCAGCGCTGAAGAACCACAGTGGGCATTTATATTCTATGAGTAATTATATAGTCCTGAAGTTATACAGAAACTTAAAAAATATATAAAAAAAAAATACATGATGCATTATATGCATCATTTATGGATGCTATATACAGGATACCCATAATAATTACATATACCTATAGGGGGAGATTTATCAAAACCTGTCCAGAGGAAAAGTTGCTGAGTTGCCCATAGCAACCAATCAGCGCGCTTCTTTCATTTCTGAAAAGGCCTATGAAAAATGAAAGAAGCGATCTGATTGGTTACTATGGGCAACTCAGCAACTTTTCCTCTGGACAGGTTTTGATAAATCTCCCCCATAGAACATATACAGACCTATACGGTAACGGTAAAAGGTGCGCAAAGGATAATAATAATTAAATAAAGGAACATGATAAAAATCTGCATTAGAATATAATAATAATAATAACAATAATAATAGTAAAACGGGTTTACAAGTAGGGGAGCGAGTTGGAACACATGCGGGGGTATACAAGCTGGCGACGGACCGTTCTCGCGCCGGAGCGCTTCGTCAGGCCGGCCTGACGAAGCGCTCCGGCGCAAGAATGGTCCGTCGCCAGCTTGTATGTGTTCCAACTCCCCTGCTTGTAAACCCGTTTTCACCATTCCAGTGAATTAAAGAAGTCCCTGTTTCAAGAACCTGGTGAGTGCTCCCCCTCTGTTCTTCCAATAATATATGACTGTACCACATTGCACAGCGTGTATAGCACCAGACGGGCTACAGGTGTGACTTCCAGGGATAACATTCGACCTCCGGTGAAGTATCATGGTTTGAACAGCAGCAGGTAGCTGGTGCCAGGACCACTCCTCTTTCCACGTAATAATAGTATAGGGCTGAAACTGGATGAGTGGATAGATCCAAGTTAGCCCGTATATTACAGCGTTGTTAAATATGTAAATTAGCCCACTGTGTATCTCCAGCGCTGCTAAACATGCCTTACCCTCCGTTGTCCCACTAGCTTACCAGCAAACGCTGTCTTTCTATGCACGGAGCAGGTCCCGGGCTGATTGGCCACCACAGGTCACGCGGTCCTCGCCCCCTGGTGACGCATCCTTAGCAACCACACGCTACACAGTGGCACGCGATCCAGTCACACTGCGATCGCAGCGCACCGCTGTTCACACCTGACAGCTGTAATCCGGATGTTTACATACATTTGAAGAATCACTATACACCAACCTATGTTTGTTCTTATCATTATGACAGTGTGCTTTACTATTATATGCACATCATATGCTTGATTTTACTATGTTTATATGTATGACATATTAAATATGTGTTTTTAATGACTACCAATATATTCAGAATGCACTGTGATTGTGTAAGGCCCCTTTCACTTCATTTTGGGCGCCATTTTCATACCTATATATAACCTGTTTGTATCTATGTCATGTATACTGATCTGAAGAAGGGGGTGGCTCCCCCGAAACGCATAATCCATGTTTTTTGTTTTATTACAATAAACCTCCAGTGTTTTGTACTACTTCATCTCTGGTTTTGGTTTATTCTACATCTTTTGGCAACAGCAGCGCCTTTTCCAGGTCTTTTTTCTGCCTCTCTGCATGAATCTAGTAAACAAGATCTTTTTCGAGTGTGACCTGGACATTTATGACTTCTTGCTGATATTATGTGCTCTGCCTGAAATGTTTATCTTCTGTTTACTTTCCAGAGAATCGCCTCTGCTCACAATATAATATATATTGGTATTTATTACAGTTAAGATGATGTTTTAATTCCAAGAAATGTCTATATAAAATCCCTGACACTTTTACTGCTTACCCTGATTCAAGAAATGTGGCAGAAGCATGTGATGTCCTGGTTATTTAGATTTCACATGAGGAATTTCCAATGAAAAGATTATTCAACAACCAATTTGTACTAACAAAGCAATTGCCTCACAGACTAGTAATCTCCACACTGTTCTTATGATGACCTTACAAGGTTCAAACTTTTGGTGGGGTTTGGTCTCTGTATATAACCAGCTTAAAGAGGATCTGTCAGCTCTATTTGCTTCTATAAGTTGCAGATACCATTGGATAGCTCCTAGGGTATAAAAGCAAACTGTACCTTTTATGTGGCCAAGTGTCAAGGAGGCAGGTGTGAGCTATACAAGTGCCACAACCTGTCACATTACCTCGCTCACCCTCACACCCCAGCCCCAGGCTGTCTCTTATCAGCAACTCACCAATGATGAGAAATAAAAAGGCAATTTTATAAGTTTGGCTACCACCACTGTCTCCAGAAAAGGTACACAGCAGAAAAAAATTGCAACTCACCACTAGCAGAGGTAATATTTGTATGTTGGACCCGTGTTGAAAGTATGGGGGGAGCATGGAACTTGACCGTAACTGCAAACTTGAAAAGATCATAGGATAGTTTCCAGCTCTCCCAGATTCAAAGTGTAGGATAACACTTTACATTTAATGGTTATGCATTAAAAGAACAAAATCAACATAACGTAAACAAAATAAAAAAAAAAAACGTCAACACGTTTCAAGCTAAAAACATAGCCCTTAATCATGACAATGTGTACAGGGCAAGTGCCCATTTATATGAGAGAATGAGCAAACCAGCAGAGAATTGACCCGAAAGGAACCGCCCCTAATGGCATCAATTAACCTTAGATATAACGGAACAATGCAATAACGGGGTAAAGCGGTTACAAACGGTTTCAAATAGTTGAAGTTACAAACTGTTACAAACGGGACATAACAGACTGCAATCCAAACGGTGGTACAACTGATCATAAGTGCAAAATGACTGGCATCAGCAATAGAAGTACTATGAAGTATAATGTCAATAGAAGTATAATGTCAATATGTGCAAGTAGCGGGTACGTAATTGTAGTAAACCCATAATGATAAAAAGCAATGGAAAACTTATAATAGATGTATAAATACAGTAAATAATAATTATTACAAAACCGCATACTATGAACATATATCAATAAAGTGGTGATCACCAGTTTTGGATCACTAAGAGCCCAATGTCAAAATATAACTGTGCTAGAATATCTAACACAACTCCTGATTATCAGACCCACGGTAATAGCAGTAAGTTTATACCAATTATTCTATCCTATGGTCTTTTCACGTTTCCAGGAAAGGTAGTTTGCTTTTATACTCTAACAGCTATCTAAAAGTGTCTGCAGCTCTCAGTGTCGAATACAGCTGACAGGTTCCTTTTAAAATGACAGGGGTATTTCATTTTTTTTTTTTTAAATATGCTCAGCCTGGAAGAAAACATGTATTTAACTTCCTCACTTCCGCTGCTGCATTTGCTGTGATTGGGGCTGCCATGTGCACTGTACCATCATGAGATGAGGCAGGACACTGGTACAGCTGCTGATTGGTTAAGCAGGTAGTACATGCGCCAACCCCAAAGACAGCAAGCGCTGGGCAACAGGACTAGCTTTGGGAGAACAGCAGTGACATTGGGATATATAGTTTTGTAAGAAATGTTCCAAAATAACTTGTCCTTAATTCATGTAAATCTCTGCTCATTTTGAGCTGCATAGTCATGTGGGCAGTACTATTCAGTAATTGACAGCTTTCTCTATAAACATATTTATACACAGATAGCCCTCAGTCACTGAATAGGACTGCCCACAAGACTACTAAGCCCAGAATGAGCAGAGATATACATAAATAAAGGACAAGCTATCCTGGAATTTTTCTGACAAAACTATATACAGTGGGGATCAAAAGTTTGGGCACCCCAGGTAAAAATTTGTATTAATGTGCATAAAGAAGCCAAGGAAAGATGGAAAAATCTCCAAAAGGCATCAAATTAAAGATTAGACATTCTTATAATATGTCAACAAAAGTAAGATTTTATTTCCATCATTTACACTTTCAAAATAACAGAAAACAAAAAAAATGGCGTCTGCAAAAGTTTGGGCACCCTGCAGAATTTATAGCATGCACTGCCCCCTTTGCAAATCTGAGACCTGCCAGTGTCATGGATTGTTCTCAATCATCATCTGGGAAGACCAGGTGATGTCAATCTCAAAGGTTATAAATGCCCAGACTCATCTGACCTTGCCCAACAATCAGCACCATGGGTTCTTCTAAGCAGTTGTTTAGAAATCTGAAACTGAAAATAGTTGACGCTCACAAAGCTGGAGAAGGCTATAGGAAGAGAGCAAAACGTTTTCAGATGTCAATATCCTCTGTTCGGAATGTAATTAATAAATGGCGGTCATCAGGAACAGTGGAAGTTAAAGCAAGATCTGGAAGAAAAATATCAGACAGAACAACTCGCAGGATTGTGAGAGATGCAATTCAAAACCCACGTTTGACTGCACAATCTCTCCAGAAAGATCTGGCAGACACTGGAGTTGTGGTACACTATTCCACTATAAAGAGATACTTGTACAAATATGGTCTTCATGGAAGAGTCATCAGAAGAAAACCTCTTCTACGTCCTCACCACAAAAATCAGCATTTGAACTTTGCAAATGAACATATAGACAAGCCTCATGCATTTTGCAAACAAGTTCTGTGGATCGATGAGGTTAAAATTGAACTTTTTGGCCAGAATGAGCAAAGGTACGATTGGAGAAGAAGGGGAACAAAATTTAATGAAAAGAACCTCTGTCCAACTGTTAAGCATGGGGGTGGATCAATCATGCTTTGGGGTTGTATTGCAGCCAGTGGCACAGGGAACATCTCACGAGTAGAAGTAAAAATGGATTCAATAAAATTTCAGCAAATTTTGGGTGCTAACTTGATGCCATCTGTAAAAAAGCTGAAGTTAAAGAGAGGATGGCTTCTACAAATGGATAATGATCCTAAACACACCTCTAAATCCACGGTTAATTACATCAAGAGGCGTAAACTGAAGGTTTTCCCATGGCCTTCACAATCTCCTGACCTCAACATAATCGAAACATAATATACCTTAAAAGAGCAGTGCGTGACAGACAGCCCAGAAATCTCAAAGAACTGGAAGACTTTTGTAAGGAAGAATGGGCAAAGATACCTCAAACAAGAATTGAAAGACTCTTGGCTGGCTACAAAAAGCATTTACAAGCTGTGATACTTGCCAAAGGGGGCCGTACAAGATATTAACTCTGCAGGGTGCCCAAACTTTTGCAGACGCCATTTTTGTTTTCTGTTATTTTGAAAGTGTAAACTTTTGTTGACATATAAGAATGTCTAATCTGTAATTTGATGCCTTTTGGAGATTTTTCCATCTTTCATTGGCTTCTTTATGCACATTAATACAATTTTTTACCTGGGGTGCCCAAACTTTTGATCCCCACTGTATATCAATCTATGCAGCTTCTTCTGCTCTATAACACAGTGCCTACAGATTGGATTGCATTGATTCAATGTCACAAACTCCCTTTAAAGAAAAATAAATCTCAGAATAATCCTTTAATAGTCACATTTTAGCTACTGTTGAAAATATATTGACTGCTATAATCACTACTTTTACAAGTACAATTCTTTTGTGGCTGTTTGTGGCATGTACAAGACCCTTAGCTCACCGCAGGAAATCTAGACAGCTGATGACAGCATGATGGTGCTGCTCTAACCCAATGTCTTTCTGCTTGTAAAGGTTAATATGCAGGTAATATCTGTGTATTTTAGGGAAATGATGACTATTTGGTTTACCTCTAACAAAACAACAGTACCTGCACATGGAGTGGTAATTACCGCACCTAAACCATCACTTGAGGGAGATTACCTAATACTGTAGTATTAGGCTAAGTTTCCGCTTGGTTTTTTTCTGGCAGTTTTTGGATATCTGCCACTGCAGTTTTTGAGCCAAAGCCAGAAGTGTATTCAAAAGGAATAGGACATATAAAGGAAGGACTTACACTTCTCCTCCCTTATGGATCCACTTCTGACTTTGGCTCAAAAACTGCAGTGGCAGTATTCCAAAAACTGCCAGAAAAAAAACGTGGAAACCTAGCCTTATTGTGGTTAGTGCAGAATAGTATGCACTATCCTCTAAGTTCAGAATGTTTCTCTGTGTAGTTCTGGGCTATTTGTTGATTTATAAAACACAGTACACTTACTGGATTTGGCTTTCATCAACAGGCTCACAAATAACTGCAATCCAAGCTCCAGTTTCTGCAGAACTGGCTTCAGCTTGCTGTACATTTTCTGTCCAATTTCATTGCATTTTAATAATGGACACAAGAAGGCACACACCACTGCATATAAAACATAAAAGGTATTTTTCAATGATGTTCTGGATCTTTTCAAAATCAGTTTTCATTCCCTAACAGCAAGCAACGATCTTGAAAAACATACAAACTAACTAAATTAAAAACTTTTTGTACACAATAATGTAGACTTACACAGGAAATCCCTCTAACATTTAACAGATAAAAACATCCCTCTTGCATATCATAAAATAAATATGGTATATACAGTCATGGCCGTAAATGTTGGCACCCCTGAATTTTTTCAAGAAAATGAAGTATTTCTCACAGAAAAGGATTGCAGTGACACATATTTTGCTATACGCATGTTTATTCCCTTTGTGTGTATTGGAACTAAACCAAAAAAGGGAGGAAAAAAAGCTAATTGGACATAATGTCACATCAAACTACAAAAATGGCACCCTTTCAAAATTGTGGAAAAATAAGATTGTTTCAAGCATGTGATGCTCCTTTAAACTCACCTGGGGCAAGTAACAGGTGTGGGCAATATAAAAATCACCTGAAAGCAAATAAAAAGGAGAGAAGTTCAATGAGTCTTGTGTGTCTGTGTGTGCCATACTAAGCATGGACAACAGAAAGAGGAGAAGAGAACTGTCTGAGGACTTGAGGACCAAAATTGTGGAAACATATCAACAATCTCAAGGTTAAAAGTCCATCACCAGAGATCTTGATTTGCCTTTGTCCACAGTGTGCAACATTATCAATACGTTTGCAACCCATGGCACTGTAGCTAATCTCCCTGGGCGTGGACAGAAGAGAAAAATGTATGAAAGGTGTCAACGCAGGATAGTCTGGATGGTGGATAAGCAGCCCCAAACAAGTTCCAAAGATATTCAAGCTCTCCTGCAGGCTCAGGGAGCATCAGTGTCAGCGTAAACTATCTGTCAACATTTAAATGAAATGAAACGCTATGGCAGGAGACCCAGGAGGGCCCCACTGCTAACAAAGATACATAAAAAAGCAAGACTACATTTTGCCAAAATGAACTTGAGTAGGCCAAAATTCTTCTGGGAAAACATCTTGTGGACAGATAAGACCAAGATAGCGCTTTTTGGTAAAGCAGATTATTCTGCTGTTTACCGAAAATGGAATGAGGCCTACAAAGAAAAGAACACAGTACCTACAGTGAAATATGGTGGAGGTTCAATGATGTTTTGGGGCTGTTTTGCTGCCTCTGGCACTGGGTGCCTTGAATGTGTGCACGGCATCATGAAATATGAGGATTACCAATGGATTTTGGGTCGCACTGTACAGCCCACTGTCAGAAAGCTGAGTCTGCGTCCGAGATCTTGGGTCTTTCAGCAGGACAATGACCCCAAACAAACATCAAAAAGCCCCCAGAAATGGATATCAACAAAGCACTGGAGAGTTCTGAAGTGGCCAGCAATGAGTCCAGATCTAAATCCCATTGAAGACCTGTGGAGTGTCCTTAAAATTTTTGTTGGGAAAAGCCGCCCTTCCAATAAGAGAGACCTGGAGCTGTATGCAAAGAAAGAGTGGTCCAACATTCTGGCGTAAGAAGTGAGAGGTGTAAGAAGCTTATTGATGGTTATAGGAAGCGACTGATTTCAGTTATTTTTTCCAAAGGGTGTACAACCACTTAAGATAAGGGTGCCAATAATTTTGTCCAGTTGGAGCTTGGTGTGACATTATGTCCAATTTGTTTGTTTTTTACTCCCTTTTTTGGTTTAGTTCCAATATACACAAAGGGAATAAACATGTGTACAGCAAAACATGTGTTACTGCAATCCTTTTCTGTGAGGAATACTTCATTTTCTAGAAAAATTTCAGGGGTGCCAACATTTACGGCCATGGCTGTAAAATACTTCAATGAGAACCTGTTCCAATGCAGAGTTCCATCAATGCCATTATTACAAAATTTGATTTAGTAAAGAAAAGGGAGGAGGCAGCAGCAAATGTATCTGGATCACAATATTACAAATGGTGACCTTGTTACTACATTGTCATACAAACATGTACTAAATAGCTCTATAGTATTCAATATGCAGGCTACTTATGTGCATACTGTAGATACTTACATATGAAATAGGAGAGGACAACTCCAGGAATGTAGCTTCCCAATAGAATGAAAAATGTGCATACACTGCAGACCAAGAGGCAAAACTGCAAAAATACAAACAAGATATGACTATGATAAAGGTTATCTTGTTACCACATAAGGCTGGGATCACACCTCAATTGTGCCTTCTGTGGCATGTATACATTGGCAAACTGTCAAAATGGGAGCATGGACAGGACAGGCACAGGCCCCTAATGACCCGAATGTAAAGTTTCACTCTTTAGTCTGAATACAAGAGAAATATAGGAGGAAACAGATTTATTTATTTTTTTTCCTGGATGACAACCACCAATTAGAATTTCCCTTTTTTTTTTGCGTGAAATTTCCACGCAAATTACGCACAAAAACGTGTTTTGACCCAAAATTTTTTTTACATTGCGGTTAAAAAAAAAATTACATTGCGTATGAACTAGGGATCGACCGATTATCGGTATGGCCGATATTATCGGCCGATAATCACGATTTTGGGCATTATCAGTATCGGCAATTACCTTGCCGATAAGCCCATAATGTCCCGTCCCCCGCACCGCCCCCACCGCACCGCGACCGCCCCCGACCCACCGCACCGCGACCGCCCCCCCGACCCACCGCACCGCGTCGCACCCCCCACCGTAGTGCTGGGCGGTATACCGGTATGGATTTTTGCCCATACCGCTATACCGGTCGGGCCCCTCCCCCACCCTCCGAGTCAATAAAAAAAATTAAACTTACCCGTAATGGGGGTGGTCCGGGCCATCCTTCCTTCCTGTAGTGTCCGACGGCATTCCGGGTGGAGGGTGAACCGGTCCGGGCTGTCCTTCTCCGGGGGTGCTCTTCTCCACTCCGGGCAGGCTCCGGCCTAGTACGCTGCATAGACGCAGCTACGCCGTGTCGTCAGGTGCGTCGCTGCGCACGGGCGTCACTGCGCAGCGGTGTCTATGCAGTGTACTAGGCCAGAGCCTGCCCGGAGTCGAGAAGATGACCCCCGGAGAAGAAGGACAGCCCGGACCGGTTCACCCTCCCCCTGGAATGCCGCCGGACGCTACAGGAAGGAAGGATGGCCCGGACCACCCTGACAGGTAGGGGGAGAGAAGCGGGTGGTGGCGGCGGCCTATGGCCCCGCAAAAGCCACTGCAGTGCATTGATTTAAAGCGCCCACTTTAAATCAATGATCTGCAGCGGTGTCGAGGGGGGATAAATAGCCGATAACTTATACCGGAATATGGTTATAAGTTATCGGCTATCGGCCCTAACCTCCACCGATTATCAGTATCGGTATCGGCCCTAAAAAAACGATATCGGTCAATCCCTAGTATGAACATGTTCATTCTTCATGCGGAACGGATTTCTGCATCAGAATTTCGCATGCAGAAATTCCTCAGTGTAAACCAAGGAGCGGAATTCGATTCAAATCAATGGGGTTTGGCACTGCTGAATGACTTGGAGAGGAATAAGCGAGCGGAATTAGTCATGGAAATTCCTCTCCAATCCCTCATTGTGAACATACCCTAAATGCTTAAATTGTCAATAAACTTGTTCCCATATGATGGTCAATATAACATTTATTAGAATATCAATTTACTTTATTTACCAAAAATTACGCTTAAGTGCAGGCAACTAATGCAGAAGAGACACAAACAGGGATTACAGGGGAGGGAACTAAACAGTTTTTTTTTCTTTATTTTACAGATTTCAATATTATTTTTTGTTTAACTTTTATGTTCGTTGGTCCTTTAACTGTACACAGCATACATTCTGTACATGTCCCAAACTAATAAGATCACTAAGTGGATAATATATGAAGCTACTTTTCTCTGCTGATATAAGCTGACTCATCAGCGTGCTCACCTTATAATTACAACTATTACATACATTTGTTTAGTCATGCAGTGCGCTACATTACTATGAACTATGTAAGTGTTAAAGGGGTACTCCGACATCAGGTAAAATAAAGCTAACAATGCTGCAGAAGCATACAGTATTCCTTACCTGTCTGCCCTAGATCTGAAACCACCAAAAAATAAATAAAAAAATCTATTTGTTAGTTAGAAACGCTATCTCCTGGTTGAGCAGTTGCTCAGTACTACAATTCCCAGAATGTAATGCTTTCCCTCATCTCTTCACTACAGTTCTCCCACTTTGCCTACTCCTTTTCCACAGCACTCCTATCAGTTTCCCACCCAGAGCTGCTGCAGAACATTGCTCTACAGAGCAGGACAGTCTGATTATTCCCTACCTGCCTGTGGCACTGTTCAAGGCACGAGGCATCATTCTGTATACACACTTTGGGGGAGATTTATCAAAACCTGTCCAGAGGAAAAGATTCTGAGTTGCCCATAGCAACCAATCAGATCGCTTCTTTCATTTTTGAAAAAAGACCTCTGAAAAATGAAAGAAGTGATCTGATTGGTTGGTATGGGCAACTCAGCAACTTTTACTCTCGGACAGGTTTTGATAAATCTCCCCTTTATTCTTTCTAAAATGTCTCAATAAAGATAAATATGTTTGTGACAGAAAGATGGTCATATATACGCTGGAGGGGCTGACCTTAGAGACAAGATTCAGCCTAGCCTGCTGAGAGGGCAAAGGAAGATTTACCATTTCAGGAGGGAGGGAGGAGCTGGAGAGCAGAGACAACATCACACTTACAATAAAATAACTACACAACTTCTTGTTAGGGGTATTTCAAGCAAAATAATGCTGAAGCCAGTACAATTTGTGAAAACAATAAAGTATAGTACAGTGGAGTCAAAAAATATTTAGTCAGCCACCAATTGTGCAAGTTCTCCCACTTAAAAAGATGAGAGAGGCCTGTAATTTCCATCATAGGTATACCTCAACTATGAGAAACATAATGAGAAAAAGAAAATCCATAAATCACATTGTCTGATTTTTAAAGAATGTATTTGCAAATTTTGGGGTAAAATAAGTATTTGGTCAATAACAAAAGTTCATCTCAGTACTTTGTTATATACCCTTTGTTGGCAATGACAGAGGTCAAACATTTTTTGTAAGTATTCACAAGGTTTTCACAAACTGTTACTGGTATTTTGGCCCATTCCTCCAG